>NC_089280.1:1957489-2289979 GCF_963678975.1 Dysidea avara
GCAACAATAGAAAGATCAATTGTACAGCAAGTATAGGGACAATAAATACAGACGCTTACTAAAACAGTTGTAACTTACAGATGGAATTACGTACAGAGTTGTACTTTGTACCATCATGTTTTCCATGAATAGGGGAATTGATTGCTGGGTACATTTTTCCTTCCATCACATTTCTTCACTGCATAAAACTGTGGAATTTGTGAAGAAAGATTGATCATGTACGATTGCTTTGATGTATCATAAACAAACACCCATATTGTGTGACCTTGTGTCTACTGCAACAAGACAAAGATTTTCCAGCTCCGCTTGAGTAGGCTAAGATGATATTCAGGTTTTTATTGTTAGTCCCTTCCTTAAATTCGCTAAGAAAAAGACATTTAAAAATTTTATGGAATTTTTTCATAAGTATTCACCCATTTTATTTTATAATGTAAATTTAGGATTGATCAATTGTGTTGAGTTTTCGCAGATCCTGTCACATATAATGATATAAATGAAATGTTATAAGTTGATATGATCTCTCTAGGTGGAATTGTACCCAGAGATTCTCCTTTTCCAATTGTTAGAGAAAGCAGTTTGGTAGAATTTATAATAGCTGGTGTTGTGTGTTCTATTGGAATATTATCAACAATCTTCTTCTTCATGTTTAACCTCTACTATAGGAAGCACCCGTAAGTCACCTATACAGGTTCAATATACAACATGTTTAATAATTTTGCGGCAAGTCTTACATGGTTGGTCCAAACTAAAAAAGACAAATGGCCATATAGCTATGTACATACGTATATGCATGAATGATTATAAGGCTATGGCTATTTTAATAGTAGAGTGGACAGTTTCAATTGTTCCTTTCACTCATCAGCAATTAAACTATGGAACCAGCTATACCTCAGAACATAACTAATACTCTCTGACTTTTATAATGCCCAAAACACTTATGCGATTACGCCTGTGCACTAAACAATCGTCAACTAAAATTAATGATGAATGATTTTATACATATAGTACTTGAGATTTTGATTTGTTTCTTGTGCTCTGCAGGGTGGGTAAGGTCAAGATCAGTCAACATTGAGGAAGAATCTAGAAAATTCCTTTCACCACATTTTAGCTGCAGATTTTGTATGGCTTCTAACTGATTACTGTCAGTGGTTGTGTGCATGCAGTAGATGAATACTTTATGATAGGATGATTTGCTCAATGATAACTACACTAGTTATATAATAAGACTATGCTCCAGGCAATTAATATATATACACATTCTGTGGTGTATGGAGGCCAAGGAGGACTAAATTTCTATAATTTCTGTGGCCTAGTCATTATACATTGAACATCAATATACTCTAATAGAACAGTCAAATAAATCAGTCGCCAGTAAACTAAATGTCTACACAAGGAGTTAAAGAGAAGACATAAAAGTATTGTTTGTCATAGGTGTGGGTAAAGCCTTTGTAGACTCTTGCTTGATTACCACTTAGAAGAGTGGAGTAAGTGAGCTTAAAGCAAGTAACAAACACTTACTGCAACAAAGAGATGATATAATAAAATTACTTTGCTACTTGTCTGCGCCAACTGCATTATTTATGACTAATCTTAAATGTTTACTTGCTGTTGTCACAGTATCATTAATAAGAGCATAGGTGGTGGAGGGGGGGGGGGGGGGGGCTAGTGGGCTGAAGCTCCCCCCTCGGTCTGTTGAGGGCCCTCAGAATGATATCACGCCAGAATTATCCTTCTTGGAGTGGGGCCATGATAAAGATCAAGATACTCTAATAGAGCAGTCACTCTAATAAAGCAGTCACAGTATTAGAGCAGTGGGAGATGACCAGGAGCAGATCCAGACTTACGGTCAAAATGAGCTGAGGCACTACATTGTCTCTGGTTTGGTAAGGTGAGACCAAAGAAGAAAAAAAAAGTCACAGCCAGCTGACAATAGCTGCCCACCTCGCCAGCTACGCATTTATAGCTGATAAACTACATAAAATCCTTACATAGCTCGCTACAACCCTCATATCAACTCTTCCTCCACCACTGAATAAGAGCAGTATTAGTACAATGTTGTAACAATGACTTATATTACTATCATGGTGAATCCTACTTATTGTCGTCCAAATTATAAAATTACGTATAATGTTTGCTAAAATAATTGTGTTTTCCGAATTATAGTGTGTGTATAAGTGTCAGTTTTTTGTTAGGTCAGGCTAATTGATTCATCAGTTTTCCCTTCTGTAATTAAACTATGGAGTAACTTACCAGTATATAATATCTGTAATTAATTCTCCCCACTTAACTGTTTTTATACTTTGTACTTTGATTCCTGCATAGTAACACTAATAATAGTAAATTTTGTACATATTTTGGTTTCTATCTACTTTGCTAATTCTTACTATAAAGTAATTCCATCCTTATCTTGTGTAGTACCTAGATTATCTTTGCTAAAAAGTGTTCTTTACTCCTTTAGAGTTGTAAGAAAAAGCAGTTACCGGCTCAACTCACTAATTTTAGTAGCAGTTTTGGTAGGGTTTTTTGGTACCCTCCTACATGTTATTAAACTAGATGATGATATGTCAGAAGTTGTCACTACAACAATTTGTAATGTAAGTTAAATAACACAAAAACAGCCTTGGGGCTGTAAAAAAAGGGCGCTGCCAAGTAAAGTAGGATCAATCAAACAAGCTTATTGAACATGACTAGTAAGAACAAGGACTGATATCAAGTTGTGGCCAAGTATTACCATGATCAATCTGTTAAACAACTGGCAAGAACAAGGACTGATATCAAGTTGCGGCCAAGTGAATGCAGTATTACCCATTCTCTTTGTATCTAGCTATAGCTGTATAATAAAACTAGAGCAAATACACATGCATCTGTTATTAAATTGTCATTTGGCCGCTTTTTTAAAATCACTCACTACCAAAAAAAAGTGGCCAAATGACAATTAATAGCAGATGCATGTGTATTTGCTCTAGTTTTATTATATAGTTATAGCTAGATACTGCATTCACTTGGCCACAACTTGATATCAGTCCTTGTTCTTACTAGTCATGTTCAATAAGCTTGTTTGATTGATCCTACTTTGCTTGGCCATGCCCTTTTTTTACAGCCCAAAGGCTGTTTTTGTGTTAGGATATCACACATTTTTGTCACTGAGCAAGACCAAAAAAATTAATGCATAAAGCTATAGCTAGTTTCATACAAGCCACCTTTGGATATCACAACAGCTTCAATAGTTATTGTGTGTATTACATCACATAGCTTGGGACATGAAGTGGTAAAATCAAAGAATGTAGTTTGGTACAAGTGGGCAGGTACTTGTCGGTGTTGCAACCTCACTAGGGTATGGCTTCTAGGCACCGTTGAAACCATCAGTGAACAGATTGAGTAAAGGCCATTTCCCGGCAGGTGAGAATGTGCCCCAGACTTCTTATTATACTGGATTGTCCCTTGAAACAAACCGACAAAGCTATATTGTGGGCCGCTACTTCAGACCCATTATTAAATAACAAATGAATAACAAACACTTACCAGAATAGCATGAGCGATAGCAAGTTCACTGGGTTTACTACACTGATCATGTTCACCTAGCATTGACGCTTACGGCCGAATTTGCACCGAGTTTCACCAACTATAATAAACGCTACCGTAGTTAGAGTTGTCTTATATTTAAGATAGGGTTCTAAAAGACTGCAAAATAAATTAGCAATTAGCGTAGGCGCCGTTATTACCCTATGAGTGCACGTATGGAAATTAACTCATCACTTCCCAGAAAAACGGCAGGTCATAATCGAGCGAAACTACTCCATATGTTTAATTACATATCAAAGATTGTCCCATGAAGCGCAAGAGTGAATGAATCAGACTTTGAGAAAATTGCTTATGGTAGCTCTCGCAAGAGAGGTGGAATTCCATGATTTGTACTGAAGACACTTAACTAGCCAAAGAACTTGTGATAGCAAATCCAAGGCTGTGCCACTATCACAGTGTAAGATACAAGAATTTAAAAAATGGGTGGCTCGCACTAACGAGTATGCAAAGAAGAAGGATAAGAAGAATACGACGTTTTTAGCAAACTTTAATGCAGTGTTACTAAAATATAACAGGAATTACTTACTTAGTAATACGCTTATATAACAATATACCAAAGGTTTTGCTGTATCGCGAGGTTTTTTTTTACAAAAGAATAGTTTTAAAGGTTGGTTTTAGGTGTGTGTTCTATTAGAGTTAGTAGTTCATGTAAATAACTCAGGGTAGTCGCGCGCCCTACTTTCCTTGGCCACGTGACTCACTACCGTGAGTCTTGATCACTGATAAAATCCCGTTTAACTAGTTTATGTAACACAGTGCATGGGCAAGTCAGAGGAGCCACCTACTATATATCTCAATGTAGACCAGCTACTGTGGCTAGCTGATTATATAAAAGTTAAGACTGAAATTGATGTGAGAATGGACATAATTACCATAACACCACTCACATGATCCATGTATTTTGCTATCCTACAAGTTTGGAAGCATTTGGTACTGACTTTTATAAGCTTATTAGCAAACGTTTAAGCATGCTTGCAAATAATGAACCACACCCACTGTATGGATAACATGAAATAAACACTCTACAACAAAGCTGTCTGTTCATATTGATAAATGTAGCAGGACGTATATCAACTGTAGACCCATAAGCAATTGTTGTAGGCCAGTGGATGCACTTGTATTTACTTAGGTGATTGATAGCCCGAATGGGCTACATTAGCCTGCTATGGATGTGTTACATATCTGCTGTAATGTCGGGTTTCTTGATACATATGCCCTTATCCCTAGAGCCTTTGGCTCTTGGGAATTGGGCATGTATATCAGGCAAAGCTCTCATCACTGTGTTACAAGTATTACATGTACACAGGCAAGAAACTGGACTAACAATTTAGCATTTGTAGTTGCTTTTGGTACACTATTTGCTAAAATTTGGAGACTTTACAGAATCTTTGCCAACAAGACTTTGACGAAACGTGTAAGTGTTACTTTAGCAATGTGATTTGGTATATATTTATGTGACTCACTATACTGCACAGAAACATTTGGATGATCAATATTTACTTCTGATGGTAGCAGTTATAGTAGCACCAATCTTAGTAGTATTAATTGTCCAAGTTGCAGCATTTCCACTGAAGTTACATCAACATGAGATTGTGAATGAGGTAATGTTTTCTTTAGTTTTTGTATAATATAATTTTGCATGGTTTATATATCTTACACACATTGTTGATTCCTTTCTATTACTCCAGGATGATTTGATGACAGTAGAAATTTATGAAGATTGCAGTGGAGATCATGAGTTCATATTCTTAGGAGTTTGTTACATTGAATATGTTCTACTAGCATTGTTTAGTATACTAGTAGCTTATCAGACTCAGAAAAATATTGGTGTTTATTATAAACATCTTGAATCAGCTGTGATCAACCTGACAACAATACTAGCTGTCCTGTTGTCCTCTATTTGTCAAGTTGTTGTGATCATTTTTCAGTTGAATGAACAACAAGAAGGAGTATTATTGGTGATCACACTGCGTGATTGTCTGTGGATGTTTCCAATGATCTATTTGTTGTTCATTCCTAAGGTAAAGATGCTACTCTATACAGTGGATAACATAGCTGGGTATTTTTGAGGGGTAAATAATTCGCAAGCAACTGACCTTACTAAAACATGAAGGTAAACAATTCTTAAATCACAGCCTATAATACTGTCAACCTCCAAATAGTTGCTATGAAATTTAAAAGTTTATATATTTAGTGGAATTTTGTACTGACTGACTGACTGACCAATCGACTCACTCACTCACTGACTAATGCTTTCAGACAAGCATAACTCGATAAAGGCTATAGATGCAGGTTTGATTTTTTCACTGTTCAACATCGCTTCAGCCTGACAGGTACCTTTTGGCATACTGCAATTCATGGACTTACCTTTTGTCCTCCTTTGTGTCCCATTTCTTTTTGCTAACTGCCTAAGGTGTTGATTTGTGGTAGAATGATGGCTTCCCTATGTTTGTAATCGAGAATCATCCGTATTTTCTGTGGAAACTGGATTGATTGCAGAGGCACTTCTCTTGCTGTTCTTCATTTGTAATGCTGTGTAACAGTCTGAACATAGCTGAAAGCAAAGTACACACTTTCGAGTCAGTAATTGATGATTGGGGTGCAATATTTTCCGTGGTGACTGCTGACTGGATTGATTGCAGAGGCGCTTCTCCTACTGCTCTTCATTTGTAGCACTGTGTAACAGGCTGAAGATAGCTGAAAGTGAAGCAGAATGGCCAATTTACTTTCCAGTTGATAACTGCACGCGTTTAGATGAAAACATTGACTCTGGCACCATTCTTACCTATGATGCAGTATGCACGGTTTCACCAGTCATAATTATGTTGCAAACAAAAAGTACACAAACAAGTATAAAGAAAAAGCCTACACTGAATATAGAGAGTAAATGTCCACTAGTATATCTGCCGGTGTAGGCGACCTCCTTGTCTCCCTACTTTTTCTATGATCCTAATTGAACCTATAGTTCATAAGTTTATTCCTTTAAATTTATTGTTGACTGTGAAAGATAAAAATTATATGGCATAACCAGTTTGGATTATACATATGGGAGTGTAGTGGACCACCAAAAAAGTTTTTTTTTTAAAGCAGTTGTTTTGAGATGGGAGCTATTAGTCAAATGGTACAATATAAAAATGCACACACACACATGTGACCCAGTGATCCAGTCTGCTAAAACCAGTTAATAGTCTTTCGAGACATCCAAGTTTGATAGCTAGTCACTGTGTTTCACTTAAATACTTAGCTGTCACATCAGTTTCTATTAGAGGCTAGAAAGGGGATAGTTGTGGCCAAAAGATTAGTTGTAAGTATTGTAAATGGCGACTGCATGGGTTAGTTGCAAAGTCAGACTGAAAAACAGCATGTACCACAGAATATTGCTATAATTTTTATGACCCAGTCTAAGCTTGTAACCTTTCCAATTATCACATCATTTCTTACAGGTATACAGAGTAAAGAAAATGCCTTTCCAGTTCATTATTAAAGTTAACGAGTCTGTAGTAAACACTTTTTTGAAAAGAAAGAGTGTAAAAACAGCAGATTTTGAGCTCGAGGAAAGACGAAGTTCAGATGTTTATGTAACACATGATGAAAAAACACTGGAAACATCTCTCGATTCAATTTTAAATTTTCACTCTGAAACTAAAGTAACATTTTCAACTGTGTTTGAGAATCACAATGGAATAGAACAGGATGCAGTAGATGTGCCATATCACTTGTGTGACAATGATACACTAAATGATATTCAGTTATAGTAAATCAAACAATGTTTGAAGACTTTTATGTATTTCTACATGCTGGTACTTCAGATGTTAAGTTGAACCTTGTTTGCAATATCTTTTGTATATTTCATATTTAATTTTTATAGAACACTATCTGACTGACACACTTCAGAATGCTCTAGTCCACAAAGTGGGGTATGCATAACACTAACCTTTGAATTACTTAACCTCAGCTATCCAAATTCTTGGCTAACCAAACTATGGAAATGACCGCTCTATTAGAGTGATGACTGTTCTATTAGGGTAATTGATAATACTGAAATTTTTTCTTTGGCTATTTATACACAGTTTCAGAGATATGAACTTTTCAGACTTATGGGGATCACCCCCTGATCCCAAGAGATTCAGTTTCAATTTTCATAGCTGCACAACAATCGTATACTATAACAAGTTTTATAAAACACATTTTGTGAGTTTAAACATTACCATTCGTCTGATAACATGTTAGTATCTTATAAGTGACTATTGTTGTTGGTAGATGCATTCAGTATATGAACACAATGTTTGACCGGCCTATGACTGTATCTGATGCTTAGTCGCATGGAAAATGCTGAATGGACATACGAATGCCCCATCTCTGTAAATATGTACATATTTGTACATGTAACTATTTGAGGCCTCTATACTACGAATGAGCCACAATGAAATTTGAAAATCGATTGAGTGTATCCATTGTGCAGGTTAATGATTGTACTGTTAGTAAATTTGTTTGTGAAGCCAACCACAGTGTCCATACACTTGCTGATTGATTGATTTATTGTTTATCCTCACAGTAGTCGGCAGAGCCGTTCTTCCCTACTGGAGCACACATACATACAACAAAGTACAAAAACAAAAACATACAGACACAAGAAACTAACTACTCAAACAATACAAACTCAAGAAACTAACTATACTCAGCACATCAGTGATCATTAGTGAGGTGTGCTGTCTATTGACTCCTTCAACTGGAGATAGAAGGTCTCATTTTAGAGAATCTCTCCAGAGGTCTCTTAGGGATTTTAAAGACCTCATTATCTCTCAAAGATCAAATGATTTTATGCATACAATTTTCTAATTTGCCTTAGTAAATCTACTGAGCGCAGCTGATAATAGTACAACATAAAATGCACAAGAAACAAAGGAAGGAAATTACACCAGATATTAGCTATGTAGTTAATGACTGTATTGTACTAAGTTCTGTTGGTGCTGCAACAAGCTTGATCTAAATGGTTAGCTATTCTTCCATCATGTGAACAAATAATGCCAAACATCACACTGTGACAAGATTGAGTTGTTTTCTTAACCTTTACTAAAATAGCTAATTGTAGACTATTATAATGTCTGATCACTCTAGTACACATACACTGTAGCTAGTACCAGCACTGATTATGGTCTTAGCTAGTTATGAAGTGTGGCTACCTGAGATAGATCACACAATAGACCACATACATGCACAATTGTATTAACGTAACTTGTAGTATAAACAGTCTACTGAGTGCTATAGAGTCCTCAGAGGTCATAGCTATGTGGCCTTCAGTAGTATTATTCTGTGCAGAGGAACGGCAAGTATTTGGAGTCTAAATGAACTTTTTTAACGTCTTGCTATAGATTCTTAATTCATCCAGTAATAACTATATTTCATCCTACATAAGGTTTAAATTACTAATCTGTATGTAAGGATACTAGCTAGTAACATAGCTGTTATAATTAACTTTATATAATTGAGGGGTCAGTGGAAATAGCTGTAACTTAGAAACAACACATTAAATAGAACTATTATGCAGACATTACTGAATTGCCACATCCTAATGCAAATTTATAAATATAACTAAGTTGTGATGTGATTTCTGTTGTTTTAATTTGTGAAAAATTATACAAGCAACTACAAAATGACACATGTACAACTCAAATTATGGCATAGCTAGATTACCCACTGACCCTTTCAGTTGTTGTGTATAATAATGTGTTTCAATATACATAGTTCCAGGAAAATGTTTAACACCAGTAAATTATGCATTATTGTGTGATACTTAGCCACTATAATATATGGAATGATGCTTAAAGGCATTTTAATGATGTAGTGATGTGGGATGACTCCATATAATGGATGTGTTGTGTTTGTTGATATAGCTAAGCTATCTATAGACCTATAATTTTTTTCTTCCTGGTAGCCAGTATCACCTGCATGCAGTTGTTTACGAGAACTCACTCACCTCTAGTGCTTGTTGACAATGCAGGTGTTCCATCTGCTCTGTGTTTTACTTTGAGTATTGTGTGTCATGTAGGATCACTATAATCTGATAGCTGTAATGTACTGCTCAATGTTCAACTGGCTCTGTATATTATGTACCTTGTAATTGGGTGCCAGTTATTTAACTCTAATGTTTAACAAACACTGGTAAATAGTTAATTCCAGCTGTCTAGAGCCTGACAATAAGCCAGACTTTCCTTCCAGCCTAGAAATGAAGCTTGCAACTTAGCTTATCAATAACCTTCAGAAGTATATTGTGAGAATATTTCTTTATTAGCTGTTCGCAATATTTATATTTGGTTGTTATGTGCTTATACCTTTCCAGTATTTGCAATTGCTTTTTATACCATGTGGTAGGAATCTCTCAACAACACTACATTGAACACTTGTAAGGAAGCTAGCTAGCACATACCTTTCACGTAGCAGTATTACAGCCCAAAATTGCCTCCATACAGCATTTCAAAATGTACAGGGGAACATGTCCCCAGACTCCATACGCTAGAACTATACATGTACACTTTACAATGAATCTGGTGGTCAGCTGAGTGTGATACAACAATAATTAGTGAGCATCATCCATGTATTATGAAGTTTTACTAAAACCACAATCAATTCATCTATCTAATAGTATAAATGCACCCACACCATTTTCTAAGTCAGTTAGAGACTGCCCACTCAGATCTTTGTGGCATTAAAAACCTTGGCTTTGCCTTGGGTTTTTAAAATCATGAAGATCCTCGTGGTAGGTCTCTAACCATTACTTAGCTACCATCCTCCCTGGATACAAGCTCAGGCCACTGAATAGTGCTGCTTGCACCAAGTATAATCACTACACTGTACAGACAATTTATACCTATAATAAGCGATGGTCAAAGTTAGCTATGCATGTTCGACTAACAATACTATAATTATACAGGGATTTATCTAATCCGTAGGGTAGCACCAAAAGGCACAACCTATACAAGGGTGCTTCCCTAATTTACACACAAGGTAGCTACAAACAACACACACAATAGCACAATTTAACAAAACAACACAAAACACATAACCAATAGCTATGTACATACAAAACAAATGATAAATGGCATGATGAAAAGAATTACAGACTTGATAGTAGCTAAGTATATCTATTGATGCATTGGTCCACAACAAAAAGGTATTTACAAAAAAAGAAAACATGTGGCTGTTGCAGTTGATAGATGACCATGGAGGAAGTTCATGATAAGGTCTTGTACAGAACGATATGTATTGATATAGTAATCAGTAAAGAGATGTTCTAGGTCTCTTATTGAGGATAACAACACAGACAGGTATTTATGACAATTAATGAGACTAGGTCAAGACAATCATTAGAAAGATGATTTACCCACTTCCTAACTGAGAAATAGGATTATACCAGTTCCCACATGCCCACCTAACAGCACGACAGTACATCCTCTAAAGCAGAGTGATGGACACAGGTGTTCTCAAGCTAGAAATTTAAAAGTCACAGATTTTGTAGCTGTGAATAGTCTTGCCAGCCCATTTGATAACTAGTCACTGCTAGTCTCACCTGCCAGCCAGCCTGTATTTTTCTTTCCCGACCAAATGACAAATGTAAAAGTACAGGCGGGTCTTGCTGTAGTAACAAACAATCAGCAGAGCTTTTAACTTCTCTACACAATGCAACGTCATCAGCAAAAATAATAATTAAAATGTAGAGTTGCTTACAGCATTTTGCAAATCATCAATACAGATCCCTGTGGCACTCCTTAACTGGAAACCCACCAAACTAGGTCAATAGCTGACTGTATGAATATCAGTCTTATCAGCGAGTACAGTACAGGCTGGTATTACTGGCCAGCACAGCGGGAGGTAATATGGATCACATAGCTTAAAACAAGTTTAGTAGGTTAAATCCCACAGATTTAGGAGTAAAAAGATAATATTCAGATCATCATAGGTACTGATTATAAGTAAGCCACAAATTTAATTAGGAGATCATATAGCTATAGCTTCTTTATACTGTCAATGATTGTCTTTGCTATGTGGTAAAGAGTACAAAGATATAACTTAGTAAATTATGAAGTCAGCTAATCTGTTTTGACTGTCTACAGTGTCCCTGCATGTTACTCTTACATATGAAATCAAATATGAAATAGTCAACATAGCTACAGGCATGGTGTCCTCATGTGTCTCATAGTGTTCCAGAAAAATGATCATACAGAGTTAGACAGACCACCACCTGGTACGAAAATTTTTAAGATAGTTCTGTGAATGTGGCTACCCACTAGGGAGAAGTTTATGGGTACAGTAACACTAATCTGGCGGCGCCCGCCCCTTATAAAGGAAGGGTATTCTATACAAGAGCAAAAGATGGAGGTTGAGAGCCTTGTAAATGGAACTGGTATGCTTAGCATAATAGAAAGTACCTTTGGTCGTGCTAGTAGCTGAACTACCTGGGTGTTAATCGTGCCATTCTTGCCGCCATTCTACGGCTTAATTGCATTCCATTGTTACTGTAACAATTCCTTTCCTCTTTTTGCGAAACTGCGGGCGCCGCCAGACTAGACGAGTAGTGTGAAACACCAGTCACTAATGCTTCAAGCTAATCACTAATGCTTTAATGAAGATTACACGGAATAATCCGATGTCAAGAGGTAGTACCGGGTATTTGATCGCTGAAATTCCGGCGAACTGCGGGACATAGCTAACTAAGTTACTGCTGTTGCAGATGGTTGAAGATTTTGATAAACGTATGACATTATCATGACCAAGCTCCTGATTCTATTGCCTGTCATCAGTACGACTTTGAGCTCGACTTTCAGTGCTCTTTGTAGAAGAAATGAATCAACTGATATTCACATAATCGGATTTTTCCCCTGCACTGCCAGTAACGATACTAGAGGTATTAGAGTGGATAATTGTGATGGGATAGACAGAATACCCATTATGAAGTTAGCTCTAGAGGAGATCAATGAGAGATGTGACCTACTACCAGGATATCGACTAGTCATCGACTATGCTAACTCCGCGGTGAGTATTTGATAGCTAGTTGTGCAGCTACTTGTTAACTGTTTAGCAGCATGTAGCAGCTAGGAGTAGCTACTGGTTAATTGTTTTCTAATTACAAAGACTCTAGAAATCTGTAATTGATTGCCGTAATTTGTTATTGTTATTATTGTCTACTTTACCAGTTAGGCACTGGAGGATGTACACAGAAGGCAGAGCCTGTTTACTAAAAAGGTTGAATGTAGAGAAGATCTCAGATCCCAGCTGTTGTGGTTCCTCTGGCGCATGCCTAGACTGCACGTTGTGGGGGATCAAGTCACCACTGGGTCTGGGATTTTTTTCTGCATTCTTCAACATTTCAGTTACATGTTTCTTACTCCCTGTATTCACAGGCTTTAGCCTTCTCACAGGTCCCTAGTGGGATAGCATTTAATGTGTACCCCTAGGCCCTCCTTACCTTACCTTGTATATAGCTATTCCTGTATGTTGTCATTATCATGACGTTCACTACTATAATAATGATTACCCCATGCTTGGTTCAAGAAACTCGTCCTGCTACGGTTTGACAGGTACAAATAAAGGTCACAGTAGCTAAAGCAAATCTCCCAGTAGCCCACTGCATATCAATCTTCACACTCATTGTGCCCATGAGCTGAGCCATCAAAATCATTGAAGGTTGCTATGGCCTCAGCTGTTAGTTTAGTCAACAGGAAGTAGTGATTGAGCATTCTATTGCCAAGGCAACCGTACCTCAGTGTAGCACACTTGTATACTTTTATGTACAAACTTAATAATGGAGTATAAATTTCATTTGCATTTATAAAAGACTTTATGGTTCAGAATGTGTATGTATTTTTCCTGCAGTAATGGTGTATTGAATACACCGAATTTTACACTTCATCATGGTTTGTAATGTACATGGTCTAGCTGCTGCAATGGTCGGTATTATTCTACTAGTTGAGAGTGCTGCATAGATATTTCATTATCATTCTATTGTAATGAATGTACAACACAACCCAATTTCTAGCCTAAGTAAACATCCTCAATTTCAGTTAGCCATTCAGCAGAGAATGTATCACAATCCTTAAAATAATGATTTCAGCTATGCAATTTTGATCATATGCTTTATTTTTGCTTACAATTGTTACATATGGTCTATGTGCATAGTATGTGGTGTGTGTGTGTGTGTGCGCGTGTGCGTGTGTGTGTGTGTAGCATCAAGAGTTCGTAATAACAAATAATTCATATAAATATAATGCCGAGATGGTCTAATAGAGGATATGCATACCGAAAACATTCTAATAAGCACGTGATCTTTTGACGGTGAATGAAGTGCGAATTGATTCATAGCGTGGCAGTATCAGTGATTATTACAGAGCGGTGATTTCTTCTACCCAGGAGATAGTATAACTGGCAAGCGAAAGGCTTCCCGTAGCATTAGTGGTGAGTTATAGTCTTAGCGAAGTTATCAGCGTTTCTTACGGAGAGGTGATTTCTTCTATCTAGGAGGTAACACACCTGGCGAGAGAAAGCCTGCCTGTAGCATTAGTGGTGAGTTATGCATTAGCTACCCATACTTTTGTATGGGATTTTCACAAAATTTCGATAGTCGTTCACC
Source organism: Dysidea avara (assembly GCF_963678975.1). Classification (NCBI taxonomy): domain Eukaryota; kingdom Metazoa; phylum Porifera; class Demospongiae; order Dictyoceratida; family Dysideidae; genus Dysidea; species Dysidea avara. The sequence goes on from NC_089280.1 coordinate 1,971,696, forward strand.
GTCAACTTTTTTGGAAAGTGTCACCGCACTACTGTAATTGATCATTTTTCTTTCGAATAATATAGTACGCATATCCTCTATTAGATAGTACATACCCACCCAAAGAGAATGTTTATCACTTCGTCAATCTGTGATTATAGAAGGTATAATGTCATACCAAACAAGCACAATGATCTACAAAATTTAATATGTTTTGTTGTGGGTTTGTGTGTAATGATGATGCATGAAGAACTGAGACATATAATTATTATTAACATGTTATTAGATCATGTACTGCATCATGTGTTTCCTACCTAATACAATTACAGTATGGCTTCAGTCACTGGTGGTATAACAATGAGTTCTTCCAGGATGGTAAGGTTCAACTGACATCCTGTCAGAACGTCTTCATGAGACCATTTCCTAAAACAATGGTAACAAGGCAGTCAATTATGGTTCCTACTAACCAAACAACATGATCACTGACTTTATGTTGCAAACACATTACTATTGAAGCGTTAATCATCAGTGATTGTGTGTGTACACTTTCATCTATTAATGGTAATGATCCCAGGATGTACTTATGATGCTACTGTATTTCATGAGCAGTCTAGCAGGTTACCTGACTACCTTTATAAACTGTACTGTACATCAAGTACACTTATCTTCTAGACATTTATTATAGCATACAATTGTGTACCATGTGCCAATTCTACCTATGAATGACCATTTTCCGTACCAAACCAGTAGAATTTTTTCATCCGATTTTTACTATTAGACTTTTATGTTATGTGTCTGTCAATATTTCAGAAGACTTCACTTCTTCAGTTTACAGTTCTTCTCCATTCTGTTGCAATGTAAAACACTCAAGTGTATCATTAATATATAACAATAGACATTAATATGGTACACATCAGTGATGTAAGTGGGCCAGATTATCCGGGTCATTTGGGTCACATTTTGTCCGGGTCAAGTGGGTCTTATCCACTTCACTGAATGTCTGGGTCTGACCTGGATGAGATCACGTGTGACTATAAGTTAACAAGCTCGATTGTAGTGGTGGAAATGCAGTTGTAAACACTCATGAACTTACGTGGAGCCACACCCACCATTCAGGAATATGCTTTGCTGACTGTGCGGGATATGTAGAGCCACGCCCACTTATCTGAATTGTATCAGCTGTTCTTTGTGTGCATCACCAGATCCGTGTTGCTACTTGAAATGTAGGTAACTAACTTCTAGAAAATTCTTAATTGCTGTAGCTGCATGTAGACTTACGTAGAGCCACGCCCACTTGATAATACGTAGCTACTCATTTCTTGCAGTCAATCCTTTCTATAGTGTAAAAAGTCTAACTAATGGAACGTGGAACTTGTGGGGCTTCAATCTAGCTCCTGAGGCACACCTCTATTTTAATTAAACCAGGTCACATGCGCATCAGATCTAGGTACCATCCGGATTATTATTCAGGTCAGTAGGTCAACCGGGTCAACAACACTGACCCACTTACAACACTGGTACATACATTATAGTAGTCTGAACATTGTTTCTTTATAATGGCCTGCTGTGGCCTAGTGGGATTTTGATATGTATAGTTCCCCCAATACTATACAATACCCTCCTCACAAATGTGAAGATCATTACATTGTGGGACCTTCAAAGTGTTTTACATCTCAGGCTTGCGTTACCATTTTGTGTGGGTATGCGTGTATTGTATTGATGTATATGTCTTCATCTACACTACATAAACTCATGTATATACCATTGAAACCTTATAAAGTCATAATAGTGTACTTGCACATTCTTATAGTGGCTAAAAAAGGTTGTGTCGTATATTACCATGTATGTATCATGTATATGTACCATGTAGACTATTGTTATTATTTGAAGATGTATGTGTACTTAGCTACATAACAAAATCAGTCACTAGACTATACTGTAGTGTTCAGGATGTTAAGAGTTAATTAACTCTTGATGTTACACTATTATGGTATCCTATACAAGACCACCATTCATCAGTGGCTTCCAAAAGTCATAATAGTGACCTTGTAATATTATCCCAGGTGTTATTAAAACATGTCATGCATGCCAACTACGATCACATCTTGTGCTCCTTGAATGAACACCATCACTTTCTGTTGTAAAAAAGTTCTCTGTACATGGGAGCCAGTTATATCATACAATACAGTCTGCAGTGTACTGTATAGCAGGAATCATGTAGGGGTTGGACTTTTCTACCCAAAAATATCACCAAATAACCAGCCTCAGTTATCCTTCACACAGCTCAGTAGTATTAATTAGTAAGGCATAATCAAACGCTTACATGATTTTTTTTATTGACTCCAACAACATTCAAAACAAGTTTATTTTTTGAATTTTGCTACTGACTAATTGACCGATTCCTTCAACTAACCATTATTCGACTATGGTTAAGTCTATGTACTTGATTGCTTCAAATACTGGACAACTATATATAACTGTTTAATTTACTACAATTGTGATTGAATTTTGGAAAATCACCCATATGGGTGCATCGTTGATTTACAGAAAAATGTATTTAATAATTTAAAGCTTTATTACCAGCCTTGGCAGCTAGCCAGCTGCACATATGGAGTTTTCACCAAAGATGGAGCAATAACATTTAAGACCATCTGGTGGCCAAGGTAATCCTTGTAGAGTTTCCTGCCATTTTAGATAGGTTCTTTCACCAGTGTTGCTGTATCATGAGTCCTCAAAAAGAGGTGGAGGGTAGCAGGGTGGGCAACAGATAGACTAGAAAATGGACGAGGATGGTATTTAAAGGAACCAGACCACAAAACAGCCGGCAGAAAATAGGCTGAAGTCTCACAAGCAGACAAACACTACACATTCAGCTCCCTGTTCATCTGTCCAGAGTGTTTGAACCCTCTACAGCACTTCCCTGGTGTTCACAGGCCTGTACGGACATATTATGGTGTGGTATAACATTATACAGGCTGCCAGAAAACATGCAGTCTATATATCAAAAGTAGACCCGACAAGTTGAAGGTGAGTTTGTACTAGTAGTAGCATGGGTAGCAGTGTTTGGGATAAATACCACAAGTGTTGCATTGAAATTTCCATTTTCAATGTAACAAGAGCAGTATTTATCCCAAATTTCATTGCTATACCCATGCTATGCTTGCTGCATATACCCATGTACGCAATTTGTCACTATGTACTAAACACGCATCAACACTAATTGGCGCTACATTGTTAACATAAATTCTAGCCAATGAAATTGCAATTACAACTTTTTCACTGCTACCAGTGAAATACGGGATAAATTTCACTGCTACTATTGAGACTTTTGTATGGGCAGTGAAACAGGTATGCATGGTATTAGATGTGGAAATTGTTTGCCAGATAATGCAGGAACTTCATACTGGTGTTATATCAGATTTGCCTTTTGCACCAATATGTTTGATTTTGCCAAATCCAGTCACAAATACAATTGTTCAGAGCAGTAGCTTCAATCTGTAACGGTGCCAAACATATGTGTAGGATAGTGCACGTATTATTATACCGGTAGCTACGTACACTGTTAAAATGATATGGAGCAGTTGTGCATGAACTGTATGACATAATAGATTGGGAAGGATCAACGCTTTTATGATTCTTCCATCATAACAACAATGATTGCCTTATTAGGTAATCCAACAGTACAAGGATGTAATATTCCAATTTTACATCCACATTGAAATTATCATCTTAGTGGAATTATCCTCGACATTATTACCATCTTATCCTCACAGTGTTCATCAATTCCACCAGTATATCACCTCATCCAACAAACTGATCCATCACAACCAACTAAATTAATGATCCTTGGACCTCATTGTTCTGAAGCCAGTATCATAATGGGAGAAATTGCTGAGAGACGTTTAAACATCACACAAGTATGATCATGTGTTGTGATTGATCTTGCTGTTGTTGTTGTTGTTGTTGTTATGGCTGTGGTTGTTGGTTGATGTTAGCAGATCAATAGTGGTATCTAATCACTGGACTGGACTAGTGGATTGACATTTCTAGGGTATAAACAGTAGACCAGGTGACCCAACTTTTCTTGGAATTCTATACACTTATACATTCTTTACTTGTACTAGATACCTTTGTAAGTCACAGTTGCTAGACTTATAAAGCCAGACCATTCTATATATCTCTGTCACAGTGCCTCACATGACACCTATAAATCATAGTAGTATAGCAGCACAATTAATGCAAAAAAATCATACACTTTATAAAGCATGAAATTTTCCACATAAGTAGTACTCCTCATGACATAATATTTTTGATGTAGTGCCATCACAGATTTGACCTTTATGGCCATTTTGCCCAGAAATTTGATCATTTCTGTCTTTATCTCCCCAAGCATTTATTAACGTATTAAAACATGGTACCAAAATAAAGATATTGTTGAACGAAACAGCTTGATATTAATAGGTGATCCCATTCTAAAGTTATTTATTATTACCCATGAATTTTGAGATAATTTACCTCCCCATGAGTAATACACACCCCAACAAGTCCTCAAGGGCAGGTAAACACAAAGAACTTTGCAGCTAATAAAAGTGATCATAACTTCAAAATGAATTACCTGTTAACTTCAAATGAAAACCAAGCTGTTTAGTTCATTTAACAAGACCTTTACTTTGGTACCATGTTTGTTAACACATCAATTAATGTCTCAGGGAGGTAAAGACTGAAATGGTCAAATTTCTGCCAAAGGTCAAATCTGCAATGGCACTATACATGTCTTGAGGAGTACTACTTGTGTAGAAAGTTTCATGCTTTTATGAAAAAGTGCAAGATTTGGTCCATTTTGGGGGCTACATCGCTATACTATAGATAATAGATGGCTATTATCTACGTCTGATTTGATTAGAAATTATATAGTCACTATGATTAGTATAGGCCACTCAGCAACTGAGGGTGATCATGATGCATGAAGTGTGTTTGTTGAACTGGTGGGGGTTAACTTAACAATTGCTTTACTGAAGCTATTTTTCTGGAATATTTGTTTACTTAAAGTTTATGAACTTTTAGTAGCTAGACAACGTAATAGACTAGCATGCTCATCATGCAATGCAGTCAGCTGCAGACCCCTTTTCAGAGGTGCTTATAATTTATGCAAACATCATGTAAGGCACCATGATAAAGAAGATTGATTGGCCATGCAAGACTACACGTTGTGACTTGCAGAAGTATCTATTACAAGCATATAATGTATAAACATTGTGAAATATGTATGTAAAAGTCCAAGAAGAGTTGGATCCCTGGGTCCTGAATCACTAGTCACCGGGTCCACTATTTATACCTACCTCATTGTTTTGGTTTTACATATTTTAAGGGTGGGGTTCCTGTAAACTTGGATGACTTGTGACACCATTTCAGCACTGAGTATTAGTAGAGTAGCTTAGCATCAAATTTTGAGGAAATCGTTACAAAGCAGATAAAAGCACCAATTTTTTTCTGAAGGTTTGTTGAAGCATTTGGACCATTTTTAGAAGGGGTGCCATGCCCCCATTATTATTGGTCACTGCTTGTAGCAAAAAATCTAAATACTCTAATAGAGCAGTCAACCACTAACATATATATTGTAAATATCTCCTTTAGTAAGCTGTAGCTAATAATTTACCCAATAAGAACAGTCTAAAATGTCATAACAGATCTTCTATAATCTATACTTTCGAAATGACATTACACAGTGAAGTCTGAATAATACAGCAGATTTGGATGCCATTCTGGGGTCTGGGTTCATCTTTCCCAGGAATATTATACCCTATTCCCCACACTGCATGTTAAGAGTATAGGGATAAGGAAAGCAACACTTTCTTTGGCTTCTCTTAAGTTGTTTATTCAGTGTACAGTAATTTTAATTTTCAACGTGTTTGCCCTTAAACTTGCCAATCTTATGGTAGGACAGCATATCGTAATAGTTTACATCTTTGGTTTACTTCCAATGAAAATATTATGTGCCATAATTACACTGATGATCTAGAAACCTATTATGCTAGGGAGTCTAGTTTGTAAACATTTTTGAGCTTTTAAAAGTACATTCAACTACTGCATGTCATGGATAATGTAGTAATTGATTACAACCTCCAGGAGTTGGTCCACCCTGTTATGACTGTACAGAATGCAATTTTACCACCATGCAATTTTAGATGACACAACAGAGTGTCCCCCTTCTAATATTGATAAGTACACCATAAAGAACTTGTATACCAAAAATGGTGCTTTATCCACTCTGTAACAAAACGTTTGCTACGCTACCCTACTATATACAGGGAATATGAAATGTTTTACTTAGAGACAAGTGAGGAAGGAGTACACTTTCATAAATATTTGTTTATAGTGACTCTGAGCATGTTTCTGTGTGTGTATAGAGTTGATACTAGCTACCAGTATGCCCAAACCATCTTCTGATGGGTTGGGCATAGCTATTACTCTATACACATGCAATGGGCTGGCTACATCCCTGCTTGGCTGAAAGCATCAGTTAGTTGAGTTATATAGTAAAAATATTCATGTCAAATTCTTCATAACAACTTAGTAGTACCCATGAATGTTTCAGAGCTATCCCAAACTCTTTCAACAAGTTTCTATGGAAATACTAATCCCTACTACACAGTACTACTACACTGACTGTATGTATACGATGAATTACACTTGTTTTGTCAAAGATGATAATTATACACCTTACTGAAAGGACTATATGGTAGTTATTGCTCAATAGGTAACTACTATACATTCCAGTACAAACATGTTGAATTATGGCTTCAGTGGAATATGATTAAATGATAATATTCTTTTGTTAGTGTAGTTTTAACATCCTATGCTATTATTTATGTCACTAACTCATTCATTCAGGTGTCTTATACTGCCACCTCACCATTGTTTGGAGACAAGGAAAGATATCCAAGGTTTTACCGTCTGGTTCCAGACATCACACAATACTTTGTGGGATATAGCAAAATTCTGGAAAAGTTCGACTGGAAAAAAGTAGCAGTGATATATTATGATGATGATTTTACACTAAATGTATGTGGTAATTTATGTGTGTGTGTGTGTGTGTGTGTGTGTGTGTGTGTTTGTGTGTGTGTGTGTGTGTGTATTGTGTTGTGCGTGTACTGAGTTTGTGATTGATGCATGCATCATCATTCTTCATTTGTTCATTACCTCAAAAGGTAGTGGTTCTGAATGCTACAGTACTCATGACATGTCATTTGTCATAATTGCATAATATAGCAGACCTTACCTTAAGAACCTTATACCATGTAACTGAACTGAACTATAAAGTCTAAACTACAGGTTAGTTTGGTACTGCATAAAGGGATGGTGTAGTAATGTCTTGTTTGGGATACTAGGTATTCTACATGACCAATTTATATATTTGTTCATCAACTGGTGGGTCTATAGGTGATATTGTTAAAGGGGACACTGTTAAAGGTGACACTGTTAAAGGTGACACTGTTAAAGGGGTACAGAAGACCTGTGGGTAAGGGGGGGAAACAAGCTAATTATTGGATTGGTATAGCCAGCACGCTTACGTTCTAAGGGTCTAGTTGAATATCACCTGAGAAAACTGTTTAAAGGTACTGATGGTTGTATGACAGTGGAATGTTCTATAGTGACTGCTCTATTAGAATATTTAAAACTTTTACACCTCAGATCAAAGGAATGTCAGTGCATATATATATATATATAGCATATTTCACTGGTTCAGGAAAGTTAATGACTGTAAACAGTGCGTATATCTCGTTAAAACAGTGCATATATCTAATTAACTCTCAAGATATTACACAGTTAGGTGTGCATATGTAATAGTTATACCATGGCTGCAGGTGTATATGTCAGCAAAATTCCAAGCAGCCATGGTATAAGTGATATATATCACTTGGGGTGCACTCACCTAATAGGTGAAAGAACTAACGAAAACTCATCACATTTGTTTTATACAGTAGCATCTGAAGATTGATCGTAGTTTTAATAGCACGGGCTAATAGCCATCAAAACGTTGTCCATACGTTAAAACATCATGAGAGAAACCATCATTGGTGATGAACAAAAAAAAATGACAATGTACAAAAATATCTATAGCTAATTAAGTGAGTGAGTGAGTTCTCGGACACACACTACCACAGAGAAGGCAATAGAATGCCCACAAGTGGGTGTGGCAAGGAAAAAAACTAGTTACAGCAACACAACACACAAAAATGTAATTACAATAAACAGTAGAGTTGACAACATTCAAGCATCTTCAGACCATTGTGGGAAATCTCTTGCCTTGAAAATTCTTCTTGATGAAGAAATAGAAATGGTAGCAGCCAAGTCAAAAATCCTTTTGCAGGTGGATTTAGAAATCTTGATCTCATTTTAAATAAAGTTAACACAGTTCATAACAATGACAAAGATGCCGGCAAGTAGTGGCCTAAAGCACTTATTTCAATGGTATCATAAAAACAAGGAATTCCTTGACGATCAATTCTGACTAACTCTTGGTACTCTCTCTTCCCTTTTTTTCTCAATTCCTGGAAGATTTGAGGTGTTCAACTGAATCTAAGGGGCATGTCAGTTCTAACAAGGCCACCGAGTTGCTGCTTTTATTGTAAAAAAACAATATCTGGGCGATATGAGGTAGTAATATGTTACTATGCTTCAACACGCAATGTTAGAAAACTTGCGATTGTGGGATGGAGTTTATATTGTTATCATTTTTGTACTAAGTTAAGCCAACTAACTTTGCTATTGGGACAGTCAGTAAGTTATTATATTAAGTTAAGTACTTAGAACTGTAAGTTACTAACCTATTTCAACGTAGCAGTAGTAGCTTTGCTGTTCCGTGGTCTGTTCAAAGGCTGATATGCGGTGGGTAGAAATACGCATCCACAATTGCCCAAACAATTATTTTGTGCCTTCATTATCCTTTAGTAACAACCAACTACTCTATCTTAGCAAATGTACTAAGCGTAGCAACCACTACAAAAATGAGTCCCACAATACAAAGCTCTATGTCGTTCAATATAACAAGTCAATGCGCATCAATTCTTTGAACTGGCTGGGTGTCAAGGTAATTGGCAAACCACTTTCCCATGATATTGTCTGGGCAATATGCGAGTTAAACACCGAGCAGCACCTTTGAACGCCCACACTAAAGTGGTATATATCATGTTAACCCATTCCAAGAAATCCTCAGATTTCTTTGATGTCCTTTGCTATCTCTTTGTGCCATTATAATACACATCTTGAGATCAATTGTAGGATTAAGTTTCTAAGTCCTATTCCCAAAGCATGCTGAGGAGTTCCTTTGACTGAAAATGGAGCTGTTTTTAATACGCGTGGGTTCTATAATACTGCTTTGATGAGTTCTAGACACCTGTCTCGATGTTACATAATGTATGCAAAAGTCTCCACCTTTTCAAACACACTTTATGTAACAACTTTAAACAGGCTACCTTCAGCACTTGTGCTGTAAAGTCTTAATAAATAAATAAATAAGTAGATTGAGGTGAAGTGGTATTCACGAGCGACTAATTTTATTCATGAATGTAAATAGGAGTGCCTTCGAGTTACCAATAATTTCTATAACAGCCATTCTTTTAATAACCATATGGTAACTAAGTGCAATATGCATGCATACACAAGATACAATATGATTAGTTAGAATATAATATGAATATTGTTAGTTTATGGAAGCTCTGTTACATCACCTCCTCTCTCTAACAAAGCTCAACCCAAGCTTTAACTGCTATAACGAACTGGAGCCTTTACAATCCTAATCCTAGTTTTCCTAGGCACCAACTGCTACGTATTGTCATCTACAACAGTTGTCTCACTTCCATTAGTACATCACTATGAGCAATGTTCTTATCTGTAGTCAGACCATCAACATCTGTATGATCAGTATCCACATTATCCTTATCCAAGTTAGTATTTTGCTCATAAGCTGACTGATCACCATGACTGGTAGTCTGTCCTCTAGTATCTTGTTGATCATCACCATCACCTCCAATTGATTCATCAACCCATTTAAATCCATTTTGGAGGACGGCCTGGGGTACTGCAATGCCCACCATACCAGTAGTTTCCTGCAGGAAAGGCTGGTGGACACCTGGTCACACACTGTAGATGAACTCTAATTTTATCCTTTGTTGAGTCACCATAAATACGTTCCGCAATAACTCCCTATTCTCCACTCCAGTAATTTGAAAAGGCTGTACCATGGCCTTGATAGTTTACAACTAGCTCCAGTCTCCTATTGTGGATGTTTAATCAGTATCCACTCACCAATATTATACTGGCTTGGTTGAGCTCTTTTATCATACTGGGTCTTATACTTCACTTGAGCCTTCTGTATAGATTCTGCAGCACACTGCCTAGCGGAAGATAAGACTTTGACCAGTTATTCTCTGTAATCGTTTACTACTGTGACATCTGTTGGAGTTGATGGTAAGAAGACAGCCTCCATTGGTTGCCTACAGTCCATGCCAAGTAAGAGGAAGGAAGGTTTCTCGTTTGTGAAATCATGAGGAGTATTCCTATAAGCCCACAGTACTCCATGTAAATGCCTGCAGTCCATAGGTGGCTGCCTGCTTCCTCAACATTGTTTTCAGGGTGCGGTTGAATCTTTCAGTTAACCCATTACATTGTGGGTGGTAAGCAGTTGTGTTGAGTTTTTCAATCCCCAGCAGACTGCAAATGTTTTTCATCAAAAATGACAATAAATTCGTCCCTCTGTCAGACAGCAGTGCCTCTGGCACACCAAACATTGGTTTGAACTCTTCGACCAGGATCTTCACGATTCTTACTGTCTTTTTGATCAGGCATAGGGTAAACCGTTGGCCATTTAGTCAGAAAGTCTTGTAGCACTAATACATGTTTGTTTCCATCCTTGGTCTTGGGAAAATCCATGATGTCAATCCCCACTATCTGGAATGGCCTTTGAACAGGTATCGGTTCCAGGGGGGGGGGGGGTTACTATTGTACCAGCTCCTGAAGCAAAAACACACTGTGGGAAACTCTTACAATGTTTACTCACATCTGTATACATGCCATCCCACCACCAAGATTGTACCAACAAGTTATACACTAGATTGTTAGAAAAGTGACCTGCCCAGGGTCCACCATGCACACTACCAATAACCTTTTCCTTCAGGTGACTAGGTACTACTGCCTGTTTCCTTGACTGTCTCTTAGGATCAATGTAGTATAGCACACCTTCCTCTATCCCAAATAGACTTGCGTGGGAGATCACTCTACGTGCATGTTGGTCATCTGTTGGTAAAACTCCAGTTGTAAGGTAAGTCAAAATTGCAGCAAACTGGTTATCCTTTCTTTGCTCCACAGCCAACACTTCAGTTTTTACAATGCTGTTAACTGGCTCTACCCTTAGGTAAGTTGAAACATCACTTTACTCTTCTGTCTGGTCTGATTCATGTTCTGTGATGCTGGCAACTTTAACTTCTGATTCTCCTACTCCACTCAGCGGTGCAGGCCCACAGGGATTACATGACAGGGCATAAACATTAGAACTGAGTTTCCCAGCTCTGTGAACAATCTCAACTTCTCTTAGTCCACTTTCAAAGACCTTTGTCCACCACCTAGCATGCTTTCCTGAAATGTTTGTATTTAATAGGACTGACTTTACAGCAGCATGATCAGTGTATATCCTTACATTCTGGTTGTATAGAGTGTCGAAAGTGACCAATTTCCCAAACCACTTCCAATGTCTCCAAATCTGTAATTCCATAATTCTTCTCTGCTGGTGATAGTGCTCTACTGGCATAGGAAACTGGATGAAGGCAGCAATCTTCTTGTTTCTGTGAAAGTATTGCTCCTAAATCCAAACAGCTAGCATCTGTCTCCAAGATAAACTCAGATTTCAGGCTAAGACAGGTGCCATAGTCAGTTTCTCCTTAAGAAGTTGCAAAGCATGATAGAATTCTTCTGACCACACAAAATGGACATTTTTCAAGTCAATATGTGGAGTGGCTGTGCTATCCTAGCAAAAAATGGTACAAATTTTCAGTAAAATGAACATATACCCAGAAACTGTCCTAATTCTTTTGTACCCTTGGGACTTGGAAAGTCTCTGACATATACTCTGACAGCCTGTACATGCTGATCACATGCTGATCACATGCTGATCACTTACTTGCAACCCATTTGGTGTGATCACATGTCCCAGATAATTGACCTCTTTCCAAACAAACAAGCACTTACTTGGCTTCAGTTTCAATCCTGCACATATCAGTCTTGACATCACAGCGCTCAAATGTTATTCCAGTGTTCTTGAATAATTCAGAATATCGTCAATATAAACAGTTACAAACCCTTGACCATCCTGTGGGTTCAGATCCGTCAAGACTCTTTGCATCAGGCACTGAAAAATGGCCGGTGCACTTGTTAGACCAAAGGGCATCACTTGGAACTCGTGCAGTCCATGTGGTGTGACAAATGCTGTTTTAGCCCTTGAATCTGGGTGAACTAGTACCTGTCAAAATCCAGAGGTTAGGTCAAGTATGGAGAAGAATTTTGTGTCTCCCAAGTGGTCCAACAGGTCGTCTATTCTTGGCAAGGGATAGCTATCAGGTTTGGTCACAGCATTCAGTTCTCTGTAATCAACACAAAACCTGTAAGTGCCATCTTTCTTATGTACCAACACTATGGGACTAACCCACGGGCTGTTAGATGGCTGAATGACACCTGCCTCCTGCATGCTCTGAATCTGTCTAGCAACTTCTTGTTTGGCAGCTATTGGGAGCCTTCTTGGACGCTGTCTTCTAGGCTGGGCATCTCCTGTGTCTATTTCCAATTGCACAAGGTCTGTTTCTCCATGTTCATCGTCTTCCAGACTAAATGCTTCATGATGGTCCATAAGCATTTTGCAAATTCTTCATTTTCAAATTCTGACAATTGAACATAGCACTTAGAAATGTCACATACCTTGTCCCGTCTCTCACTATTTGTGGTTACCATCTTTACTGCAGAGCATTCATCTGTGTCAGTGGTGACTTCTCCTGGGGGTGGAAGTACCTCTTCAGCATCTTCCAACTTGTAATCCCATCTCTAACTTCTGTGTAAAACCTGTTGGATTAGCAATCATGAGATGGCCTGTACCATCTCTAACTCCATCAAACATGGTTCAATCTTCAAACCCAAGTCCACAACACCAGAGTCAGGCTCCATCACAATCATTGTGGCATCTCTGTAGCCTCCTTCAGAATGCACCTGGATTCTGGAACATTGTTGGGACTCCTTCTATCAAGTGCACGTGCACTAAAGGTATCACAGTACCATCTCTTTCCTCATCTCCTTGGTTCTCATTCTTACTTTCATCTACCTTCTTTACTCTTGATGGGTGGACATCAGGATGGTAAGTTATAATTCCTAGTTGTCTGCAAACTCCCTCTGACAGTAACAATTGGTTATACGCATCCAACTTAATGTAAATAGTTGTTTTCATAGTCTTATCCCCAAAAGAAATGTCCAACTCCATTTGTCCATCTAGAGAAAATGTTTCCCTGCTGTAGGTTTTAGGGACTTTGTCTGGCTTCTTGCAGTCTCTTTTCTTAAGACGATTAACAGTAGCAACTTTCTTGAACAACTCACTCCCCATTATTGTAATTTCAGCCCCACTATCAATTAACCCTTCAGCAGGAACTCCTTGCACAAAGACTTGGGCACATTGTATTTGGCTTCCCTTGTCACAGATCATTCGAACCCCATCATCTTTATAATCCTGCTCTGAATCAGAATACAGGTAATCATCTGTTGCAGAAGCAGCACTGATTTGTCTGTTCACAGTATTCTTGCCAGACGTCTTGCTACTTTGAGTGTGGGCCTTACTCTCTGTACTCTTAGCTCTACAATCTTTAGCAAAGTGCCCTAGCCTGTCACAGTTATAACATGGTTTATTGCCAATCCCACCTTGTGGTTGTAGCCGGTTAGTCTGCGGTACAACTGTACTCTTCCATGTTGGTGGTCTATCATAGTCTTTCAAAGCTGAGAGGTAAGTTCTTCTCTTCTTCAACTCTGTCTGCCGCTGCTCTTCGTTTCTTGCTGCTAAGCATAAACTCTTATAGTCTAATGCCCCAGATACTGCAGAACTCTCCATGAGCTTTAGCAGTAGGCCTTCTTGCATTTGTCCATGTAATAGTGCTTCTTTACTCTCCAAGGACATTCCACTCTTACCATAAGCAATTCTGAAGGTTCTTTCTAGTCTAACAATAAATTTACTTACACTCTCATTTATTCCTTGGCTTAAATGTCAAAATTCCTGTGCTACCATGGAGTGCTGACCATGTTCCAATCTGTTCTGCAGCATCTTCACTGCTTCATGCCAGTCATGGCTATACTCATCATCTAGTAGCTCCCACTCTTGTAGCACTCTACCCTTAGGTGCCCTGCCAACTGATATAAGTTTCTTCATTATTCCATTCATTCCAATCAGCAGCGTGTCGCAGCGATGGTAGCCACTACGCCTGGATCTTCTCCAGTGAAGTAGTCAATAGGCAGTGCCTTGCCACGACGCCCTCTTCCAGAGTTGACACTTGACCATGCAGATGAGCTCTGGGATTCTTCAGGTAGCCCCAGACCAAAATCTGAGTGGGTAGATCCACTTGCCGTTGGCTCAGCTTCACTTTTCTGTCTCGTCTCATCACATGCTTGGTTACCTCGTCTAATTTCTTTTGCAGTATAACAATCTTCGTGTCTCTCTCTTCTATCTCCATCTCATGTGTAAGTAGCTGCTCACACTTCTGGGACCACAAGCGTTTTGATTTACTAGCTTCTGCTCTTAACCGCTCTTCCAATTTCTTCATGTGAACATTGTCTACAGTTCTCATCTGTAGTTCCGAAAGTTGCTGCCGAAACTGTTCATTAGCAAACTTCATCAGTTCTAGTTGTTCAGTGCATTGGTGCAGCAATGCAGACTGCTCGTCTAACCTTGACTCAAGTTGCTCATTCTCTAGGCGCGACTCGCACAGTGCACTGCGTAAGCTTTCTACTTCATTTGAGTCCTTGTTACCGGTAACGTTCTGACTCAATATTTAATCTTTATTAAAATTATTACCCACGTGATCATCAACAATATCTTTCACGTGCAAGTGTGACGTACATTTATTTCTCATGTGCTCCATAAAGACAATTACTCCCTCGCCGTCAATGAGGAAGATTCGTTCATCACCCCCAACTACCACTTGGACGTTCTGAGGCTCCGGCTCCAACTCCAAGAGCCTCCCTTCTATCAACTTCCGTGTCTCTTCTGTCGACACTCCACTTGGCAACTCCACTGCCAGTTTCTTCGCCAGTGCCTGCAACTGGCCGAAGACTGGTCGCTTCGAATTAAGGGGATAAGTCCTTCCCTCTGGAAATTCCTCCTCCACAAGTACTCCTCCGTCGAGCTTGCTTCACTGCTTGCCTCCCAGTCGCTGTTCCATTTGTCAAACCACTCCATGTAGGGAAAACGTCAAGGCAAGCATTGTCCGACACTCCAATATAATCTTTAGTTCCTCCAATATCTCGGTAGGACTTCCAAATGTAAATAGGAGTGCCGTCGAGTTACCAATAAATTCTATAACAGCCACTCTTTTTATAACTAAATGGTAACTAAGTACTATAAGCACGCATACACAAGATACAATATGATTGGTTAGAATATAATATGAATATTGTTAGTTACGGAGGCTCCGTTACATGAATATAATTTTTTATAGTAAATACCCGGAAGCACTTACAACGATGTTAAACCACCATTATCAAGTCGCGTTTCAATGTCCTGTGTCTCGATGTTATGTATTGCATGCTAAATAGATTGAGCCATTTGTGGTGAAGTGGTATTCATGTATGACTGTAATTTTATTCATGGCTCATAATGAATACCTGGCAGTATAACAGCATTAAACCATCGTTATCAAGTTATGTTTCGATTTCTTGTGCCTGCTTGCTCACTGTATAAACCCACAATTGAATTTTTCGTATACCCGTGCCATTGCGCGTATGTTTGAACTCTTAGAACAGCAATGCCTTGTCATTCTTCTGCCCACTATCAAAATTCACATATCCCATTATAAATTCACTCGTGAAGCATGCCAGCAGTTTCCTACATGTGTAGGTGATTAACTCACATGGCACATATTAAGTATACCATGGGCATGAGTGCTTTACCTGGTATATACATACTTGCCCTCGGGCCTGCAGCCCTTGGGCAAGTGTATATAATTATACCAGGCAAAACACTCGTGCACATGGTATAACTATTACATATTGATTGTGACACAAAAATTTCTTTGCCCAATCACCTTATAGTGTTACAGTTTCTATTATACTCTTTTATTGTGTACACTCACAGTCTGAGTCCCTCTCATGCCAACATTTATATGTTATTAACTGTACATTAATAATATATGTGACACCATCAACATTGTGCTTGCTTTCTTAAAAGGTTGGCGAAACTTTTATAAATCACCTGAACAATTCTGTTGACATAATTTTGAATATGATATTTGCTGATGGAACAGATGACTTTGTCATCCAACAGATTAAGGTGATATCACATTAACTTGTTAATAAATAATAATATTAATGTTGTTTTTTGTTAACAGAGTGTCAATGCTAGAATTGTGATATTGTTTACACCTGTATCACCACTGAACATACTAGTTAACTTTTGGTGTAAGGTAAGGATTGATGTTGACCTTATTATAGTAATTCAAACACTATGGTTTGCTTATTCAAATGGCAAGAGTGATTGTTCATAAAAGCTTGTATTTTCTGTTCGAGTAGTGTGCAATTTGTGCATTATATTGATGAGTTTTGGGGGAGTGTCTAGATTATGTCAGTGTCCTCTTACACAGCCCAACAAGGAATAATCAATTTTTACGATTTTACCTATTTGTTGAGTGATATGGCAGATTCTGGTGTCACTAGATTCCCGTTTGAAACTGAGCAATGTTCCAAAATGTGCAAAAATCATACGTAGTTGTGAGGTTTTGCAAAATCAGTCCATATGTATGTATGTGTACAAAAGTCAAATTCAAGATAATGCCAACACATCAAACACGATGTTACTGTACTATCAGATGAGCTGTTCTCTCATTGGGAAATGTGATCATCATAATTATGTTGTAGCAACGTTCGAGACATCCAGTGGTGTGTTGTGTGGCTAAGAAAACCAGCACACACACAGACACACCAGTATAATATTATAGGAAAAAACAATGAATTCATTGTCAGTCGTGTGTAATTTCTATGGTCCCTAAAATGTATTGGGACCATTTTAATAGGTTAGCAAAGTGGGACCATTTTATAGTGCATGATTTCAGAAAGCACATCAGTGTTAAATCAGGTTGTGTCATCCGTAACATCTGGGGTATGACCCCCTTTACAGATTATCTAGGCCTGATCCGGATTGGATCATGTGTGAAATTAATTAATTAGTTTGATTATGTGAAAGTATGTTAAAATGTGTCATAGTCACAGTTCAGCTTCTTTTATGAGCCACATCCATTTATTGGAATTAGTGTCTATAGGTTAACGTACATCCACTCCGATTTATTGGTAGCATTGCAGTCTGCAGGTATGCATGAACTGTCTGTGAAGTCACACCCACTAATAGATTGTTATTGTATGAAGCATAGTCTAGTCTTGCAGTAGGCCAGCTTCTTTCATGAGCCACTCCCGCATTATTATCAGTAATGTGTGATACTGTTTGTAAGCATACGTTGAGCCACACTAATTTATCAGTACAGCAAGATCAACTTTGTAGGTATGCATAAAGCCACAAGAAATGTATCATCTGCTGTCTGTATTCTTAAGTGGAACCACACCCAATGATTGATCATTTATCACAAACCTTACCTGTTTTAGTTTTCATATAGCGCATGCCTCTAATTCAGGTCTGACCAGGTTGCTATCAAGAGATTTACAATCCAGGTCAGTAGGTCATCCGGGTCAACAGTAGTGACTCAGCTTCAATGCTGGTTCACTTACCAAATCTGAGCAAATATATCAGCCCACAAAATTCAGGCTTTATTTCTTTCATTACTCTTTAAAGAGTGATGCTGCCATCATAATGCAGAACTCAGTAATTGGCAGCTTAGTCCAAAGAAATGAGGTTAATGATTACTCCACTAATTAACAGTACACTACACCTGGAACACTGGTAATAACATGTACTATTTCCACTCACCTGGACTAGTACTGGTAGCCTATGTAAGTGAACAGCCAACATATGGAGGCCGATGTGTTGGCATGTTTTATGTACTGAGTTTTGATGCACTAGAACTTTCCATAAATAATTCCCTAGCTTGTGGTATACAAATAATAAAGCACTCAGTACTTTGCCTCAGTGCTAATGAAGCACTCAGCTTTGCCTCATTTTTTATTAGCATCTCAGCGTGTGTATAAAGAAATAAGTAGAACATACAAAGTACAAAAGTTAGTTCAAAATCTATCCACTGAACTTTTGTCATGCCTAGAGGATAGAGACTGGTTATGGGTGACATGTTACCATTATACTGCACAAATTTTGTAGAAACTGGAGTGACTGACATCTGGTGTGTATGTAGTTACAAGAAAAAAACCCAAATAAATGCAACAAGTTTTCAATTGAGTGAAAACAAAACCTCTACTTAAACATCCACAGATGACCTCCATGAAGGATAACCAGGATTTTCTGGAAGGGGGTTCAAAATTTGAAGTGCATGGATGTCTTGTGGGGGAAGGTACTGGGCACATCAGCAGAGCTGCTTGCCCAGTAATAATAAATAAATAAATAAGGCCTGGGTGTTTCCCTGCTGAACCTCATTTAAACAAAAATGATCCATACACAAATTGTGCCCTTATACAGTAATATTAAAGGTGCTGTTTGTACATCTATCTAGCTAAAACCTACACACTGCTGTTATAGAAACAACTATAAACCTATTGTAACATTAATCTTCACTTCCAGACGGCAACATACTGACAGTGAATTTCACTGAACTTCTTAGCGCACAGCAAGCCTCCACATTTTAGTCCCTTAGTTGGTAACACTTTCTTCTGGGTATACATTATTCTCGGTCGGCTCTCCTGTTAATAGTCAGTAACTTCAGACTTGGCTTGTACTCTAATATATTAGAGACATCACATGCTCGCAACATGTGACAAATAAACGAAACATTCATCATGTAAACATACACCAACTATTCACAGTTGTGCTAACCTGACACACGTATGACACGACCAATCAAGTTTATCGCAGCTGCTGCCTTGTAATATGTCTGAACTAATAGTTCTTCGCCATTTCCACCGTGCATCATGTGCACAGTTGATCACATGATGCAATACTTAGTTTGTCAATGATTCAGCATTAATGCAATATGACCCTCAATAGTAGTACAGAGCTGTGCCAGTGTGCAAGTAGCTACCAGGGAGTTCCAGAGCTGTAAGACTTAGTAATGTAAAAATAATTCTGCTTCTGAAAGGGAGGTTCGTCTGAATCATCTGAACCCCCTCCCCTTAACCTCCACGACTTAAACATCCAAACTGATATTAAACAAAGCAATACAATATTATACTGTTACTTTGTTTCTTCAATATTCCCTGTATAAAAATTGATAAAGCAAGCAGTAAATACATTAACCAATTGTCTTTGTATAAACAGGTAATGTTATTTCTTTGCTTGTCATTTACAACCACTAAGTGTTGGTTGTCACCATGAAACTGTACTCAGATTCTTGACCAATATGTATTTTCTTAGGCTATTAGAAATAAACTAACTGGACCAAACTTTGTGTGGCTCTTTCCTGGATATTTCCAGTCAGACTGGTGGAATCTCATTGACTCTGATTGTAGTGCTGAAGAAATGAGAAATGCTTTGGAACATTCATTGGCAATTCTAGATAACAGTGAGCTTACAAATGATGCTTCAAGGATGTTAGTATCTAACAAAGTGAGGTTTATATGATCAAGTGATCATTGTTTATTCCATTGTATTAACAGAATGTGTCACAATTTCAAAAAGACTTACAAAGTAAAACTACTATAGATAATGTTGACACAGATGTGGACATTAGAAATGGTTATATATATGATGCAATGTGGACCATTGCTCTTGCCTTAAACTCATCCATATCAATACTGGAAGATAGAGGGTTGGGAAGACTGGAAGACTTCACTTATGATTTAGTTGAAATGGCAAATGTGTTCACTGAAGCTGTTGCTAATGTGTCATTTCAAGGAATATCGGTTAGTTACAATATCCCAGATGTGTTGTATTGTAAATGATAAATACATTTACTAAAAAACAGCCTAGCTGTGAAGAAAGAGTGCAGCCTCCAGTTATGAAATCAAAGGTAGTGGCCAAGTAATGGCTGCAATGATACTCAGACATTAACATCATTACAGCCATTAATTTTCTTGGCCACGTAGAGAGTTTAGCCCTAATACAAGTTACCCAGTGGAGAGACTACATAACAAGTCTTGCTATAGAGAGTTCAGCTACATTATAATTCTCCTGATCAATATGTTTTGATATTTAATTAAAATTCCACAAATAGAAAGTTCAGTTGTAATATTACAAGTCACCCAGTATGGAGTTTCATTATAAGCTACAAATAAGTCACTCTATAGAGTTCCACAGGAGTTATATACAAGTTTCCATTTTGGTAGATGGTTATAAAATTAACAACTAGATAACTAAATATTTCAAACTAGTATATTAAAAATTATGAATTTAAAAATGAAGTAGGTATCCAAGTGATAAAAAGTAGTAAAACAAGAGATGAACAATGGTAGTTATTACAGCATAGCTCAGTAGAAAATCCCTACTTTGGCACTGAACACAAAATAATTGTAATAGCTACCATGCCAAAGTAAGGATTTCCCACTGAGCTATGCAGTAATAACTACCATTGTTCATCTCTTGTTTCACTACTTTTTATCGCTTGGATCCCTACTTCATTTTTAAATTCATAATTTTTAATATACTAGTTTGTTTAGTTTTTTGCTAAAGCATACAGCTAGCTATAAACGTGTGACTGTTCTATTAGGGTGACTGCTGTATTAGAATATTTTGAGTCAGCCTGCAAAAGATGTGTGCTTGCTCAAAAAGGGTGTGTTCATCATGGTTCAATCGATTATTAGACTAGAGCATCTCGAATCAGCCTACCAACTTGAAGGTGTGTGGCCACAAATACAGCTAGCATAAAAGGGGCATGGTCTTGATTGATAGATCGATATATGTAGGATAAAGAATGGGCGTGATCTTCCTCCATACAGTAGTGTACTCTAAGCACCTTAAATAATTTTGTGGCGTCTATTATGCTGCTTAAAGAAAGTATTGATATGGAATATTAACGCCTCGATATGATTTCGTTGGATGAAGAAGAAGAAGACAAGCAGCCTGATTGAAGATAAAAGAAAAGACAAGGCGCACAGGGCGTACACTAGTCGGAACCCCAAAAAGGCACATCCCACCGGTGAGTTTGTTGTTGTAGCGTAAAACGTTGACCATGCGCTGCTTCATTTGGGCCCTAGGCTTGCGACTGTGGTCAGTGAGTGAGGCAGTGAGGCAGTGAGGCAGTGATACTAAAGTTGGAGTTTTTGGCGATTTTTAAAAATTTTATACCTGGCCACCTGTAAGTGTTTTGTTGTATTTAATGCTGTTTTATGTATTATATGGACTAGTACTATTCCGTAAAGGTGGTTTTCACCGCATACAATGTCTGTAGGATGATGTTTAAAGGCGGAATTTTGGGCGGCGTGCGAAACATTCACCACGATCCCTACTTAAACGGTATGACCGTACCGTTTGATAAGAACTTTCTGTTCACAGTAAAGAAAAAACTCAGTCCCAAAGCTGGCTTATGGCCATGCATTGGATAATTATGAATGGAGTGATATCAATACCAAAAACACCCTAGCTGTGACAAAAGGGTGCAGCCATTCAAAAAATCCAGGGTGAAAAATGTGAAATCAAATGTGAGCGAGACTTGTAATGTAGCTGAACTCACTACCGAGTAACTTGTTGTAGCTGAATCTTGTGGTTTAAACATAGTTGAACTCTTTACAGGGTAACTTGAAATATGTGACTGGGCCTGCAAAAATAGGGCATGTGGGCACATAAAAATTGCCTACTTTTTCAAATGTTGATGTGAACTTGGTATTGCATGACTTTGTGGCCATGAAATTTTTAGCACTTATTAAACATTTAGTTGGCTTTACAACACAAGATACAGAATGAAAATATTCTATCCCAGTACTGAGATATGACATGTTATGTGACGGGGAGAAGAGTGTGCCCACATGCCCTAGTTTTGCAGGCCTGGTCACATATATAGCTGAACTCTCTAAGGTGTGTTGTAGTTAAACTCTCCACAAGGTGACTTGTTTGTAGCTAGCTGAATTCTCTATATTTTGGCTTGTACTTTAGCTGACTACTCTAATAGGGAAACTGCACTATTCGAGTATTATTTGACTGCACATGTGCTACAAGTAGTTGGTGTCACATCAGGTTATAAACTCAGATTTTCTATTACACTGAAAGGCCTTCTTAGAATGATCAATTTACTTTCTATTTCAACTTTCAGCTCATCCCTTTCAGCGGATTGTCTGATAGCTGGGTGTAACAATAAATTCTTTTTCCATGGAGAAGTTCATGGAGAATTGCTCCAATTGCACCGATTTGTTCACTATAAAAATGAATAGCTTCTATTGTATTGACAATTTATACTCACATATCTTTTCACTCAAAATATGGAGTACAGATTCGCAAGTACCTTCAGAAAGAGCAGCTCTTGGCAGACAAATGAATGTTGGTACAATGAAACTCTACGTGTGATTTGGACCCAATCATTCTTAATATGTTTCCAACAATTCTTATATATTCATTTATATCGTGACATGTTACTGGATTTGCTGCTATATTGCACAGCAATTCTAGCAAGGGAAAATGAGCACTGATAACATAAACTATCAAAATTAGTGGTTAAATGTGTGGGCAATTCTCAGCAAGATTAATGCTATGTTTTGGCATGGATTTGGTCTGGCTCGGTCTGATGAGTCATGCACAGCAATGCTTTAACCATAAATAACTCCCCAGAATTAATCCAGAGCTTAATGAAGATTTTATTAAAGAAATTCTGTATGCATACAAAAGTTTGTTGTTCCAGTGCACCTGTCATGAATTGCTACTATGCAGCATAGCCACCCTTACTTTATCAGAAATGTCCCAAAATCTACAAAAGTAAAAAATCAGTGACAGTAAAGTTTTTATCAATGAAATATTGCAAGTTACAGCTGCTTAGTAGCAATTGGACTATTCACCTACGTAATTTGTCCCTGTTTTTGAGCCAAACTTCCTGATATGTAGATACCTAACTTTCCTGTATTTGATGCGATCTGTACAAAAACTGAACTGTATAAATGTGCTTCTACTGCCCCCCACCCCAAAAAATTTTTTTGAAGTAAATCAACTAAAGCAATTTTCTAAGTGGAAGAAAAAATACTAAGAAAATTATGAAGGCATGTCTCAGTGATGCTAAGCACTTTGGTATCTCAGTTCAAATTGCAAATAGAAGGTTCTCCACCCCAAGGGAGGTTCCACAACAAAAGTTCATAATATCTGGTTAGGAACTATTGAGCTATACATTCGCAAAACAGCATTTTCTTGATTCTTGTAAATACACTCTTGTTTGTCACATGCCTGCACTTGGCCATACAACACACTATCATGTGTGTCTCGATTATTGTTGTGTCAATAATCTGAAATATTACATTAGGGGAATGTGTCCTTTGAAGATGGCAACACTACCCGACTTGCATCTCTACTAATTATTCAGTACCAAAGTAAGTATTGAAACATCAGTTACTTAAACCAATAGTACATGTAAATCACAAGGATTTATGAAATTTAGTAGCCTGAAGATTCTTTGTTAAGGCACTATCAATAAATTGGTAATAATTATGCTTCAGAGCACAGGAGTCTGCATAATTTAGTAACCCTAGGCCTTGTGTCATGACACAGGACCTTCAAGCTACTCCCCTAATCTAGCTTGTTTAGACCCTATGTAGTTGTTGTACCTTGACACTGTTGACAGCTGCTTGTAACAGAGAAATGTATAGCATTGTAATTAGTAGGGCTGCAACAAATAATTTTATTTGATTCATCCAGATATTGGTTTACTAGTAAATTACAAGTGAAATGGTGTTGGTTAAAAGAGAAAGTGGCCGTGTATGTGGCATTATGTAGCTGATTTCTAGCACTTTTGCATTTACCAAATAGTTCAGTATTCATTTATAAGACATCCACATAGATTTGATTCGTTGCAGCAGCCCTTGCAGTTAATAGAAACAAGCCCACTACTCCACCCATGACTGTTGGTATGGGTTTA
Source organism: Dysidea avara (assembly GCF_963678975.1). NCBI lineage: Eukaryota > Metazoa > Porifera > Demospongiae > Dictyoceratida > Dysideidae > Dysidea > Dysidea avara. Next base: position 1,996,070 of record NC_089280.1, read on the forward strand.
AAAATTAATTCTCAGGAGATCAGCGCTACAAATGTTACTGCACAAAGTGAACATGAAAGGGTATTTGTAGTAATTTAGACACCTCCAAAATTCACCATAAAAGAGTCTAACTTTTATATTGACTAACTAACTGACTGACTAACTACCAGCACCACCACCACCTAACTGATATATTCAGACAAGGATAACTCAATAAGCGCTAATGTTACAGAATTTAGTTGGTACTATTCTTTCCTTTGATGCAGTAAACAATGAAAGTTTGGCCCGACTTAAGTTTGGCATATCAGCATGTGAGGCCATAGACTGATAGTTTGGTGAATTTGCCACAAAGTTAATGTCGAAGAATATAAAATAGCTAAATTGGCCAAATAAAGTTGGCAAATTTCCTTGATTAGCCAAATTCACCAAACTTTAGTCATGACAAAGTTTCATCATTTACAGTAGTACTTAGTTCATTATAATATAGTTATGCTACAAAAAAGTTAACAATTTTACAAAAACTATTAGAGATTATTACAATAAAATGTGATGAAACAGGGGGGATTGTCAACTAGCTTTAATCCCTACTTTAGGAATTAAATTTACACAATCTTCCTTGTTTAAGCAGTTTTTATCCCTACTAGCTTGTAAATTTCACATTCTTCCATTACAACATTATCATGATGTGTTTTAGATGGTGTTGCTGAACCAGTGTTAGTATTTGATCCATTACAAACTAGTGATTCTAACAAGTTACAATTTGTCTCAAACAACAGTAACTTTATCTGGCAAGGTATGTACAACTATAATGATATAACTGTTATCAGTTGATATCATCTCCCTAGGTGGGGATGTACCCAGAGATTCTCCTGTTCCAGTTGTTAGAGAAAGCAGTTTGGTAGAATTTATAATAACTGGCGTTGTGTCTTCTGTTGGAATATTATCAACAATCTTCTTCTTCATGTTTAACCTCTACTACAGAAAACATCTGTAAGTCAGCTAGTATACAGGTTCAATATACAACACATAACGATTATTTTTTAGGCAAGTCGTACATGCTTTATTTACATTGGTCCACGTTACCAAAGACATATGGCCATGTAGCTACACACATGCATAAAGTTAAAAGTTGTTTTAATAGGCTGTTATATTATTATATTGTGTACTGTGTAGAAATCATGTATGATATAATGCATAGGTGTAATTATATAAGTCTTTAAACTCAGGGAGTATAATTGTTATGACAAGGGTAGCCTGGTTAAGTGAACTTTCCACTGTCATTACTTAATGGAGATGTCTCAATAGCTTCTTGAATATTCATCATATTCACAGCAAACTTGGTATGTGAATTCACCTTTATATGCTCTTCATTTGTCTCAAAGAACAAGGCAATCGAGTTACATGCTTGCATTTTATAGCAATTTTTGTAAAGTGTGCGAAAATAAATTAAAGCCCCCTGTAGCCCCCTACAGCATAAGAAGGAAAAAATGAGGAAATTAAATTGAATCTTTGAATGCTCATATCTCGCAAATGGCTGTTGTGAATTTAATCACATTTGCTGTACCCTACCTGGTAGACAGCTATAATGCAAAAATGGTGTGTATTGGAGAAGGAGCCATGGAGCTATGCATGCATGAAATAGCTGTTTTCTTTCTTCCTGTCGATATACTCACGGTTTGACGTGCCAGCTTTCTTGGCCACACTACACACTACCGTGTGCCTTGATAGTAGTAAATTTGTACATGTTTTGATTTCTATCTACTTTGCTAATTCTTACTATAAAGTAATTCCATCCTTATCTTGTGTAGTACCTAGATTATCTTTGCTATAAGTACTTTTTATTCCTTTAGAGTTGTAAGGAAAAGCAGTTACCGACTCAACTCACTGATTTTAGTAGCAGTGTTTGTAGGGTTTGTTGGTACCCTCCTACATGTTATTAAACTAGATGATGATATGTCTGAAGTTGTCACTACAACTATTTGCAATGTAAGTTAATTCACTGATAATAACCTGTTTAACCAGTTTATGTAACACAGTGCATGGGCAAGTCAAAGGAGCCACCTAGCATATATCCAAATGTAGACCGGCTACTACAGCTAGCTAATTATATGAAAGTTAAGACTGAAATCAATTGTGCTAATGAATTAACAACAGGAGCTTATGAGCTGCCAAAGGCAGTAAAGGAACATGGAACTTACACTGCCTGCCAGGTGCCATCACAATCCAAATCAATCGCCGATTAGTTTCCATATAAGGAAAGTAAAATTTCATTATTCGAATCTATACAAAATTACGAGTGACCAGTGACACATGGCAATGGTAAAGTTGGCTGAGTCTTCCTCAAGGTCTTTCTCTTCTTCAATGGTGGCGAACTTGTCTCTACTTTGTGTGGCTGGAGTGTCATTTGCGCATGACATAAAACAAACACAGTGACGTAATTTGGATTGTCATGGAACTCAGTTTCATGCTCCTTCGCCGCTTTTGGCGGCTCATAAGCTCCTGTTAGTACTTAACAACCATAAAACCATTCACATGATCCAGGTGTTTTGTTATCCTTGTTATCCTATAAGTTGGGAAACATTTGGTACTGGTGTTACAAGCTTATTCACAAGCATTTATACTTGCAAATGATGACTCAACAGCCTTGATTAAAACATTTCACTCACTTACTGCACATTTTCAGTGATATCCCTAGGATATGTCTGTTCATATTGATAAACATAGCAGGACCTATATCAGCTGTAGACCTATAATCAATTGTTTTAGGCAAAATAAATCCATTGGATGAACTTGTAGGTGATTGTTTGCTTGAGTGAGCTATTAACCTGCTATGCAAGTGTTACATATTAGCTATAACATGGGGTTTCCTGATACATATTAGTGATGGCCAATATTGATACTTTGCTATACGATTAATTATCGTCATAACAATTACCATGATTATCACGAGTATTGTCCACTCAACTCTTTGTAATAAAAAACACTAAACACATCATGAATTGTCAATTAATGATAAAATTACATTGAATTTTTACAAATATTTCTCTGACTATCGCACAATAATTGCCGATTTTGATTATCACTAGTCAATGGAAAGTACACGACCTCGATTATTTCCAATAAAATTACGATTATCATGGTAAGTGTATAATTTCCCATCCCTAATACGTATTCCAGTATACCTCGGGCCTGTACCTCTTGGGAATTTGGCATGTATATCAGGCAAAGCTCTCATCACTGTGTTACAAGTATTACATGTACACAGGCAAGAAACTGGACTAACAATTTAGCATTTGTAGTTGCTTTTGGTACACTATTTGCTAAAATTTGGAGACTTTACAAAATCTTTGCCAACAAGACATTAACAAAACGTGTAAGTGTTGCATTAGCAATGTGATTTGGTATATATTTATGTGATTCACTATACTGCACAGAAACATTTGGATGATCAATATTTACTTCTGATGGTAGCAGTTATAGTAGCACCAATCTTAGTAGTATTAATTGTCCAAGTTGCAGCATTTCCACTAAAGTTACATCGACATGAGATTATAAATGAGGTAATGTTTTCATTTTTGTGTAATATAATTAGGGTTACACCGATTCTAGTATCGGTATTGGTATCAGGCCGATACTGCTGTTTTCATGAAGTATCAGAATCGGCCATTATATTGTTGCAGATACCGATTCTTATCACATGCAAGAATAAAATAACGTTCGTTTGTACTTGCTTATTTTACTAGCACAGTGGATGCCTAAAAGCATCAAGTATAACACTAATAGCTAACTACCAGCAAAATTACTGATCTATGCTGAAACCTACGTGTGAAAACGCTTTACTGAGAAAAAGATCAATATACTCAAATAGAACAGTCAATAACTCTAATAGAGCAATCAGGTAGAAGTGACTGTTTCAGTAATAGAATATTTTTGTGTTTTTGTAAACACCATTATGATATTATCTACACTTCTCCAGAAGAATACTGGAATATCCACTGGTTTGCATTTCAGTGACTTCCTTCTTTGTAAATCTTGATTAGCTACTTCATTATAAACATGAATCATACTGAAAACGTGTACAAGAATACCATGAAATGCACTATATAATAAACGTGTGCACTATGAAGTAGCTACTTTACGGTACTTGGTATCAGTACTTGTACTTGCAGATACTTCCCAGCTGAGTACTTGGTATTTGAAGTATCGGTAAAAGTGGAATCGGTGCAGCCCTACGTAAATATAATTTGCGAAAATGCATGGATATCAATCTTGATATTTCACAAATGTAACTAGCATTGTTGATTCCTTTATATTATTCCAGGATGATTTTATGACAGTAGAAATTTATGAAGATTGCAGTGGAGATCATGAGTTCATATTCTTAGGAGTTTGTTGCATTGAATATGTTCTACTAGCATTGTTTAGTATACTAGTAACTTATCAGACTCAGAAAAATATTGGTGTTTATCATAAACATCTTGAATCAGCTGTGATCAACCTGACAACTATACTAGCTGTCCTGTTGTCCTCTGTTTGTCAAGTTGTTGTGATCATTTTTCATTTGAATGACCAACAAGAAGGAGTATTATTGGTGATTACACTTCGTGATTGTCTGTGGATGTTTCCAATAATCTATTTGTTGTTTATTCCTAAGGTACATTTGCTACTCTGTACAGTGGGTAATATAGCTGGGTATTTTTGAGGGGCACCATCCAAAATGCTGCCATTAAAAGCTATCATATATAGAAATGTGATCCATGACAAAAATCACTTTTTACAGAATGATCTTAGTGCATCTAACGTTCAAGTATACAGCATTAGGAACATTATATTTGCAAACAGCCAAGGCCAAAGCTAGATATTTAGCCCCCACCTACCCCACCCACTTGCCTGCCTGCCTGCCTGCCAGCCAGCCAGCCAGCCAGCCAACCAGTCTCTGTGTGTGAGGCAGCATAGTAAAGTGGATAAAGCATCAGTGCGGTAATTAAAAGGTTCACGGTTTAATGCCCAGTTACGTCAAATTGGTACTGTCATTGTTTCCTTGAGCAAGAAAACTTTATTCACATTGCTCCAGGTTATCCAGCTGCTTAAGTATGGATCTAGTGACCTGGTATCAACTGGGAAAGCAGCCCACCCACCTGTAACATCAATGGGTACCTGGTATAACTGGAGAAGCAAATGCCAATTGTCCATGGCTTGTATTGTGGGTGAAGGTCCAGGTGGGACTTTGGGTGCCTAAATCTTTGGCACAGCCTCCTGGAGGTTACTAGTCCCGCCCCATGGAAATAATCAAAGTCATAAAGATTTGTTGAGATTCCATTTATCCAGAGATTTAAGATTCTTGACCAAGATTTGGGATATCAAATTGCTTTTGTTGGATTCCAGTTTGTATTGAGCCTCATTCCTACTGTACAGTACTACCAACTGTGTGATAGTAAATTTCACAATACTTTCTCTGAAAATCAGTGCCAGTGTCTAATAGCCAGAGTCTATATACAGTATAATTTATTATATGAGAAAGTGTTGTTGCCTACTAGTAGTTAGTTAACAGGGATGTCTTGTTGGTATAGTATTGACAGCTGTTAAGCTAAATGTGGCTAAAGCCTCACAAGTTCTACTAATGTATACAGAAACTGAGAGAATGTAACTTGTATGATAGGACAGGTTCCAGTCCTAAGTATATAATAATATATAAGTGAACCACTATAATTAGTTACTCGGTGAAATTACAACTACCTTTATCGATCATACTATTTCTTACAGGTATACAGAGTGAAGGAAATGTCCCAGTTCATTAATAAAGTTAATGAGTCTGTAGCAAATACTTTATGGAGTAGGAAGAGTGTAGAACTACCAGACTTTGAGCTCCACAGAAGAATTTCAGATGTTATTGTAACACACAATGAAAAGACACAGGAAACATCTCTCGATTCAATTTCAAATTTGTATCCTGAAACTAAAGTAACATTTTCAACTGTGTTTGAGAATCACAGTGCTCCATATGGAATAGACCAGTATACATTGAATGTGCCATATCATTTGTGTAACACTGATACACTAAATGGTGTTCAGTTACAGTAAAATCTTTTTTATTCATTCTAGTTTTGCAGTTTGTGTTGAACCTCAGGCTTGTACATGTGTGCTTTAGTTTTGTATATTTCATGCTTAATTTTTATATATAAAACACTGTCTTACACACTTCAGTTACGAAATGTTTGCAAAGTGGGGTAACAATGACGGATTCCAGGATGGGGCATTTGCTCCAAATGCCCCCTCATCTTGTGGAAGCCAGCCATACTTCTGAATAAAACAATAAACTGTATGTCAGGCCAAGATCAGTTTTAAAAATATGCATATTTTACTAGCATTATTACAAATTCACCTGAAACCAAAGTCAAACTAGCTGTGAAATTGTCACCCAGCACCTTCGTGTGTACTAAGCGCCTCTAAAATAATTATTGGGTTGCTGCTTTTAAAAGACATTCAGAGCCATTTAAACAGCTTTTAATACTTCTGCAAAGGCCAAATGGCAAAAATCAAAAGTTAGACACTACTAAGAGGTGATTATTTGCTGCAAAAATGCAGCAACTAACAAGAGAATTCAGCTCCTACAACTTAGCCTGTTTGTGCCCTCCCCTTGCCAGCTCCTGGATCCGCCCCAGGGTATGCATAACACCGATCTCTGAATTACTTTACATAGCTGCACAGCAGCCATTATGTATACAAGTTTTATAAGCACTTTTTGTTAGTATAAACATTATACCATTTGTTTGATAACATGTTAGTGCTAAACCTTATAAGTGACTATTGCTATTGGTTTACAACATTATAACTGGTAGATGCATACAGTATATGAACACATTCTTTTTTCCAGTATGACCAGTCAAACTGTAACTATTATGTATTGCATATGAACTTATGTGTACTGTGCTTGTGCATGCTTATGTGTGTGTGTGTGTGTGTATGCGTGTTAAGCATTAAGACTACCGCTCCCAATACTGTATAAACACATGGCCAAGGACTTGGTCCTACTAAATGATATGACCTCTATAACATTTCATTCTTTAATTGCAAAATCAAATCAAATTTATTATTTTTGCAATTAACAAGATTCAGTTAGTTAAATCTTGCTAATTGCAAAATTATAGAATTAAAATGTAACTTATTAAGTGTCTACCAGATAAATAGAAGTTGATAAGCAAGAGTTAATTTATAGCTGTCTCTCATGATCAAAGAATGTAGGACCAGCTCAGGAACAGAATGACATGCATGACCTCCAATGCAAACTAGTGACCCGATGCACTTGACACATAATATCTCAACAGAGCATAACAGGAAGTAGCACTGTCAGTAAACACAGAGGTGAGTTTCTGGTAGTAGAAGATACCTGTCATGATTATATACTACATTACACACACCACTAGTTATAAACCACCCAAAGAGCTATAGTCATAAACATGTTTGGTTAAATTATGAACTCTCTCTGTCTAGCATTCAGAAGCTATCTGGAGCAGAATTTGTTGTTTGCTATATAATTATGATGAAGCCAAGGGGTAATCCCCCTTACTTTTATTGCAAAATGCTTGCAGGAAAGACAATAGAACAGCCAACTACTCTATTAGAGCAGTCACCTTTTCTTAAAGCTGTAAGTACTTACTTGATTATATTGTTTGCAATATAAATACTTTCAGAGCTTCTATATTTTCGTTGGGGAATCGAAAGCCCTCAGACCCCCGATCCATAAATTACATCCACATATCTGTTGTATCATTAGCTACAATTCCATGCACTGCATAAGTTTTACTGCCAACTCACAGTGCGCCACCGGCCTCTGTTGCACAGAGTATTACATATACTAATAGCTAGGCAATCACGGACAGTTCCATCACAGGGGCAGATCCAGGACCTGGCAAGGGGAGGGCACAAACAGGCCAAGTTGTAGGTGGTTGGGGAGAGCCAGCTGCAGATTTTCTTGTTAGCTAGTTGCTGCATTTTTGAAGCAGCAAATAATATACCTTTTAGTAGTATCTCACAGTTAATTTTTACCATTTTGGCCTTTGCAGATGGTTGTGAAGTCTTAAAAGCTGTTAAAAGGCTCTGAATGCTTCATATGATAATTATTTTTAGAGGCGCTTGGTAAGCACGAAGGTGCAGAACGACAATTTTATAGCTAGTTTGACTTTGGTTCGCTTTAATTTCAGGAATATTTATAATAAAATGTGCATATTTTCGTGAATTATGTAAGCTGATCTTGGCCTGACATAAAGTTTAATGTTTTTATAATCAGAAGTGTGGCTCCTCCACAAGGAGTTAGTATGGAGAATTACTATCTATGGTATTTGTATTTTAAGGATAAAGGCTTATGCCTGTACATCCATAAAAAAAATTTAATTATGTACTTAGCTATTCTAATTACCATACAAAATCAAATAAGCAATTAATGTAGTGTAATCAACAATAGATTGGGTAATGAATTCCAGTTATTGATTACTCTGTTACTATAAAAATAAGATCTTGTATACGAATTAGTGTGGTGCTTAAATAATTTCCTTGTGTGACCTCTTGTTACAGTAGAAGTGGATGGGGTAAATAAAGAGGGAGGGGGGCATTTGCCCCAAATGCCCCATCACTACTGGACAATAATTAATGCTATTACCATGAAATTCCCATGATCCTATGAAATACCCATGAAAGGTGCATGCAGTTGGTTTTTTTTTTTCATGGGTAATGAAATACCCGTGAAATGCTGGAGTAAAATAATGTACCCATGAACAACCCATGAGCGAGTGAGTTTTCATGGGTTTGGCATACTGTGAAAATCTGTGAAATCATGGCCATGAAAAACCTATGAATAATATTCATTGGCTTTCCAGAGGTTTTTCATATAGGTTTGAATTCACAGTTTTTCATGGGTTGTACATATCGTACATATGGTACATACAAACCCATGAAAACTCACTCGTTCATGGGTTGTTCATGGGTACATTATTTTGCTCCATGTATTTCATCAGCCATGAAAAATACCAAGTGCAACTTTCATGGGTATTTCATGAGGATCATGGGAACTCCATGGTAATAGCATGGATATATTGTCCAGTAGCTAGTGCATCCTGGATCCGCCATTGCATCATAGATTTATAAACCCCAGCTGCGTGCAAATGGTGTTAAAATAAATTCTGTAAGGGGGATAAAATATTTCAGAGTGGGTCCAATCGGTCCATTTTTCAAACAGCTTTGTTCCGGGGGATCCAAACATTTCGATACACCGGTATTACGACCCGGGGGGACCGGAATTAGGGGGTCCAAATTATTCGTGACAGTCTCCCAATTAGGGTTTCGTAACTTTCACATCGTTTGATGCCCTACGTAAAATTACGTAACAACACTGCGCTATAGGCGCTTTTATAAAATAATAATTATTAAGCAACACACTGCCAGGGACATTGATAGACTAGAAGCAATTCAGAGACGAGCTGCACGCTGGGTGTATGGTAGCAGATGGAATCCTCATTCACATAACTGGTCCAAATCTTCTACACAGTCTTGTTTGCAGGACCTAAGATGGCCTGCGCTCCATACTCGTCAGTCCTATTTTACTATCACGCAAGTACACGATATTTTACATGACAGAGTTTCTATCCCATTCAACTCACATTTCAAGTTTTCAAGTACCAATACTAGATCCCATTCACTTTCACTTACCACATCATCATCTACCATGAACGAGATGAACTCATTAAATAGCTTTAAGCTAAGTCATATTTAGTTAATTGTGTGTATATATGTACCTATATTGTTTTTGTATGCTTGTTCAGGGCACAGCTGAAAAACAGCTTTTGCTGATGCTGTCTCCCTGTCTAAATAACATTTAAAAAAAAAAAAAAAAAAAAAAAACGCCTACCGTTTCAGTTTCTTTTTTATAAATTCTCCATTTCTTTGGAACTCAGTACCTGTCGAAATTTTACAAATTTACAAAGCAATTCCTTTTCGGATGGCACTTCGTCAACTTCTGCTCAGCTAACCTGATTTTGTAATTTTCTCTTTGTTTTTTGTATAGGTATGTAGTTGTCGTGTGTCATGTTTTTGCTGTATGTTTTATTTTGTACTTGTAACTGTATGTATGTATGTATGTCTTTGTAAGGGGAGCACGTTTGCAGGCTTTGCCTTTTGTGTGACCCTTGTCTTTTGACAAAAATCGATAATCTAATCTAATCTAAGCACACTGACACGCTTTATCAAACCTCGATTCTGGGGAGAGGTGACAGCAGCCAGTGGCCTGTGATGACGTGCTACTAAGGGGTCTGCCAGGATAACTGAAGTGAGTTATGTATGCATGAGTATGTATCACATCACCACCAAGATCACCACTGTTTGCCTGGTTGCAATGTTTTATGCTACAATGCTATGAACAGAATTCTTAACATAGACATGGTGATAATTCCAATATATTTCAACTTGCCAGTAGAGGGGCAGAGGTTTAGATTGTCCCATGCAGTTGCAGTGGTGTTGATGGTTTTGCAGTGTTGGTAGTTAAACTAGACCTATAGAATCCCCCCCTTCCCCTTAGAATTGCCTGTGAGCATAACTACGTAGCTATTGGATAATACTATAGTACAATTTCTGAAACAATATTAACTGTAAATTTACAACAAGAAAATTTTTACAAAAGTAAAATTTGACAAATTGGTTAATTTGTCCAATAAGCACCTCAAAAGTCAGTGTTTAGACCTGTTATTTTTTGCTTTTCGCCAAATTTTATTTCGTCAAAGCTGATTAATAATATTGTGAATTCTTCAAATTTTTCTTTCGTCAGTACTTCCTGTTGTATCTGTAAAACTTTGTTAAATATCTGCATACCTAATCATCTGTGCAGCGCTGTCTGCCTTTCATTTGTGACAGTTAGCTATAGTGTGTGGGTCATGCCATTCCACAAGTGTATGTTATATATTACTCCACCATTACTGAAGCTCAAAGCAGCCACTGAAATCAATTTATTGTCATGCACAGTGCTGTATAGGTTGAGTAGCTGTATTGCTTGATTAAACACCTTAAATTAATTTTTAATATTTCATTGAATTAGTTAATACAGAAATATTGGCATTAAATTACATTTGCAATCTTTGCTGATAGTACAGTCTCGTGCAAGGTTTTGTATCCTGCCCCATGTTGTGCGTGCAGATAACCTTTGTTATTGTATACAATTAGGCACGAGCAGCTGTTACTTCATAACATAAACACAATGGACTGCTTATGTTGGGACTGGTGGGATACAGGGAATTGGGGGATTCACCCATTCACCATAGGGACCTGCAATATATTAGTACAGACTGTCCCAATATTAAGTAAACTCAAGAGGGTTATCATTTCTGCCATTTGTTATCCAGCGTGTGCAAGTTCAACTCTTGCTCGTGATTAGATATAATTGAATCACTCCAGTCTAACAGTTAAATTTCAAGTACATTTACTGCAAAATGGTGTTACACTGCACACAATCAGTAGCGTCTGAGTTAAAAGACAAACCAAGTGAATCGCCTCAGTTGGTAGGTATCAAATCATCCTCCATAATCAATAGCAAACAAATTAAGGTACAGCAACATGTGTGTGCCTTCAAAATACCAACTATACTGTTACAGTATGTACTAAATTGAAATTGTTTACAAGAACTTTGTCCTGTACACTGTCATTGTAAGGCATACCCACAGAATGTGGACCATGTCAGCGTGTCCAAGTGTGAAGTAATTTATTTAGCTGGTCTGCACTATATTTAGCAGTGACAATTCAGCACGTGCACTATTCTCTTTCCCTACATCAGGACCCTTTCCCCCTTCACTAAGGCTTGAAACATGCTATTACTATGTAAAGCTGCTCCTGTACAACTGTGACTACTGTATTTATTAGACCAAAATGTTGTTTAAAAATCCATTGCTTTCGTATCATGTACAGCACAGCGTGTTTTGCACTGCTAGGGACATTAAGTATGTATAGGCTTCAGATGAAGTGATCCAATTCATGTATGGTAACCCAGGGGTTTAAATCAAAGGTAAAGTGCAGTTGTGATTCTGTGTACAGTGAATATGTATGGGGTTTGTTGGAGAGTCAACTACGGAAAGGTTGTGAATAATACTTAATGGTGAAATCGTACTTAGAACAAGTAATGTCCCCTCTGTTGGAGAAGCGACAAGTTCCTGGTGATAACAATCTGACTGAGTGTACAAATGATAATTATGAAGTTGTAGATAATGACACTCTTGAACTGTCTAAACTTACATGAACATTATTGTTAGTGTCTCTATTGATTATGCATTCCCCCTCCCCCCACTGGATGCATCAATAATTACAGACTGTCCAGTATAATAAATAAAGACATAATGGTTTGGTTCCAAATTCAGAAAAGAAGACCAAATGGTGTGTTTCCTAGTACATATAAAACAGTGAAATTGTCGGACCACATAGGACATTTGAAATAAAAGCTTCAGGGTGTTTTAGCAGGTCAAGCATTACTACGAATAAGCCACATTCCATTCATAAATTATTAGGGCTACCATCTGAATGTAATAGAGGTAACATACTGTACATGTTCTGTTACAGAAAGAAGTTACGGTAATATTGGATCTACTATAAAGATGTGATAACAAAGGGTTAGTTATTTGTAAATAAAAAGATGTGATAATTAAACAACAATAATATGATCAGTTACAGCATGTACATAAAACTTGGAACAAAAAGTTATTGAGCGATGTACCACAGTCTAGCATCACATTATTGCAAATGCTGCAGCTCTTCAGCAAAAAAAGTCACCCTTGATGATAGAGTTCTATGTACAATATGAGAAGATACTGGCCAATTTCACCTGCTGTGCGAGTAGTCATGATTGACCCACAATTAGACGATGAAATCATTGCTACCTGCATTAACAAACACATACAAAACAATTACTATTGTATTTCATTTTACAGAGTATGTCTAAAAAAAACTTTGCAAAATGACATTTGTATTAGGAGAACGGCAGAATTCTACATGGAAAGTCACTACTGTCATCAAAATGAAGAAATGAACACATACATAGCTACAGAAAGAAACTCAGTCATTACTGATGTGCGTAACATGCGTATGTGGGTAAAACCCAGTGGGTTTTTCCCTGAATCATCTTGGTGCTGGATGGTTCAAAATTTTTACGTTTTGATTTCTTGTTGCTAGCCCTCACTCTCCATTGTTGTATTTAGTCTTTCATTATTTTCTATTCACTTATGAATGTAAGTTTTCAGGTAGTCGTGCTCCTGGACTTACGTATGGTTATTGTCTTGTATCTATGGTTACTAAGTATGTTGTTGGTTGTTTGGTAACAATGATAGATAGCCTGCTACAGTTGCTAGTGGTGCAAAACCCAGATGTTATAGATTACAATGGGCAAACAGGGTGTGGGTTATTTGGAGTATGGTGGAGGGGTTAGACTGTGACTTCAGAATCACCTGTTTAATTGTAGTGCTAGGCTTATAAAACAAAACACTAGGGGTATCACGTATCACTTGCTAAGTCAATCTCAATCTGTGATTGTGGTCAAACTTACAGTCAACAGTCAAGACTACAAAATATCACTACAGTGGGAGATGGGAAGAAGTGTTAAAACTCAGAGTTACCTATAAATAAATATTAAAACTTACGAGATAGAAAAACTTAAAATGTTTCAAAGCTCTGAAACAATTTCACTGTGATTTCAATGATGTATCTTTCACAGTTGTAGATCAGAGAGGTAAGACAAGATCACGTGCACTACAAAGCACTAACAAAAATATTTTATTAAACCATAGTCATACTACCTGTTGAAAGTAATAGATCATACAACAACGATTGTATTGTAATCATTGATGCCTACTGTTACTGTTGACATGAAAGTCATGAGACAAAGTGGCAGTAAAGAGGGATTTCTAGGGTCTGGGCATACTCCCCAAGAATTTTGAAACATAATAAGTGTGCCATGATTGAACCTGGAAATGATTTTAGAGAATGAGTGAGATCTGGAAATAATTAGCAAGCTGAAGGAACAAAATAACTATGTATATAATTATGTGCATGAAAGCATTGATTTGATGAATGTGTTGATTTTCAGTTTATAGTGAACTGTAAGAAAGAAATTAAAACTAGTAAGGTAATTTTAATCAGAGTAGTAGACCATGAAATAGAAAATTTTTGAAAATGGCTATCTCAAGATGTATCTTTAGACTTTTAGTCAAATCCCTGTGGTAAATTGTAAAAGAGTTAAGAGGTACAATACGTAAGTATACTTTCCTGTGGTAAACCTGGCTATTTTGTCTAAATTTTAGAACTAGCCCAATCACCATTTGCAACTAGCCAAAAATCATTTACAACTAGCTTTTTGGCCCCCTTTTTAGCCCTTGCCATAACAGCAGCATCTTTCCAATCATGAATCACACCATTGCAAGCAACGAACTAAATAGAGCAAAATATGTATCAAGCCCCTTCCTCTACTTTTTGTACAGGGTCTATTCAGTTCACATGGAATACTTTAAGTACTTGTGCAACATTATTACGCATTCACGTGGTCTTGTCCTACTCCCCTGGTTATATAGATAGGATGTATTAAGAAATTTTAAAGCACAGGACTGGTGTGTTTGGTAAATGGATATAATAAACCTAAATAGCTTCAACACTTAAATAACAATGAAGGTGTACGGATTTATATCTAGCTGGCTCACATGGCCCAGACAGCAGCTTTCTTGGTTTACTATAGCTAGTTATACTAACTTTTAAAAATGCTAAATGGCCACATCCAATGAAAACCTAACAATTAAGCCTAAAACAGCAGACAAAATTTCAGGAAGATGCATTCAAGTCAGGTCAAAAGCTATAAGCCAAAGGCTAAGGTAAATTTTGTCTTTGATGCAGATCATCCAATAGTGAGTGCTTGTGTGACACCCCAGTGAAACAAACGTACACTAGATCCCTATTAAAAGATGGTCACCAGTAGGTTGAAATATCCCTGAAGTAAATTATCACCATGCTTGTGCTAAGAATTCTGTTCATAGCATTTTTAAAACAGTACACTCAAGGATAATGGAAGGTAACAGAGGTGATGTGATACATAATGCATACATACCTCTGTTATCCTGGCAGACCAATTAGTCGCACATCATCTTCAGTCATCACAAGACTGGCTGCTATCACCTATTGAGTTTGACGTGTTTCAGTGCTTTATCAATGTGCCTATAATGTAGTGTTGTTACATAATGGTATGTAGAGGTGCATCAAACAATGTGAAAGTAACAAAAACTGTTTCAGAAATTGTAAGATTATGTGAGTTTCAGACCCTTGGGCAAGAGGCTACAGTATTACCCATTAGCTACAGTTATGCTATTCCTCTAGTAAAGAATACTTCAACTATGAACCTCGCTATGAACACTGCTGCAAAACCATCAACACCACTGCAACTGCATCGGATAATCTGAGCCTCTGGCCTTACTATAATTGACCAAGGCAGGTTGAAATATATCTGGAGTGAAGGAAATTGTTACCATGTCTGTGTTAAGAGTTCTGTTCATAGCACTAATAGCGGTATTGCAGCATAAAACATTACAACCAGGCATATTAAAGTGATCTTGGTGGTGATGTGATACATACTGCTGCATACATTACTTACCTCTGTTATTCTGGCAGACCCCTTATGCACCTATCAATGTTAAGCCCCACTACCCCCTCCCGGGCTTACTAGGGGATTAGTGGGGGGTTTTGACCTGATTTGATCTGAAACTCTGCCCCTAGTGGGCATTTGACCGCTCGAAATTTTAGGCGTTTGTTTTAACTTGCAAGCTAAATGAATTGACCTGTTTCCTAAAGTGCCTAACAGCCATACTACATGGAGATTTGACCACTAGTCGTTCCCCCATGGGTGGAGAATTTGATTTTTCAAAAAGTCAAATCCCCACCATTTCCCCCACTACGCCCGGGAGGGGGTAGGTGGGGGATAACATTGATAGGTGCATTAGTCACACATCACTAGCTGGCTGCTGTTACCTCTCCCCATTAGATTCTATGTATCTGGTTTGATAAAGCGTGTCCTCGCGTGTCTCAGTCATAGTCTCGTGCCCAGCCGGGCTCGCGCTAATGCGCAAACACCGTCTGGTGACAATGCTCGAGTTTCTTGGGCCCGGAAGTGCGATCCAGCCAAAATATTGGCTGGCCAATCAGAATCGAGGAGTTGCATAATCGTTTTAAAACAGTGAAAAAACCATTCGAAATTGGCTAGGAATAAAGTAAAACTCAGAATAGGGAATTTACTAGATGCGATCTCTTCATTCATTGTATTAGTAGAGGACGCGTTTCATTTCTGGTTAAACGTCGAGTCACGATTCATAAGTTGAGATCGGAAAAACAACTTGACAACAAACATCTTGGACAACCTAGGTGAGTAACTTCTGATAAAATGGCTTTAAATAGTCTGCCTTTTCGTCTACTTCCAATACATTCATGCGATTATGCAACTCGTCGATTCTGATTGGCCAGCCAATATTTTGGCTGGATCGCACTTCCGGGCCCAAGAAACTCGAGCATTGTCACCAGATGGTGTTTGCGCATTAGCGCGAGCCCGGCTGGGCACGAGACTATCTCAGTCAGTGCTTAATAATTATTTTATTACAGTCTATTTCAGGTTGGTTGTCCACGTAAGCCAAATGCAAAAATATCACGTGAATAGAAATAACCAATGAAATTTCACACCAGGCGGATGGCGCTAGTTTAAACTGAAGGCTGCTGATCTCATTGGCTACTTTCAAGCACGTGACTTTTAACACTTTGTCTCTCTTGTCAACGAACCGGAAATAGACTGTAAAGCGCCTCTAACGCAATGTTGTTACGTAATTTTACGTGAGGCATCAAACGATGTGAAAGTAACGAAACCCGTCTCATGATAGTCTCGTCCACCAGACCCGAGACCAGACAAGCGCGATTATCTATTAAACGCTTGAGTGGGAAAGGTCTCGGGGGGACAAGTCCCATGAGATGATTCATGTACGATGCCGCGGGCACGGAAGAGCTGAATCGTATTCATAGTGAATCTTGTTATACGCAGAAATCCTACGACCTTTGAACTTCCGGTACCGAAATCACGTGATCACATTTCGGTTCCTCGGTCATCCGGCACACGAGTTCCTAAAAGTGAGATTCTTCTTCTTTGGTGCTTTGGTGTTTTATCTGTTATTCTCACCTCAAGTAGTTACTTCGAACTGATGCTACGCGGCTTCTACGGTAAACCATAAAATGCTTTTAGTTCAGTTTTGCATCGACTGATTGTGGATCTTTGAGTGCTACTAAAAGAGCTGCAGGTAAACAAATGATGCTAGACTGACTACCTACTGAATGCAACTGATTATCTCTGTATTCGTGAAGAGTACAAGGTTTGGATATATAGAAACTACATCATATCATTGTTACATTTTCACCTATGTGTTGATGCAGTGTCAAATAGGACAATTTCACAGATGGAATCAACTGCCACTCGTTATCTGAAGAAGTGGTTGGACAGAACATGTCCGGCTGATGTCTGGTTTTCATCCTGGGCAGTTGTTATTTCTTTTGTGGGCTGCTTCAGATACCTTACCAACTGCAGTTAACTTTAGGCGTTGGTGTGTTCAATCTGATGTTAAGTGTACATTGTGTGACTCGACTCATCCTACCACAGCTCACATCCAAGGAGGCTGTCCTGTTGCCTTAACGCAACAGAGATATACATACCGTCATGATCAAGTTCTTCACTTTCTGGCCTCTAAACTCAAAAGAAATATTTAGTGACAATCCATCTATCCATGTTTTTGCTGACCTTCAGGGTTTACGAGCTAGTGAAACACCTCAAGCCACTATTCTATCTACCTTACTAATCACACCTTACAGGCCAGATATTGTTGTATATAACTCAGGCAAACCCTCTGTTGCTTTACTTGAACCATAGATAATAGACACCCCATACTGGATTGGAAACTTCTAAGCGCCACCTAATCTATCCGCGCTTCGCGCCCCTTATACTATACACAGTACCGGGAGTATATTTTATAAGAACATGTTTTGCTTACTGGTGAGTAGTAAACCTACCGCTATGGAATATAAGGTTTGGCCTATTCATAGTGGGTGTACTGATGTGTATTAGGTAGAAGTTTGACAAGCGCGAAAGGTGATACTTGACTAAACTGGAGCGAATATACCATGAAACACATACCAGTACACGTAGCATTAGTTAGTAATAAGCATCAGCCTTAAACTAAACTTGTTCACCCCGCCATTTTTACAAACATGTTCATATACTTTTTATACGGAAAGCGCCTATACCAGTAGTAGGCCAATCGCCACCCAAGAAACAATCTACTAAACTTACTAGTTAAAGCAACCAAGCTGTATCCAGACAGTAAAACAGAATCTTCGAATGAAAAAGAGTGCTTGAAAACTTCAGGCGCGAAACGCGGATAGAACAGTAGTTTTGTATGGGCACTATACGTGTGCTTCCAATCCAGGTAGGGGTGTCTATTATCTATGCTTGAACTAACCTGCCCTCTAGACTCAGAACACAACATTCAATCTGCTAGGTCTAGAAAACAAAATAAGATTGAATATCATCGACTGCTTGCAGAATTTGATCACTTAAAAATCCCAAACTATTATGAAACTATTGAAATTAGTGTGCTAGGTCACTACCTACCTTCTTCCATTCAGAACATCAAGAACTTTATTGACTTTGTACAACTTTGTGTAACCACCAAATCTTCCATCCAAAAGATCCTCGACAATGCTGCTCGTCAATGTATGACATGTTCGCAAAAGATTTTTTTGTAGTGATTGGTCAACCGAGCACTTAACTTAATTTTTGTCTTGTAATTATTGTTGTTGCTGTTGTTGTTAGTCTTTTTTTTTTGTTTGTTTGTTTTCTTTTTACATGTACACAACTTGCCGTGCCCACAAGATCTCATTTTGCTTGATCTGACTGTGGTCGCACAAGACCGAGGACTAATAATGTATTGTATGTATCATCTTATTATTAATGATGGTTCTCTCTCTGGACTAAAAGTGAGTAAATCATAAGGTGTTCAGTGCTATCAGTTAATCACAAAATAGTTATGCATTCTATTATAGCTGACAAGATAATCTGCACATCATGCCAATAATCAGTTCAGTCATCACAGGATAGGGCAGAGTTTGCCTCTCTGTCCACAGCTTGTATGTGAAGAGTGAAGACTTTTTTTAGTATTGTAGCTGTTGTAAACTTGTGTGTGTGTGTATTTGTAATGTGATTTTTGTTTTGTATTGTGTGTTCATCAGTTCAGTTGATGGGTGCTTGTAGATCTAGAAGTTGCTTGCACAGAGTGCAATTCCCCTGTTCCCACACATGCAACTGGCATAATGTTGCGCTATAAAGCTTATTAATAGATAACAAAGCCAAAAATAATTAAAATTCACACTGCCACATAATGTACTTTACCATGAAATTTATATACGGTTAGTCCAAAATTGCAATTTTAAGGTTAAAATTCTGCTACATTATTATACTGAATTGTATTGACCACATTTGGAATGGATAAAATTACAAGAAAGAAGGCACAGCCTATATAAGTCCTTTCCACTTGTACGCTTACACAAAATGTTGTTACTGTAACAGCTACTTATGTACATATCAATGAAGAATAAATGCTCCAGCAGCCATGTGATCCACATTGAGTTCTATAGCAGAAACAGATCTACAGCCATGCTGGTAGGCTGCATGTGTTTCAGAAATTGCAACAACAGAGGAACTGGCCGACATCACAGAGCTGGAACGATGCAATTACTTACCTAGCTAATGCTTTAATTATTTTTCATATCCTGCTTATTGTGTTGTAAAACTATTTTGCTGAGTATTATAGCAAGATGACACAGAATCCACCAGTTTGAGATTTGGTGTACAGTAAGTGTGACGTGTTTATGAATTTGCTATAATAGACCATCTGAGATGTGCAATCTTGGATGTGGTTTTGTAAAAAGTTGAAAGCCTCGGGTAATGTATTGCAAATGGTAATGATTGTCAGCCACGTATGTTGTCGTCAGGTATGTTTAGTACAAATTCATGGTCTTGGCTGGCAGAGGAAATTATTAAAACTTTTACCTTAATGCTATCCTGAGGTTTGCTTGTTATGACTTTCCACTGTCTGTATGAAGGTAAGTTTACAAGAGGGCTGGAGAGTGGCTTGTCCCAGCAAAGCCAGGTCAACTCTCAAACTACCATAAGCTTACCTTCAAACACCACTAGTGTGTCAAGTAAAATGAATACACTGCCAGCTGTTTAACCATTCTCGCTTGAAAACTGGCGCCGGATTCAAGCAAGGATTTTTTTTAAAGAAAAGATTCACAATGACATAGGTATAACAAAGATATTTAAACTGCATGCAATATAATCAATATTCCTAGTGGTTGTCATAATAATAATAAGAGACTAGTCAGATATCTCGATCAGTTCACTGGATACTCCTGATAATAAAGGCTGGTAAATGCACACCCTTCCTGTATCCACAGATACTATTGCATCATAATGAGAATTTGTGTAGTATAACAACTCAAAATGTGTTGGCCTCAACAAAGTACATTCTTCCATCTCAGGAATGTGAGGATACTTGAGTGTGGGGTTGTGCAGTGGGTATATAGTATTCCACTTGTGCTCATTTCCTGACTGCTCTATGAAAAATATCGGTACTGCAAAAACTGTTGCTGCAGCTACTACTTCTACCTGAGTGGCCCATGCACCTGACGGCCAGTTTTGCTCACAATGTTTTTCAATTGTATCCACATCTTTCCTTGGAATAAAATAAGGTCTGAAAATACTTTGGTTTTTTTTAACCATACTGGTTACCACGTGTCGAACTTCAAAGTCTTCATCTTGTGTACCGAATAGTTGAAAGGAAAGTGATGCATAGAAACAGTTTCCGTCCCATTTAATCTTTATTACTTTACGACTTTGTGTGGTTAAATATGCATCACATGATAACATCAACTCCTCGGCTACCTAAAATAAACATTCAGGCAGCATATCAAATACAATTTTAAATATTACTTTAGCAAAAGATTATAATAAAATTTGTTGTAAATGTGACTTACACCATGTTGTGTCTTAGGCTGTTTGTTTTTTCCATTGTTACTACCTGCATATGTTAAGTATGTCTGTATATTGTTTCGATTTGTTTGTTCATATACCTGATATAAAATTGTCAGTTAATTTCCTCGAAATTGTGTCGTCAACAGGCTGAATATTTTCCTAAACACATTGTGGTGCATTGGTATGTGTTAATATTACAGTAGTTCAATCATTATCAAACCTTTCTAGCAGTGTTCAGTGTATCAGTTTCCTGTGTTAATCTGTGTGTGAAAAACGCAATATCTCCATATCATTAACAATAAATTTGTATCGACCTTTCACATTTCCGTTCACTGCATGGCCTCTTCTTCTTTCCTGGCCCTCCATATTTTGGCATGTCTTGACAGTTGACGCACTTCTCACAATTTACTCTAGTACAGCCTTTGCAAGTGTCACATCTCTTTCGCTTTTTTCCTATTTGTATGGAAACAATGCAGACGTGTAATTGTAAAATATACTGTTTACCAATAACTTGTGGCTGTTGGTCTTTGACTGTACAAATGTTTGTTTCTCTGTCAACGTAAAGCTGATTGCTATAAATACATGTACGTTGTGTTTATCACCTTTTATGTACATATGCTTTATTTAGCTACCTGTTTGATGCTGTCTGCTGAGATCCAGATATCACTGACATTATCTTCAACTTGTCATCGTTACTAGGCTTCCTAGAAGAGAGAAGATGGTAATTATACTACGTACGTACAGTAGCTTTGCCTATAACTGTGCATGCATGTGTACAGTACACAACAAACTTCATTGGAGGGTTAGAGGGTTTTCTTCCAGGATCTTTTGATGTTTTCCATAATCGTAATTGTATTTCATTCTTTTGTGCCGGTGCAAATTTCTCCTTAACTTCAAAATTACACAATTCATTTTCTGGTAAAGATTGGGTAACAGCCTTCAAAGCTGCAGATGCTTGCGTCAGTAAACACAACACACGTTCTAGGACATTTGAATCACAGGTGTGGTCACATGATTCACTTATGGCTTCTAGCATTTTCCTAACTGCTTCCTTGCGTCCATTGATGTCTAGTAATTATAGTAATTTGTAAATCACATTATATTAAGTACCTGAAGATTTTCACTTGTCTTGTGATGGGGTACACATGTATACAGTAGACGTCTCTGTTGTCTCAGTAGGTTCATCCTCTATAATGGACTGATGATTGATTGGTTTTAAGTCTTCCACCTGTGTGTTCACTACCAATGCTCTAACCTACATACATATTAAGTATTAAAGTTTCCCTCATACTGCATGTACATATGCAGAGTATGAAAGATGACCTTATGGGTATGCTTGCATATGTGTCCACATTTGTAGTCAATGCACGAACACTCCATGATACACCGACACAAATGGGAACACTCGGGGGCTATGCAGTGAGGGACACACTTGCTTCCTAGTGCACATTGCTCAGCATAAACATGAATAGTGTACTCCTTCTCTCTGCTTGTAGACACAACTTTAAAGATATCCTCACTGACCATCTATTGTAGAATGACAGATTATCACTAAGTATGAGTATATAATCTATACCTGTATTGACTCATCAGGAATTTCCATCCCACGGGTGTGCCTGTCAGTACCCTCTTGTTTTAGTGATACCTCACTGCTGTCTCTCATGACCTCCTTACGCATGCGATCAAAAAACAAATCTTCTTCAATTTGTAGGAGTGTTCCAACCAGATCATCAATTCTTTTGTTAACTTGATGTGCCAGATATCTTGGATTCATCTTTAGCTTGTTATGAAAACTACAGATACATGCAGTAGTATATATGATGTGTAAATTGCATCTTAACCTCTTACTATTATACACCTACCTTTCTACAAGCATATTAGTGTCTGTGCTCTGGTGATCAAAGTGACGGTAACACATGGCCCACTTTTCTATTAAATTGTAAATGAACATTTTCAGTAAATATGTGCACAAGTGTTATTACAAGTAATTGCTACAACTGGTCCCCCAAAAGTTGGTCCTCCTGACCACCTATATCAGCCACTGATGGTTCCGTAGACCACTTACAGTGCCACAAATGGTCCCTACGGACCATTTACAGCACTATGGATAGTTTCCATTTAACATAACAATAACCCATGTAACAAACATGAGTTGTATAATCAGCAGAGTTTGTCACTTTTCACTTATGATTGTGTACAGTAACTATACCATGTATACATACCACCAATAACAGAAGCCAGTCCTTATTATAAGTTTTGCTTCACTCAACATGTATCTTTTCTAAAAGGTAAAAGCTATGGTAAATCTTTTAAGTATCACAATCATGCTGGTTGAGAACATATCATATCACCCGTATCATTGTGGTTTGAGTCATTAGCTAGCTACCATATTATAGCTAGATAGTTAGGCAGGAGGAAAGTTGTAGCAGTAGGATTCTGGTGAGAAAATTTTTGGTGAAATTGTTACAGATTTGTATTGGACAAATGATTTGGCAGATTTTAGTTTGTTGAAATACCACACAGTTGCCAAACTTTCTACAGTATTGTGTGAGTGGGTGGGGATCACTTGTAACAAGGAACCAATTGAGACAACATTATATGCTCTGGCCAAACCATTAGAAGTACTGTTGTTGGCCTGGCCAGACAACTTGGAATGTGGACCACTTACATCATGACAGTACCTGCTCTGGATCTATACTCATTGTTGTAATACTCTATAAACTTCGGCTGTCTGGTAGACCAATAAGTTGTGAAAGTTTCCTCCTTATCTTTAAATGTGTCGCTGTCCTCTTCGTTCATTAGTATCCATAAACATGCATATAGGTTTGCCTTCTGTTCTGAATCCTTCACTAGGGCTTTCAATTTTCTCTGCCATGCTCTAAGTGTTTTGTATAAATACATGTTGTGATAAAAACAAATTGAGGTAGCACATTAACCTGTACCTATCAATATGCCATTTACAAAGCAAATGTCTCACTCCTGGATATACAGTACTACATCCATTGACTCCAGCCAAATCTACAAACATCATTGAAAATATGAAATAACACATCTTGTCATTGTGACACAATAGCTAGATACATACCGTCATCTGTCATCAAATTAGTAATCTTTGCTTTAGGACATCGTTCATGAACTACTTTGAAAAACATAGTTAGTGTAGCTTCATCTTCTCTATTAGAGATCAACCAAGCCACAGGACATCCTGGGTGTATATAAGCATAAGTATGCAGGGCAGGTTCTAACGATATTAAGAATTGTGATTTGGATTATACAAATGATTAGCTGTTCATAGAAATACAAGTGTGCACACTATCTTGTAATGTGATTACTGGCAGCCTGGCATGACATGTAATTTTTATACCAAATACATTTGTAATACAATGCCAACCATTAAACCTGCATGTATAGCAGTACGTAGTCAGTACAGGGTACAATATGGGACTCACAGCCAAGAAATCATAATAATCAGGGAGGGGGGTTATTTCAAACTCCTTATGTATTGCTACTGCTATGTTACTGATTGTTATAGATGGAAAGAAATTACATACATGAAAAGTTATCTTTAAAGATGGGCAAATAAATGTTAACAAATGTAATGTGAAAGTAGCATCCCTTAATTCTGTATATGCATGGGGATGTGCATTTCAAGGTCTTATACTCATTAGGCCATGCATACCTATCTGATCTCATGTTGTGCAGGCCCGACCAACTGCATTTTTCTTCAAGTGAAATAATTTTGAAAATCATGTGTGTGGATGGCATGTTCCAATTAAAAGACCATACAATTGTGTTACAGCCAAAAGGGCCCATTGAAGATTGTCCAACAGTCTAAAATTGTACAGATATAATGGGAAAGCTCAAAGTGGGGAGCCTAGCTGGCAAACAGGCAGTGTGATAATATGAAACCTGAATTTTTAACTGTGTATGTAAAATATAGCTACTGCATTTTGTATGAAAATTGCTATCATTTTCAAACTGATCTACCTACCCAAATTTAAAATAATTTTGCTCGTGCAACATAAGATCAAATAGGTATGGTCTAATGATTATAACAACAGATTAATAATTAATACAGTGCAGTTTAATGTTGTCTTACCATTACGAAACTCATCTGGGACTACCAGTGTTACTAACTTATGTTTATACTGGTTTGTCCGGTGCGTTGAATCCAGGCACACAATTTTGGCTGAAAATTCTTCAAATATATTCATCTGAAATTCTGTCATGATAGCCAAAAAGAAACTATCATCAGGTAGTAGGTACTGGGCATTGGTAATCCCTTGCTGCTTATATGCTATAATTGGTGATGGTGATTCTTGATTTAGTTCATTGACAAGACGATCTACAGAAATGGCATCATCTGTGTGTCGATGTTTTATAAATTCATTTAGTTTTCTTCGTATGTTTCTGCAATCTTGGCGAGAAACGAAGTGCTTTCTGCTTGCAGTTTCTCTGAAATATTGTCTCTTTACACGACTACCCACACTACCACGGATGTCTGTGTGGTTGAAAATAACTTATGTAAAATAGCATTCAGAGACGAATATTACATCTCACAGTAGACCCATGCCATGTGCAGGTTTGACCAGCCTTAATGTTCTTTTGAACAAGGTAAAGTTGTACACATTAAATTTCAACTATTTAGATTATTCACTGACCACTGCTGATGAAGACTAACAACTATCACTCAAAATTGGCCTGAAACACCCTCCAGAATGTAGCATCTCCTAGCAACGAGGGCCACATATACTACATCCCTTAGTCTGCATCCTTTTTTTTTGTCTGTATGCATTCACACAGTGCAGAATATGTATGTCTGACCAAACTTGATTGTGGTCAAACATGCAGCCCATATAATTTACGTGGATGTCTGGTCACGAACTTTTATGTTAATAGTTAACAAGTGCAATGCATACAACATAAGGGTAACTGTGGTTAGTGTAGTGTTAATAATGCAGAAGTGTGTGTGTGTATGTGTGTGTGTGCTATATAGGTAGTATGTACATATTAGTACGTATGGTATACATACATGTTGAGCTGAGCCATTGAATACATCATACTGATGAAAAATTACACTAGTTCTTCAATTTGTAATATAATCTATTCATTCAAAATCTGACATGTTATTTATGACCAAAGTTGTCACTGTACATTTCCATAAAAGAGCATAGTCTATTTCCAGGAAGTCAAATCGCACATTATCTGTTTTGCTCTGTATTGTCATCAATAATGGTTGAATAATCTGCATTCTTTTTGCTGTTTTCTCAGGGCTCAGCTCAACGCATGTGTACATGATTGTTGTGTAATTGTTGCATGCTGCAATTCCAAATGAATACAAACAATTATGTGCACTTCATACCATCCATTATTGTTTCCATTTCCACGCCATTTGCTAACATGGTCTTCACCCTTTCTATGACGGCCTTGGGCAATGGCAGATGTTTACATTCTTTCAAATTCAGTTGGTGATTAGTGTGTGTTGCCGTGTAACAAACAGTGACTTTCCCTGATACCAAATTCTCAGTTGCCGTGATTGATGCCAAACAAAACTTCTCTGGTGTGAGTTTGCGAGATTCTTTGGAAGACCTCTGTTTATCAGTCTTGCATTGCTTAGTACAGCCTCTGTACCCACCATCCCGACAGCACGTATAAACTACTATACGCTTTTCCTCTGTAATTGAACAGATGTGTGTGTATTGGTCACTGATAAACTATTGCAGTGTCTCTTACCATTAGTACGTTGCTTCTCTCCTGTAGGTTGTACAAAGTAGTAATGCAAGCTTTCTTCTTCTTGATCTTTCCATGATTCAAACTCAGTCCAGCTGTTGAATTCTTTCGTTTCTTGTGCTATTAAAGAGTACACCTGATATAATGTTGTATCATCAGTACCTCACCTATATGAATGCTGTGTTCAGTTTGTAAGTGTTTTATCAGTTCAGTACGATGGAAGTAACACTGTTGGCAATCATGGATGTGACACTTAAACCGTCCACTTTTTGTAGCTGGGATCTGGTGGTCTCGTTTCAAGTGTTGAAGTAAATTGTCCTTTCTGTTGTAGGACTTGCAGCACTCATTCTCAGGGCATTTGAACACCTGCAGCTGGTTATATACACACACAATTACATACTGCCTTCTTGGAATGGCCCCATATACAAAAACAACTGTGCATATCATAATACCAACTAGCAAACGCTTTATGTTATGGGTAACAATTAGTCTATAAAATATATAGGTACCTATAAGATTAAACTTGTCATTTCAGTACTGATTTGTTGGCTTTGTAATGAGCTACTGATTCGATTAGAAGTGCAATCAGTGAGTTACTTTACCTTTTCATGATCAACATGAGAGTAACCGTTTCTTTTACAATCCGTGTCAGGGTCACTGTCAAACACGATTTCCCTGGAAGCCATTTTTCCGCCAAAACTCAGTGGATGACGGAAGAAATTACGTGATTTTTGTAGAAACAGGAAGTTCAAAGGTCGTAGGATTTCTGCGTATAACGAGATTCATTTATAGTGAACCGGAAATTTTTTTGCAAGGTGTCGGATGTGCTATATGGCGAGCGTAATACTGTTGAATAACTGTTCCCAGTTGCTGTATTTGCTGATGTTGATAAACCAATCACTGAAGGACAGGATCATGATCAAGCTGCTGATCGCATTACTTGCCGTCAGTACGACTTCTCAGACCGTTCCTTTTTGTAGAAGAAATGCGGGATCACTAACTGATATTCACATAATCGGATTTTTCCCCTGTGCTGCCAGTAACGATACTATAGGTATTAGAGCGGATAATTGTGATGGGATAGACAGAATACCCATTATGAAGTTAGCTCTAGAGGAGATCAATGAGAGATGTGACCTACTACCAGGATATCGACTAGTCGTCGACTATGCTAACTCCGCGGTGAGTACCTAAGGCCCCTATTTGGTGATTATTAGTTTCTCATCCAGCCATTCTAATTAGTACTATGCGGGCGGGCAGGAGGGTAGCTATTACCATTATGCCATTATTTTATAATATTAACACACTGATGTACAGACCTTGTCCAAATTGTCTTCCTTTCTACAAACATTTCCTTCACCAGCTGATTCTAGCTACTTTTCGTGATCGCCAACTGTTTTACGACAGTCAACTGAAAGTCTGTTTTGATGAAGTCGATAGAACACAATTGCAACTGGCACTGCGGCAAAACAACAGTTCTCCTGGCGATATATAGCGCATTGTAGCATTCATCAACAAAAAAATTATAACAGTTTGGTATCACGTGTTCTTCTGAGCATGCACAGAGTAAATAATGGCTTACCATGCGGTAGCTTAAGAAGGATGCGGGCGGTGGATGAGAAACTAATATTCACCAAATAGGGGCCTAATAGCAGTTGTGCAATGGATGACTGGTTACTTGTAAACTGTTTAGCAGCATGTAGCAGCTAGGAAGTGAATGTTTACTAACAAAGAAACATTTATAATCACTTAGAAATCTGTAACGGATTGTAATTATGTCCATGAGCTGAGCCATCAAAATCATAGAAAGTTGCTATGGCATCAGGTGTTACTTTAGTGTTTTTTTATTCTTGGTTTGTGACCTAATTGAGATGATAATTGTGGCCCTGCTATAGAAAAGGGATAAAGCACTGAGCAAAGTGTTGTCACCTGGCACTACAGATCTGGAGATAGTACATCCATATAATTTATTTGTTCGATTTCCCCAAATGTTTTGCACAATAGTGCTTCATTGTTATATATGCAACACAACCCAATTTCTAGCCTAAGTAAATACCCTCAATATCGGTTAGCCATTCAATAGAGAATGTATGACAATTCTTACAATAATGATTTCAGCTATGCAATTTTGATGATGTGACACACACTGCTTTATTGTTGCTTACAATTGTTACATGTGTTTGTCTGTGTGCATAGTATGTGGCGCGCATGCGTGTGTGTGTGTGCATGCATGAGTGAGTGCGTGCGTGCATGCGTGCGTGCATGAGTGCGTATGTAGTGTGTATGCGTGTGCGTGTATGCGTACATGTGTGTGTATGCGTGTGCGTGTATGCGTACATGTGTGTGTGTGCGTGTGCATGCATGCGTATGTAATGTGTGTGTGCGTGTGTGTAGCATGTTATTCCATTTTAAGATGGTCTATACATACCTACCTAATGAGTATGTTTATCACTTCATCAAGGGTGTATGAATGTCATCCACAAATAATAGTGTGTCTCACGGTTGTCTGGTATGTATATCCCCTCGTATCTTGTAAGGATCTTAGCTTAGATCATATTTAGAATTTGAAACTTTGACCCAGTATGATCTGTATTAAGAACCCAATATGGATCTTCATAGATTCAAACTTGGGGCATTACTGGTGCTTGTGTGATCATGCATGTAACAGTCTTAATCATGTGTGAAGCGCACACTTGATCAAGTGGAATGTGTGAAATGTGCTCACTTGATCATGTTTGGAACGCTCACACTTGATCATGTTTGGAACACTCACACTTGATCATGTGTGGAACGAGCACACTTGATCATGTGTGGAACTAGCACACTTGATCATGTGTGGAACGCACACACTTGATCATGTGTGGAATGCTCACACTTGATCATGTGTGGAACGAGCACACTTGATCATGTGTGGAACGCACACACTTGATCATGTGTGGAACGCTCACACTTGATCATGTGTGGAACGCTCACACTTGATCATGTGTGGAACGCTCACACTTGATCATGTGTGGAACGCTCACACTTGATCATGTGTGGAACGCTCACACTTGATCATGTTTGGAATGCAAACACTTGATCATCCGTGGGACACAATCATCCATGTAACCACACTTGATCATAAGTGATCAAGTTTATGGTACGCGTACATGCATACCCCAGCCATGCAATCATACTTGCATGCTCGCATAATTAATTTATTGAAAATAATTCAAATGCTGCATGCCAACAAAAATCATAAAACATATGTACAGTCAGTTCTAGCCATCGTAACTGATAGGCCTGGCGAATGAATACGTGTATGCTAGCTAGATAGCTAGAGCACATCAAGAGCCTTCAATATAGCTTCACTCAGCCAGTTAACTGATCAAGGTGAAGGATGACTCATGTATATGCATACATTTCCTTATTTGTAACTGCTAGTCAATTGTAACATGTTAGGCATTGGAACATTTACACAATAGACTGCCAGTATGATGAGGTAATACCCCTAGTGTATATTCACAATGGCCATCATGGATCCCATGTATTTTACAGCATTCCAGAGTTCACCATCATGTTTAACATACCAAACAGGCACAGTGATCTACCAAATTAAATATGTTTTGTAATGTCCTGTTGTGGGTTTGTGTGTCATGATGATGCATAGAAAAACACACAATTATTAACATGTTTGTAGGAGATCATGAACTCACTCTACCTAATACAATTATTATATGTCTACCTTCATTTCAATCATTAGTGTAACACTATGCTATCAAGAGTTAATAATAGTAGCTCCCACTATTATTAACTCTTGCTGCTATTATATATAATCAGTACTTCCAGGATGGTAAGGTTCAACTGACATCCTGTAGAACTGGGCAATATTTCAATATATTGGCAATATCGCGATATTGAACTACACAGTATATCATATCGAGGTAAATTATAGAGCCACAATAATATCACCTGGACAATATAATCGCCTGTATCGCCTAATTAAATCTGGCTAGTGGTTGTGTTTCTTACACTTGCTATATACCTACAAGGAAAGGTACTTCGATTATGGGCAAATTCCAGCTGTTGTATAGCACCATTTCACATTCTATGATATAATATGAAGCAATAATGTGTTATGTAATGTTACTAGTCTCACCGCTTGACAAATTTAATTATATTCAATATTTAATCATATAGTGAATATAAGCTTGTCAATATATCAAATAGCATTATTTTCAGTATCGCCCAGGACTATATCACCCAGGACTATAACATCCTGTCAGACCTTCTTCATGAGACCATTTCCTAAAACAATGGTAACAAGGCAGTCACTTATGATTCCTAATGACATAACAAAAGACATCACTGACTTTATGTTGCACACACATTACTATTGAGGTGTTAATAACATTAACCATCAGTGATTGTGTGTGTACACTTACATCTATTAATGGTAATGATCCCAGGATGTACTTATGATGCTAATGTATTTCATGAGCAGTCTAGCAAGTTACCTGACTACCTTATAAAAATAATTTTACTGTACATCAAGTACTAGTCTTGTCTTATAGACAACAATCTACATGACTTCAGAAAATAATTCTACTGGTTTGGTATATGCAACAAGTGTGATTGATGGAATACAATGGTGTGCTATAATAAATGTCAGTTACTCGTGTGAAGAAGACTTCGCTGCTCCAATCTATAGTTCTTCTCCATTCTGTTGCACTACAAATCACTCAAATGTATTATTTTTATTTATGAAACAACACTATTAATATCAGACATAATGGTACATATATTATAGCAGTCTAAACGTTGTTTCTTTATAATAGCCTAGCCTGCTGTGGCCTAGTGGGATTTTGATATGTGCCAATATTACAATAATATTTACTCCTCACAAATGTGAAGCTCATTCATTACACTGTGGGACCTTCAAAGTGTTTTACATTATAGTTACTTTTGCTTGTGTTACCATTTTTGTGTGGGTATCAGTCATTAGTATGTCTTCAGATACACTAGAGGAACACATGGACCAGCACTGAAACCTTATAAAGTCATAATAGTGTACTTGCATATTCTTATAGTGGCTAAAAAGAGTTGTCAAATCTGTACCATGTACATACTGTACCATGTAATCGGTTTTTGTTATTATTAGTCCACTTGAACTGTACACTTAGCTAATACATGTATATGTTTAGTAGACTATAAGTGTTCAGAATGTTACACTACAAGACTACCACTCATCAATGGTGTCATTACAGCTTTGTAATTTTATCCCAAAAACCATAGATAATCATTGGTCTGATGTGTCATACCAGTTACGATCACATCTTGTGCTAAGTGAACACCATCACCTTCTGTTGTAAAACATTTCTACATGGGAGCCAGTAGCAGGGATTATGTAAGAGGTGGACTTTTCTATCCAAAAAATCAGCCTCAGTTATCCTTCACAACAGTTTAGTAGTACCAATAAGGTAGGCACAATATACCTACATGATTTCTGAGTCCTTCAACAAGTTTCTATTCTATAATATTAAATTCTAACTGGATTTTGCTACTGACTACCTGACATATGCCTTCAGCAAACCATTACCTGACTATGGCTAAGGCTACGGGATTACTCACACTTACGTAGGTCCACTTTTTGCCAACCAAAGCAACTATGTACTATGCATGCATCATGAACTGACAACACCTTTGTCCTTCTTTGTGACCCGGTTGTCGATTCATTGATACCATAGTCTTGTGTGGCCAAACCAATTACATAACATGACATGACTTTTCAACAGACAATAATATTTATAAATTATCCTCATTGAATGACATTATTACAATCTTATCTTCACAGTGTTCATCAATTCCACCAGTATATCATCTCATCCAACAAACTGATCCATCACAACCAACTAAACTAATGATCCTTGGAACTGCTTGTTCTGTAGCCAGTATCATAATGGGAGAAATTGCTGAGAGACATTTAAACATCACACAAGTATGATCATGTGTTGTGGTTGCTGCTGCTGCTGCTGCTGTGGTTGTGGTTGCTGTTTTATAACTGTATATACATTCTATACTTGTTCTAGGTACCTTTGTAAGTCACAGTTGCTAGTCATGCAAAGCCAGACCACTCTATCACAGTGCCTCACATGATGCCTTAACAACAGATAACAGATACCTATTATCTATGTCTAATTCAATTAAAACTTATGAATGGGTTAACTGATTAGCATAGGCCACTCGTTCAGCAACTGGGGAGGAATTATTTGAGAGCTTTAAATTCTAACAAGTCATGCTCCATATGATGTACGAAGCGTGTTCATTGAACGGGTGGTTTAACTTGTGATAATTGCTTCACTGGAGCTATTTCTTTGCAATATTTGTTTAGTGAATTATAATGGCCGGACAAATAAACCCACATACCAAATTTGAGCAAAATCTCTGTGTGCATTCATAAAATGCGAGCCTTCAAAGTTTAGCTTACTTTCTTTGTTTTTTGGCTCTAGATGTTTCTATTTTTTTTTGTATGTTTATAAAAACTATTATAAAATGCAAGTGCATAACTCAATCACCTTAGCATAAGTCAAAGACGTATTAAGGAAAGTTTATGTACAAAGCTTGTTGCAAGTCACAGAATAACAGACAATTCTTTGTGTTAAAAAGACTGGTATTTTGTCATGCCAATAGGGTAAACCACTGATGGGAATAATTTGAATATTGATCAGTAATATAACCATCTTGCTCAAATCAGTTTTTTCTTAGTGACAGTTATGGAGTTACAAGGAGAAAACCAGCTAGTGACGTACAATAATATCAATAGTGTGATAATCATATCACAGTAATCCATTACCATGATAGCTTGTGATTATCGTGAGTGCAAATCAGATATTCTTATATCTTACAATTGAAACATTTTGTTGGTCTATTTCAATTGGTTAATTAACTCTCAATATTTGCTGTATTTCTGAAGGTTTGCTCTCTCTCAACATTTGCTGTATTCACATTGTGTTACACTTCAGTATGGCATAGAATCAATAAAATTATAATGCAACTTATTATTTGGATCTACTATCATGATAATCAATATAATGGTAAAATCATTATCACACATCACTAAAACCAACCTGGTGAGGTTGAATAGAACAGTCATTGAGAAGTAAAAAAAAGTGGACAAAAATGTTAATAAAAGTTGTCCAAGGTTTGAACCAGGGACTTCCACACCTAACTTAATTTCATCACTGAGCTGCTGCTGTGAGCTCAGCTCACTTTTCTTTATAAAATTAATGAAAGTTCTAGATAGTATCTCCACTCGTTTATTCAGATCATTAATCTGTTCCAAGATCAGGTCTTGTAGCTCCTAAAATTGCTGTTTCCAGCTCATCTGGATCTTGTATTAGTTCGGTGATCCGTTGGTCGAGGTTAATAATTTGCTCTTGCTTCTTCTCTAGCTGAGTGATGGCTGTCTTAAGGTATGCCAGGGCTAGTATATCAACGTCATTGGCTAGTGTGTCTTCCAGAATTCTAGTCATATGTGAGCAATACACTTTCAGTGAGGTCCATTTACAATTCTTCCATTGGTGTACTAGTCTGCTGAATGAAACAAAAAAAAGTTTGGGTTAATTAGGTGCTTGCCTCTCCAGTTACCATTAGTAGAATCACAGCATGCCATGCTACCACAGCGTTTGCGCCTTGGGAGTAGTGTTTCAGTCGGACTAACCTGTCACAGCGTCAAATAATGTCAAGTCTGGGGTGATACTGGAAGTGATCAACTCTGATTCACTGACCACACATGGATACAACTGCTAGCATTCTAATTAAAGCCCTAAGAGCCACGTGATGACATACGTCATATACATTACATAATAATAATAATAAATAGTTACAGTTAATTCTCCTGAAAAAGTACACTATATGAACAAATAAATAATCATTCACAATTGTAACTATTGTCTTCCTTAATCATCATTATATCTGTTGATAAAAAGAAATGTGGGTAACCTTTATGGCAAGCTTTGAGATACAAAAGAAGTGTAATCCATGCAATACAGCCAAATTGTACAGTAAAAGAAAGTGCATGTACAGCCTGGATGAAAAAAGTTGTGAAATCAAATATATAAATGCCAATCAATTGTGATAATGGCTGTGTTTGGTATTAGCATCATTGTAGCCATTTCTTAACATCCACCATTGATTTCACAATGTTATTCACCTGCTGCTTTTGCAATGATAGTAGTATCATACAGCATGGTAGTAACTGTATATAAGGATCATGGAGCTTTGCACTTTCTTACAAAAATTGTTTGCCAGAAATCAGCTTCACTACACCTTCCTAGTGCCTTGGCAATATTGGTTAGGCACAACCTAGCCCAAAAGTGTCTTCAGGATGACCCAAAATGCTTTCAATAGGTTGTTACAAAACTTTATTTTTGTTTATTTAGAGGTATTTTCTACTGACTGACAGACAGACCCAACCAACTGACCGATTGACCGACATACAAATGCCTTGACATCAGCGTAACTCAATAACAGCTGGAGCTATTGGCTTGATCTTTTCACTGTTCAGTGTCACTTCAGCCCTACGGGTGTCTTTCAGCATACCACAGTATGTGTTTCATTACTTTTCACTGCTATGATTTCTACTCAAATGTATTACTTTCCTTTCCTTAAACTTGTTAATGTGCTTTTTTGCAGTAACATAATTGTGACCTTATTTTAGAAAACCATACATTAAGTACATTGGTCAGATTTCTTTTTTATAGCTACAATGGAGCACTGAGTTGTTATCTACGTACCTTGTGTTAAAATTATTTTGTGATGATACTTTGGAGCATTCCAAGGATATGGCTAATTTACTGTCTAATACATTACAAACTAACTTTTCATTATCAGTTTATAGTACTGTATAGTGATCAGTTGTGACAAACTGATGACAAATCACTTTGTTGACAAAGATCACCATTCTTACAATCTAAAATGGACAAAATTAGATCCTTGAGAGTTTAATCATGTGTTGTTTGTACTTTTCCTCAATTAAATCACATGTACTGTTGTCTAAAGACAAGAAAATATTTGATTTTGGGAATGAACAAATCATCCAATTTGTAAGTTAATTGATGTTCTACGCATTGTGAAACTACTACATGGTCTGATATAATTGAGGTTATCTCCTAGAAAAGAGAAGCTATGGGTGTGAAATTTCATAGCAAAAATACTTAATAGTTGATTTATTAAAATGTACAAAAAAAATCTGAAAATGTTCAATTGAGTATTCCCACAAATTTTCATGTGCCCAAATGTATGGTTTTCCAAAATATGGTCACAATTCATGAATGGTAAACAATGCCACATCAAAGGAAAGAATGGCACTAGACACATTATAAAGTTTATTGTTACCCAACTATTAAACCATGAAGAGGTCATTCTATTTCGGTAACTATATTCCACCAGTTATAAAACATGAAAAGTGAGAATAGTACAAGAAGCACCTCTGTAATCAATTCGGTCACTATAGACAATAGGGCTGAATGCATGCCCCAACTGTTAATTACTCAAAACACGAAGTCTCTCCTTGAGGTGACTGCTCTATTAGAGTATCTCATCTTGCTCCGATTTGTCTTATAACATTGTGGCTTTAAATCTGATTCTTCTAAACTATTGAAGAGCCTTTCTAAGGTGATTATTCCATCTGCACATCGATTTTTAAATAATTCCACTGAGTGGTTTGTCTGGTAGGTGTGGCAAGTATTCGTTGTTGTTGTTTTTTAAATTAGCTAATCTCGATTGCATAATTGTTACACACTGTTGGTTGTTTCGCTGTATCTTCACAGTCTTTATCTCAATTTCTTCTAAACCACAAAAGGTTTGAGGTTCAATAATTACCCTATCCACGTACCAATTTTTAACGTCTTCCCGTAAGAGATTTACCCTGTAGGCATGACAACATATTGGTGTTATTTTTCGTGAATAATCGATAATAACTCCTTCACTGTTCAGCCAAACTTGGTTTCAAGATGCACCATTATACCCCCCTTCTGTGTGCCAAATGTCAAGGCAATCGGATAATGCATTAAGTGTTTTATGGCAATTTTTGTAAGTGTGCAAAAAGATGAAGAAAAAATGAAAAAGACTTAGCCAATGTTTGAAATCTCATATCTCAGGAATGCTTAAAGCGATTCTGCTGAAATTTGGAATGTGGAGTACTGAAGTTGGCAGGCATGTCCACAGCAAAAATTGCTTGTTTCGTAAAGGAAGCACAGAACTATGAATGCATGAAAATTGCATTTTCTTTCTTCCTGTCAATATACTCATGGTGTTGCGTGCCGGCTTCTTGGGCTGCATGACACACTATCGTGCGTCTTGATATGATAGCTAGTTATTGCTTAGGAAGTAACTACCATACATTGCAGTATAAATATATTGAATTATGGCCTCAGTGAAATGTAATTAAATGATAATTTTGTTAGTGTTGTTGTGATATTATTCATGTCACTAACTCATTTATTCAGGTGTCCTATGCTGCCACCTCACCATTGTTTGGAGACAAAGAAAGATATCCAAGGTTTTACTGTTTGGTTCCAGACATTACACAATACTTTGTGGGATATAGCAAAATTCTGGGAAAGTTCAACTGGAAAAAAGTAGCAGTGATATATTATGATGATGATTTTACACTGAATGTATGTTATGCATTGTGTGTCTTTGTATTGTATTGTGTGTGTGTGTGTGTGTGTGTGTGTGTGTGTGTGTGTGTGTGTGTGTGTGTGTGTGTGTGTGTGTGTGTGTGTGTGTGTGTGTGTGTGTGTGTGTGTGTGTGTGTGTGTGTGTGTGTCCTACATGCATCATCATTCTTCATTTGCTCATTACCTCAAAAGGTAGTGGTTTTACTCATTATATGACATTTGTCATAAGTGCATATGAAGCAGACCCACATCATAACATACCCTTAAGAACCTCATACAATGTAACTGAACTATGTTATGAAGTCTGTTCATGCTAAACTACTACATAACAGG
This sequence comes from Dysidea avara, assembly GCF_963678975.1. Classification (NCBI taxonomy): domain Eukaryota; kingdom Metazoa; phylum Porifera; class Demospongiae; order Dictyoceratida; family Dysideidae; genus Dysidea; species Dysidea avara. The sequence goes on from NC_089280.1 coordinate 2,033,894, forward strand.
TTTGTGTAATAGTAAACTGCATAGTGTCTTGAAAATTTTGTTTGGGGTACCAAGTATTCTAAAATTACCAATCTATATAACTGCCCATCAAATGGAGTCATAAGCAGATCAGGTGATACTGTTAAAGGGGGTACAACAAGCCTGTGGGTGAGGGTGGGGGGGGTCAACAAGCTTAATAATGGATTGGTATAGCTTGATGCATGCAGTACACTTAAAACTAGTTGAATATCTCCTGAGAAAACTGTTTGGAAGGATTGATGATTGTATGTCAGTGTCACAAAATGATGCTAGTACAAAATATAAATTAGAAGTCAATGGAATGTTATAGTGACTGCTCTATTAGAGTATCTTGATTTTGACTCCTCTATTAGAGTATCTTGATCTTGATGCAAAAATTATTTAAACAATTTTTCTACTGCATTATACCATATTCCGATTACCCATTGATTAGAGTGTGAGTAACCCCCAGCCTGTATGAAGCATATGGTGGGGAAGATACCAGTCATAGTATATATATATATATATATTGTATGCCAACATGTCATATATTCAAGAAGTTAAAATAGTATAATGCCTTGACACCATCAACATTGTGTTCTTCTTTCTTAAAAGGTTGGTAAAAAGTTTTTGAACTACCTAAACAATTCTGTTGAGATAATTTTGAATTTGATATTTGCTGATGGAACAGATGACTTTATCATCCGACAGATTAAGGTGATCACATTAACTTGTTAATAGATAATAATATGATGATGTTGTATTTGTTAATAGAGTGTCAATGCTAGAATTGTGATATTGTTTATTCCTCCATCACCATTAGACATACTGGTTAACTTTTGGTGTAAGGTAAGTTTATATATTTTAGCTACACTGCATAACTGATATTGACCTGAAGTAGGTACAGTAATTCAAACACTATATAGTATGGTGATCCACATGACAAGAGTGATTGTTTAGTAATATAGTAGCTTGCATTATCTTAGAGTAGTGTGCAATAATATTATGTGTATTATATTGTTGGGCTAAGAGATACTTTGAGGGAGTGTCTAGATTATGTCAGTGTCTTATTAGACAGCCCAAAAATGAATAATCCATTTAACTACTCCACTCACAATTTGACCTCTTCGTTGAGTGACATGGCAGATTCTGGTGTCCCTGGGGATTCCCTTCTGAAACTGATCAATGCTCCACGGCCAGTGTATTAGTAGGACATCATTTTATAAAGTACCAAATTTAGTTTAAATCTATTTACTAAACTTTTGTCACGCTTAGAAGATAGAGACTGATTAGCCATCATACCACACGCCAAACCCCTTAGAAACTAGAATGACAGCTGGTATGTATGTATATAATTACAATGATTGTTCCTGTATGAATATTGATAAAGCAAGCAGTAAGCACATGAACCAATTGTCTTTGTAATAAAAAGGTAATATTATTTCTTTATTTGTCATTTACAACCACTGAAGTGTTGGTTGTTGCAATCACCGTGAAACTGTAGTCAGATTCTTGACCAATATGTACTTTATAGGCTATTAAGAGCAAACTAACTGGACCAAACTTTGTGTGGCTCTTTCCTGGATATTTCCAGCCTGACTGGTGGAATGTCACTGACTCTGATTGTAGTGCTGAAGAAATGAGAAATGCTCTGGAACATTCACTGGCGATTTTAGATAACAGTGAACTTACCAGTGATGCCTCAAGGATGTTAGTATCTAACAAAGTGAGGTTTATATGATCAAGTGATAATTGTAAATTCCATTATATTTGCAGAATGTGTCACAATTTCAAAAAGACTTACAAAGTAAAACTGCTATAGATAGTGTTGAAACAGATGTGGACATAATGATTACAAATGGTTATATATACGATGCAATATGGACCATTGTTCTTGCCTTAAACTCATCCATATCAATACTGGAAGATAGAGGGTTGGGAAGACTGGAAAACTTCACTTATGATTCAGTTGAAATGGCAAATGTGTTCACTGAAGCTGTTGCTAATGTGTCATTTCAAGGAATATCAGTTAGTTATTATATCCCTTAATATCCCTTAGATGTCTGGTATTGTAGAATATGAATACATACCAAAACAGCCTACGTAGCTGTGAAAAAGGGTGTGGCCTCCAAAAAAGCTGGGATGAAAAAAAGTTGTGAAATCAAAGGTAGTGGCCAAGAATGGCTGCAATGATACTAATGTTAATCAGACATTATCATCATTGCAGCCACTCATTTCTTGGCAGCCACCTTTGATTAACTTTTTTTCACACTGGCTTTTTTGGAGTTCACACCGTTCTTTTTCACAGCTAGTTGGCTGATTTTGTTAAAGATACCACTCCTTTTTTTAAATTATCCAACACTAACACACGGCCATGTACTGGCTTTGGGACTGATTTTTTAACTTTTTTTTTACTGTGAGAAGATGTGATGAGATTTGAACTATTAATTTCAGCTGGTTGTTAATTATAATCATTTACCAAAAAGGAAACTTATATCTCCTGTGGAACTCTCTACAGAATGACTTGTTTGTAGCTCATAATGAATTCTATACTGGGTGACTAGTTGAACTCTCTACCTGCTGAATGTGTTGAGTGTACATTAAAAACTACCAGGAGAATTATAATGTAGCTGAACTCTCTACAGGGAGACTTGAAATGTAGCCAAACTCTCTACAGGGTGACTTGTAATGTAGCTGAACTCTCTACAGGGTGACTTGTGACCGGATCTGCCAGAATCCCATATGTTGGTGCATGTAAGCAGTATAGAATATGCAATAAACGCAATGGGTGAAATATTTATGGAATCAAAAAAAATCTGTAAGTTTTTTGAGTGCTTTTTTCACAATGAAGGAAGATGGTACCAGCAAAAACTATGGTAGCATCATGATCTCCACAGCAAGAGGAGTTCGAAACTCTTTATTCTGTGTCAGTACTCCCAAGGAGAGAGCATTAGTTTGCCTTACATTGGACAAGCAGTTCATCATTATATTTTTCTCATGTTTTTGCCTTCACCCTGGTTGTACGAAAGGCCTGGAAGACAAACTTACCCAGTCATGAATTTGCCTTTAAAGAAAATGGAATTCAAAAAATGCATGGGGTTCTTGAAGATCCAGTCACATTAATTTTTGTTTGTAGCTGAACTCTCCACTGGTTGACTTGTTTGTAGCTGAACTCTCTACAGGGTATTGTAGTTAAACTTTCCACAAAGTGGCATGTTGGGAGCTGAACTCTCTACAAGGTAATTTGGCTTGTACTGTAGCTGACTGCTCTAATAAGGTGACTGCATGTGCTACAGGTAGTTGGATTTTGCATTGCAACTCACAGATTATAAACTCAAATTGTTCTATCCCCTTCAGTGGTTTGTCTGGTACAGTAGGTGTGACAATAAATTGTTTTTTTATTGACACAACTAGATTGCACACCTGTTAATCTATCTCCAAACTAATGTTCATCTGCTTTTGAAGTGGTTCCGTGTTTTTACATTTTAAAATTTGTGCATAACTTTCTTGTATCTTATGTATTCTGTACAAAAACTGAACTTTAAAAGTGCTCTATGACATTTCTACTCTCCCCTGCCCCAAATTTGAAGTAAATCGAATAAAGCAAGCATGAGTTATAGCAATATTTCTAAGTGGTACAAGAAGAAAAAATATGAAGAAAATTAGATGAATGTCAAAGGAACATATCTCAGTGATGGCTAGGCAGATTCAGCCTTAAATTTGTGAAAGAAGGTACATTAACTACCCCAAGGTAGTGTTGGGCGGTATACCGAAAATACCGTGTACCGCGGTATTTTCATCATACCATTTGAAAGGTATTGACTTTCAAATATACCAGTAATATTGTATTGGGCTATAAGAGAAGCCAGACATCAGGTCTTGGCATTTAATTAAGTAATGTGTTAATGGTTTGGATGTGACCACAAGGCCAGCCTAACAGTAAACCGTGAGGTTTCAGGTTACAACCTACTGCCAGCCTACTTGTATCAACTGTATAGATGTTAGTAGGGAGTGTGGATTCAGTGGAATGGAATGGTGGACTGGAATGGAATAGTGGAATGGAGTGGAATGGAACCGTACTTAGGTAATTTCAATTAGGGTCACCTCTTTAAAAATACCACCTTCTAACAAAGACCACCTCTGTACAAAGACCGTTTAACTTTAATGTCTGAATTGTTGTTTTAGAGCCCTATAAGACAGTTTTATTGATGAATTGTGTGCCACATGTTATGTCTAGAAAGCCAGTGATATCTGATTTATGATACAATACAGTAATAGCTATATACCCCATACAAAAACAGCTTGGCTATACAAAAAAGGATGTGTCCACGAAACTAAAAGCAACTGGCAACTAAAGGAGCTAAAATCTGATGAGGCCAAGAAATGAATGTTAATATAATACTGGCAACAAAGTATAATTTACAATAACCTTGGTCCTTTATCATTGACTTGTGCAGTCTGACTGTATTCCTAATTAATTCCCTGTAAGTCTAATAGGCTATTAAATTGGTACCTTTCTCAATAGTCCGGCATTGTAGAGGAGAAAAAAAATGGCTAAATTACTAGCCAATTAGAGTTACAGGGAATTAATTAGGAATGTAGCAAGACTGTACGAGTCAATGATAAAGGACCAAATTTTTATAAATTATAGCAAGTTATTTGCCAGATATTAGCTCCTTTAGTTGTTAGTTACTTTTAGTTTGATGGGGACGTCGTTTTTGTACAGCCAAACTGTTTTTGCATGGGGTATATTGCTGTATTACAAATCAGATATCACTCTAACTTTTCTAGGCATGTGGCACACAACTGATCAATAAGACCATTACATGGGGATACACTCTGAAACAACAAGATAGCAGCAATTTAAACATTAAAGTTAAACGGTCTTTATAAAGAGGTGGTCTTTATAAAGAGGTGACCACCAATTGAAATTACCAAAGTACCGTTCCATTCCACCATTCCATTCCACCATTTCAGTCCACCATTCCATTCCACTGAATCCAGATGCCCATGTTAGTAAAATGTATTTATAACCTGTTAGCCATGAGTAACTTTTACTTGTGGTATCTATCCAACTTTGGATAGTAACTACAGATTAACACTTGACTGTTTTTATCACAAACAGAGCAATACCATGTTGATTTAAAGTGCGTTATTAGTTGACTGCCAGGATACTGTGAAATACCAGATACTGGGGTATTTTCTGAATACTGAATACCAGGATCAAAAATACCATTCCGCCCAACACTACCCCAAGGGAGTTTCCACAGCAAAATGTGGTAATTCCTGTTTAGGAACTACTGAGCTATGGATGTGCAAAACTTAGTTTTCTTAGTTCTTGTAAACACACACTTGCCTGTCATGTGCCCTCTCTGGCTGTACTTGGCCACATGATACACTATTGTGTGTCTAGATTGTTGTGTCAGTAATATCACACAATAATAATCTGTAATACTGCATTAGGGAAACGTGTCCTTTGAAAATGGCAACAATACTCAACCTGCTTCTCTTCTAATTATTCAGTATCAAGGTAAATATTGAAACATTAGTTACTTAGCTAAACTTTAATTATGTAATTTAGTAGCCTGAAGGCTCTTTGTGAGTCACTTTAAGGTGCTATCAATCAACTTTTATTTAACAAGTACACAACTAGAGTAGGACCCTAGGGACCATAGCACATCAATAAAAAGTGCTGAAACAAGCTGGAGTAGTGCACAATCACAGTAGGGATATAACACTTCTTATTGTTTTACTGTGATTTAATATTGTGGTGCACTACTCCAGCTTGTTTCAGTACTTTTTATTGATGCGCTATGGACCCTACTCTAGTTGAAAATTCCAAATTGTTTGTGTACTTGTTTGTTAACTTTTTTTGTAAAATAAAATTATTATGCCTGGTGAACACATGCATACTACATCAAATGAAATAAATGGTGCCACATGCCCCAGCCACCTATTATTGTCTGAAAAGTGAAGTATCCATTATGCTTTGTTGTCAGCTATGTTCAACCCATTACACAGCATTACGGATCAAGAACTGTTCGAAAAGCACCTCTGCAATCAAAGTAGCTACTATTAAAAATATGGACAATTTCCATTACAAAGGAAAGCCATCATGCGCTACTGCCAAATCAACACCTTTCGCTGTCAGCAAAGAAGAATGGAGGACACTAGTAAGTCCATGAAGAATTCATTGTATGTACTGCAATATGCTAAAAGGCATGTGTCGGCTGTAGCAACATCGAACAGTGAAAAAATCAAGCCCGTAGCCTTAGCTGTTAAAGAGTTACGCTTGTCTAAAGGCATCAGTCAGTCAGGTAGTCAGTCAGTAGAAAATTCCGTTTAATATATATTTTATTAAATTCCATAGCAACTTGTTGAAAACAATTCGGGTTGATCTGAAGGCTTGTTTGGATTTAGGTTTACCTAACCAATACTGTCTCATCGTCATCAGGGAAAAGTGAGGCTGGTTTTAGGGTGAAGTTTTTTCATGGAATATGCCCAAACCTTTGTGGTTCCTACTATAGCTGTATAATATTTACATTTTAATTGTCATCATCATACAGTACGGTATTACTGAGATCATGAAGGTTTAAATTTTCTCACCTATTTCTTATTCTTCATGGTGACTTGTATTGGTTAGGTAATCAAGCCTTAATGTACTTTCAATGTGACCTGAAATGCCTAAGTAAAAGTTATACTTCAGACCACAGGAGTCTGCATAATTTAGTATCCCAAAGGCCCTGCATCAATGGTGTTTGAGAAAAACAAAGCCAAGACACTGAATGGTCTGAAGTCTAGCTTATTTAGACCCTATGTAATTGTCGTACTTTGACATTGTTGACAGCTGCTTGTAACAGAGAAATGTAACATTAAAATTAGTAGAGAGTCCACCCATGACTGTTGTTATTTAATTCTCAGGCTACAAGTATTTTGACATGAAATAAACATGAAAGGGTGTGAGTAATTTAGAATTCACCGCAAAAGAGTCTAACTTTTATATTGATAAACTGACTAACACCCAGTTACTTCTTAAAAGTAACTCATTACTTATTACTATTATATACTTGCAACAATGGATTAGGCATTACTCAGTGGATTAGTAATGGGATTAGTAACTTCATTACTTAGGTAATCGCAAGTAAAGTAACTTTGAGTTTCATTGCTAGCTTTTATAGCATATTTTGTTATGTTACTTAGTTACGTAACGAGATATGTAATGGGGGTAACATGTTGGGGATAACATAATATTACCCCCAACACTGCTAGCACCACCACCACCACCTAACTGACAAATATAACTCAATAATAATGCTACAGAATTAATGCTATTCTTTCCTTTGGTGCAGTATATACTGTAAACAATAAAAGCTTGACATGACTTAAGTTTGCATTTGAAGTACGTTGGCAGATAGTTTGGCGATTTTACCACATACAGTAGACCCTCAGTTATCCGATCCTCGTTTATCTGTACCCTCCTATATCCGAAAATTCTATTAGGGTATTTTGTGTACAAGTGTATGTTCTATTAGAGTATTTTAACAGAGCTCTGTATATAGATGTATGGGCTTCAGTTATCCAAACTATTCATTTATCTGAACACTTTTTCCATAGTCTGAAACACTTGGGGTTCAGATAACCGAGTGTGTAACAGCTAAATAGGCCAAATAAAATAGAGTTTGGCGAATTTCCTCAATTAGACAAATTCGCCAAACTTTAGTGATGCCAAACTTTCGTCATTTATGATAGTACTAGTTCATTATAATATAGTTTTAAAAAGTTAACCAACTAGTGTGGGGAATATATTAAGAATTTTACAGACTAGTAGGGATCATTACAATACATGTGATGAAACAGGGGATTGTTACTTGAAGCACAAATTTAATTCTTACTGTAGGATAAAATTTACACTTCAAGTGACAGTCTTCCCTTTTTATCCCTACTAGCTTGTAAATTCCAAATTCTTCCATTACAATATTATCATGATGTGTTTTAGATGGTGATGCTAAACCAGTATTAGTATTTGATCCATCACAAACTAATGAGTCCGACAATTTACGATTTGTATCAAACAACAGTAGCTTTATCTGGCAAGGTATGTACAACTATACAATATGTAACCGGATCTGTAAACACCCAACACAATCATGCATTTTTTTTAAATTCCTGTTTATTTATAATTTAATTAGTCAATTGTACCCTCTAGCAAAGTTTCAGCCTCATATGCCTATAACTTATAGCCCTAAAAAGTAGCAACAATAGAAAGATCAATTGTACAGCAAGTATAGGGACAATAAATACAGACGCTTACTAAAACAGTTGTAACTTATAGATGGAATTACGTACAGAGTTGTACTTTGTACCATCATGTTTTCCATGAATAGGGGAATTGATTGCTGGGTACGTTTTTCCTTCCATCACATTTCTTCACTGCATAAAAATGTGGAATTTGTGAAGAAAGATTGATCATGTACGATCGCTTTGATGTGTCATAAACAAACACCCATAAATTGTGTGACCTTGTGTCTACTGCAACAAGACAAAGATTTTCCAGCTCCGCTTGAGTAGGCTAAGATGATATTCAGGTTTTTATTGTTAGTCCCTTCCTTAAATTTGCTAAGAAAAAGACATTTAAAAATTTTATGGAATTTTTTCAAATATTACATAAGTATTCACCCATTTTATTTTATAATGTAAATTTAGGATTGATCAATTGTGTCAAGTTTTCGCAGATCCTGTCACATATAATGATATAAATGAAATGTTATAAGTTGATATGATCTCTCTAGGTGGAATTGTACCCAGAGATTCTCCTTTTCCAATTGTTAGAGAAAGCAGTTTGGTAGAATTTATAATAGCTGGTGTTGTGTGTTCTATTGGAATATTATCAACAATCTTCTTCTTCATGTTTAACCTCTACTATAGGAAGCACCCGTAAGTCACCTATACAGGTTCAATATACAACATGTTTAATAATTTTGCGGCAAGTCTTACATGGTTGGTCCAAACTAAAAAAGACAAATGGCCATATAGCTATGTACGTACGTATATGCATGAATGATTATAAGGCTATGGCTATTTTAATAGTAGAGTGGACAGTTTCAATTGTTCCTTTCACTCATCAGCAATTAAACTATGGAACCAGCTATACCTCAGAACATAACTAATACTCTCTGACTTTTATAATGACCAAAACACTTATGCGATTACGCCTGTGCACTAAACAATCGTCAACTAAAATTAATGATGAATGATTTTATACATATAGTACTTGAGATTTTGATTTGTTTCTTGTGCTCTGCAGGGTGGGTAAGGTCAAGATCAGTCAACATTGAGGAAGAATCTAGAAAATTCCTTTCACCACATTTTAGCTGCAGATTTTGTATGGCTTCTAACTGATTATTGTCAGTGGTTGTGTGCATGCAGTAGATGAATACTTTATGATAGGATGATTTGCTCAATGATAACTACACTAGTTATATAATAAGACTATGCTCCAGGCAATTAATATATATACACATTCTGTGGTGTATGGAGGCCAAGGAGGACTAAATTTCTATAATTTCTGTGGCCTAGTCATTATACATTGAACATCAATATACTCTAATAGAACTGTGAAATAAATCAGTCATCAGTAAACTAAATGTCTACACAAGGAGTTAAAGAGAAGACATAAAAAGTATTGTTTGTCATAGGTGTGGGTAAAGCCTTTGTAGACTCTTGCTTGATTACTACTTAGAAGAGTGGAGTAAGTGAGCTTTAAGCAAGTAACAAATACTTACTGCAACAAAGAGATGATACAATAAAATTACTTTGCTACTTGTCTGCACCAACTGCATTATTTATGATTAATCTTAAATGTTCACTTGCTGTTGTCACAGTATCATTAATGAGAGCATAGGTGGTAGAGGGGGGGTAGTGGGCTGAAGCCCCCCCTCGGTCTGTTGAGGGCCCTCAGAATGATATCACGCCAGAATTATCCTTCTTGGAGTGGGGCTGAAAACCGTGATAAAGATCAAGATACTCTAATAGAGCAGTCACTCTAATAAAGCAGTTACAGTATTAGAGCAGTGGGAGATGACCAGGAGCAGATCCAGACTTGCGGTCAAAATGAGCTGAGGCACTACATTGTCTCTGGTTTGGTAAGGTGAGACCAAAGAAGAAAAAAAAGGTCACAGCCAGCTGACAATAGCTGCCCACCTCGCCAGCTACGCATTTATAGCTGATAAACTACATAAAATCCTTACATAGCTCGCTACAACCCTCATATCAACTCTTCCTCCACCACTGAATAAGAGCAGTATTAGTACAATGTTGTAACAATGACTTATATTACTATCATGGTGAATCCTACTTATTGTCATCCAAATTATAAAATTACGTATAATGTTTGCTAAAATAATTGTGTTTTCCGAATTATAGTGTGTGTATAAGTGTCAGTTTTTTGTTAGGTCAGGCTAATTGATTCATCAGTTTTCCCTTCTGTAATTAAACTATGGAGTAACTTACCTGTATATAATATCTGTAATTAATTCTCCCCACTTAACTGCTTTTATATTTTGTACTTTGATTCCTGCACAGTAATACTAATAATAGTAAATTTTAGTAATACTAATAATAGTAAATTTTAGTAATACTAATAATAGTAAATTTTGTACATATTTTGGTTTCTATCTACATTGTTAATTCTTACTATAAAGTAATTATCCTTATCTTGTGTAGTACCTTTGCTATAAGTGTTCTTTACTCCTTTAGAGTTGTAAGAAAAAGCAGTTACCGGCTCAACTCACTAATTTTAGTAGCAGTTTTGGTAGGGTTTTTTGGTACCCTCCTACATGTTATTAAACTAGATGATGATATGTCAGACGTTGTCACTACAACAATTTGTAATGTAAGTTAAGTAACACAAAAACAGCCTTGGGGCTGTAAAAAAAGGGCGCTGCCAAGTAAAGTAGGATCAATCTAACAAGCTTATTCAACATGACTAGTAAGAAAAAGGACTGATATCAAGTTGCGGCCAAGTGAATGCAGTATTACCCATTCTCTTTGTATCTAGCTATAGTTATATAATAAAACTAGAGCAAGTACACATGCATCTGTTATTAAATTGTCATTTGGCCGCTTTTTTAAAATCACTCACTACCAAAAAAAAGTGGCCAAATGACAATTTAATAACAGTTGCATGTGTATTTGCTCTAGTTTTATTATATAGCTATAGCTAGATACTGCATTCACTTGGCCACAACTTGATATCAGTCCTTGTTCTTACTAGTTATGTTCAATAAGCTTGTTTGATTGATCCTACTTTGCTTGGCCATGCCCTTTTTTAATAGCCCCAAGGCTGTTTTTGTGTTAGGATATCACACATTTTTGTCACTGAGCAAGACCAAAAAAATTAATGCATAAAGCTATAGCTAGTTTCATACAAGCCCCCTTTGGATATCACAACAGCTTCAATAGTTATTGTGTGTATTACATCACATAGCTTGGGACATGAAGTGGCAAAACCAAAGAATGTAGTTTGGTACAAGTGGGCAGGTACTTGTCGGTGTTGCAACCTCACTAGGGTATGGCTTCTAGGCACCGTTAAAACCATCAGTGAACAGATTGAGTAAAGGCCATTTCCCGGCAGGTGAGAATGTGCCCCAGACTTCTTATTATACTGGATTGTCCCTTGAAACAAACCGACAAAGCTATATTGTGGGCTGCTACTTCAGACCCATTATTAAATAACAAATGAATAACAAACACTTACCAGAATAGCATGAGCGATAGCAAGTTCACTGGGTTTACTACACTGATCATGTTCACCTAGCATTGACGCTTATGGCCGAATTTGCACCGAGTTTCACCGACTATAATAAACGCTACCGTAGTTAGAGGTGTCTTATATTTAAGATAGGGTTCTAAAAGACTGCAAAATAAATTAGCAATTAGCGTAGGCGACGTTATTACCCTATGAGTGCACGTATGGAAATTAACTCATCACTTCCCAGAAAAACGGCAGGTTATAATCAAGCGAAACTACTCCATATGTTTAATTACATATCAAAGATTGTCCCATGAAGCGCAAGAGTGAATCAATCAGACTTTTAGAAAATCGCTTATGGTGGCTCTCGCAAGAGAGGTGGAATTCCATGATTTGTACTGAAGAAACTTAACTAGCCAAAGAACTTGTGATAGCAAATCCAAGGCTGTGCCACTATCACAGTGTAAGACAAGAGTTTAAAAAATGGGTGGCTCGCACTAACGAGTATGCAAAGAAGAAGGATAAGAAGAATACGACGTTTTTAGCAAACTTTAATGCAGTGTTACTAAAATATAACAGGAATTACTTACTTAGTAATACGCTTATATAACAATATACCGAAGGTTTTGCTGTATCACGAGGTTTTTTTTTTTTACAAAAGAATAGTTTTAAAGGTTGGTTTTAGGTGTGTGTTCTATTAGAGTTAGTCATTCATGTAAATAACTCAGGGTAGTCGCGCGCCCTACTTTCTTTGGCCACGTGACTCACTACCGTGAGTCTTGATCACTGATAAAAACCTGTTTAGCTAGTTTATGTAACACAGTGCATGGGCAAGTCAGAGGAGCCACTTACTATATATCTCAATGTAGACCAGCTACTGTGGCTAGCTGATTATATAAAAGTTAAGACTGAAATTGATGTGAGAATGGACATAATTACCATAACACCACTCACATGATCCAAGTATTTTGCTATCCTACAAGTTTGGAAGCATTTGGTACTGACTTTTATAAGCTTATTAGCAAACGTTTCAGCATGCTTGCAAATAATGAAACACACCCACTGTATGGATAACATGAAATAAATGCTCTACAACAAAGCTGTCTGTTCATATTGATAAATGTAGCAGGACGTATATCAACTGTAGACCCATAAGCAATTGTTGTAGGCCAGTTGATGCACTTGTATTTACTTAGGTGATTGATAGCCCGAATGGGCTACATTAGCCTGCTATGGAAGTGTTACATATCTGCTGTAATGTCGGGTTTCTTGATACATATGCCCTTATCCCTAGAACCTTTGGCTCTTGGGAATTGGGCATGTATATCAGGCAAAGCACTCATCACTGTGTTACAAGTATTACATGTACACAGGCAAGAAACTGGACTAACAATTTAGCATTTGTAGTTGCTTTTGGTACACTATTTGCTAAAATTTGGAGACTTTACAGAATCTTTGCCAACAAGACTTTGACGAAACGTGTAAGTGTTGCATTAGCACTGTGATTTGGTACATATTTATGTGATTCACTATACTGCACAGAAACATTTGGATGATCAATATTTACTTCTGATGGTAGCAGTTATAGCAGCACCAATCTTAGTAGTATTAATTGTCCAAGTTGCAGCATTTCCATTAAAGTTACACCGACATAAGATTATAAATGAGGTAATGTTTTCTTTAGTTTTTGTATAATATAATTTTGCATGGTTTATATATCTTACACGCATTGTTGATTCCTTTATATTATTCCAGGATGATTTGATGACAGTAGAAATTTATGAAGATTGCAGTGGAGATCATGAGTTCATATTCTTAGGAGTTTGTTACATTGAATATGTTCTACTAGCATTGTTTAGTATACTAGTAGCTTATCAGACTCAGAAAAATATTGGTGTTTATTATAAACATCTTGAATCAGCTGTGATCAACCTGACAACAATACTAGCTGTCCTGTTGTCCTCTATTTGTCAAGTTGTTGTGATCATTCTTCGTATAAATCAAATTCAAGAAGGAGTGTTATTAGTGATTACACTTCGTGATTGTCTGTGGATGTTTCCAATGATCTATTTGTTGTTTATTCCTAAGGTAAAGATGCTACTCTATATAGTGGATAACATAGCTGGGTATTTTTGAGGGGTAAATAATTCGCAAGCAACTGACCTTACTAAAACATGAAGGTAAACAATTCTTTAATCACAGCCTATAATACTGTCAACCTCCAAATAGTTGCTATGAAATTTAAAAGTTTATATATTTAGTGGAATTTTCTACTGACTGACTGACTGACCAACCGACTCACTCACTCGCCCACTCACTCACTCACTGACTAATGCTTTCAGACAAGCATAACTCGATAAAGGCTATAGATGCAGGTTTGATTTTTTCACTGTTCAACATCGCTTCAGCCTGACAGGTACCTTTTGGCATACTGCAATTCATGGACTTACCTTTTGTCCTCCTTTGTGTCCCATTTCTTTTTGCTAACTGCCTAAGGTGTTGATTTGTGGTAGAATGATGGCTTCCCTATGTTTGTAATCGAGAATCATCCGTATTTTCTGTGGAAACTGGATTGATTGCAGAGACACTTCTCTTACTGTTCTTCATTTGTAATGCTGTGTAACAGTCTGAACATAGCTGAAAGCAAAGTACACACTTTCGAGTCAGTAATTGATGATTGGGGTGCAATATTTTCCGTGGTGACTGCTGACTGGATTGATTGCAGAGGCACTTCTCCTACTGCTCTTCATTTGTAGCACTGTGTAACAGGCTGAAGATAGCTGAAAGTGAAGCAGAATGGCCAATTTACTTTCCAGTTGATAACTGCACGCGTTTAGATGAAAACATTGACTCAGGCACCATTCTTACCTATGATGCAGTATGCACGGTTTCACCAGTCATAATTATGTTACAAACAAAAAGTACACAAACAAGTATAAAGAAAAACCTACACTGAATATAGAGAGTAAATGTCCACTAGTATATCTGCCGGTGTAGGCGACCTCCTTGTCTCCCTACTTTTTCTAATTGAACTTAAAATTCATATGTTTATTCCTTTAAATTTTAATCTAATAATTGTTGACTATAAAAGATAACAATTATATGGCATAACCAGTTTGGATTATACATATGGGAGTGTAGTGGACCACCAAAAAAGATTTTTTAAGCAATTTTTTTGAGATGGGCACTATTAGTCAAATGGTACAATATAAAAATGCACGCACACACACATGTGATCCAGTGATCCAGTCTGCTAAAACCAGTTAATAGTCTTTCAAGACATCCAAGTTTGATTGCTAGTCACTGTGTTTTACTTAAACACTTAGCTGTCACATCAGTCTCTATTAGAGGCTAAAAGGGGGATAGTTGTGGCCAAAAGATTAGTTGTAAGTATTGTAAAAGGCGACTGCATGGGTTAGTTGCAAAGTCAGACTGAAAAACAGCATGCACCACAGAATATTGCTATAATTTTTATGACCCAGTCTAAGCTTGTAACCTTTCCAATTATCACATATGACCACATCATTTCTTACAGGTATACAGAGTGAAGAAAATGCCTTTCCAGTTCATTATTAAAGTTAACGAGTCTGTAGTAAACACTTTTTTGAAAAGAAAGAGTGTAAAAACAGCAGATTTTGAGCTCGAGGAAAGACGAAGTTCAGATGTTTATGTAACACATGATGAAAAAACATTGGAAACATCTCTCAATTCAATTTCAAATTTTCACTCTGAAACTAAAGTAACATTTTCAACTGTGTCTGAGAATCACAATGGAATAGAACAGGATGCAGTAGATGTGCCATATCACTTGTGTGACAATGATACACTAAATGATATTCAGTTACAGTAAATCAAACAATGTTTGAAGACTTTTTATGTATTTCTACATGCTGGTACTTCAGATGTTACCTTGAACCTTGTTTGCAATATCTTTTGTATATTATTTAATTTTATAGAACACTATCTGACTGACACACTTCAGAATGCTCTAGTCCACAAAGTGGGGTATGCATAACACTAACCTTTGAATTACTTAACCTCAGCTATCCAAATTCTTGGCTGACCAAACTACGGAAATGACTGCTCTATTAGAATGGTGACTGTTCTATTAGGGTAATTGATAATACTGAAATTTTTACATTGGCTATTTATACACAGTTTCAGGGATGTGAAGTTTTCAGTCTTATGGGGATCACCCCCTGATCCCAAGGGATTCAGTTTCAATCTTTGTAGCTGCACAGCAATCGTATACTATAACAACAAGTTTTATAAAACACATTTTGTGAGTTTAAACATTACCATTCGTCTGATAACATGTTAGTATCTTATAAGTGACTATTGTTGTTGGTAGGTGCATTCAGTATATGAACACAATGTTTGACCGGCCTATGACTGTATCTGATGCTTAGTCGCACGGACAATGCTGAATGGACATACAAATGCCCTATCTCTGTAAATATGTACATATTTGTACATGTAAATATTTGAGGCCTCTATACTATGAATGAACCTCAATGAAATTACAAAAATTGATTGAGTGTATCCATTGTGCAGGTTAATGATTGTACTCTTAGTAAATATGTTTGTCAGTCACAATGTCCATGCATTTGCTATCTATCACTTGATGAATTTATGTAGCTAGCTACTGCAAAAATATCTAAACTATAGTTTCAAAACTGCATAGGTTAGGTGCGACCAGTGAGGCCAGAGCCTCACCACTTTTTGGCTTAAATTAAAAAGCCTTCAAACTTGAAACTAAAGCAGTGAACATCCAATACGTAGCATTTATTTAATAGCAATAATTAAAAGAAACAACACTTATCTGTCACCCAGAACAGCTTTGTGTCCATTTCATCTGTATTAAGCACCTCTAAAATAATTACTGTTTTATATCCTTTGGCTTTGTTTCTCGTTGTAACTACTTTAGAAGCATTCCTTGTAGTTTATCTCAATACACTCAAATGGTAAAGTTAAACAATTTTATGAAGATACTTTTTGGTTAGTGTGTACTAACTCTGCACAACACCGACTGTTGCAAGGCAAGAATGTTTTGTCCATGCATTGGTTCTTCCAATCATGTTCATGGGACTTCAGCTTCTATGAGCTAGAGTACTTGTTTTTGTGAACTAAGCTTGTTATAATTATCACTCAATTGCAACACATCCATGCATACAACTATTTGACTGCATTATCACCACTTCCCTAATATGTGCACACCATAGCTAATGATCATTGTGTTATCATATTGTAAACCCACAATCACTTTCTACATTGCTATATATAAAAGAAAGCTTGCTGATCTGCTGTGCCTCCTGAGGGAGGCATAGCAGGTCAGTGATCAATAGTGAGATCCGCAATGCTACTCAGCACATCAGTGATCATTAGTGAGGTGTGCTGTGTGTGTTGACTCCCTCAACTGGAGATAGGAGGTCTCATTTTAGGGAACCTCTCCAGAGGTCTATTAGGGATTTAAAGACCTCATTATCTCTAGGATTTTATGCATACCATTTTCTAATTTTCCTTAGTAAATCTGCTAAGCGCAGCTGATAAAAGCACAACATAAAATGCACCGGAAGCAAAGGAAGGAAATTACACCAGATATATAGCTGTTGACTGTATTATACTAAGATCTGCTGCAACAAGCTCGATCTAAATGGTTAGCAACATGCCAAACATCACACTGTGACAAGATTGAGTTGTTTATCTTAACCTTTACTGAAATAGCTAATTGTAGACTATTATAATGTCTGATCACTCTAGTACACATACACTGTAGCTAGTACCAGCACTGATTATGGTCTTAGCTAGTTATACAGTGTGGCTACCTGAGATAGATCAAACAATAGACCACATACATGCACAATTGTATTAACGTAACTTGTAGTATGGACAGTCTACTGAGTGCTATAGAGTCCTCAGAGGTCATAGCTATGTGGCCTTTAGTTGTATTATTCTGTGCAGAGGAACGGCAAGTATTTGGAGTCTAAATGAACCTTTTTGAACATCTTGCTAGATTCTTAATTCATCCAGTAATCAGTAACTATTTCATCTTACATAAGGTGTAAATTACTAATCTGTATGTAAGGATACTAGCTAGTAACATAGCTATTATTATTAGCCTTATATAATTGAGGGGTCAGTGGAAAGGAGTAACTTAGAAACAACAAATCAAATAGAGTTATTATGCAGACATGACTGAATTGCCACATCCTAATGCAAATTTATAAATATAACTAAGTGTGATGTGATTTTTGTTGTTTAATTTGTGAAACATTATACAAGCAACTACAAAATGACACACGTACAACTCAAAATATGGCATAGCTAGGTTACCCACTGACCCCTTCATGATCAACAGTTGTTGTATATAATGTGTTTCAATATATAGTTCCAGGGAAATGTTTAACACCAGTAAATTATATATGTATTATTGTGTGATACTTAACCACTATAATATGGAATGATGCTTAAAGGCATTTTTTTTCTTCCTGGTAGTTGGTATCAGGTTATGAGAACTCACTCACCCCTAGTGCTTGTTGACAATGCTGGTCACTGCAAAAATGGTATGGCTTTCCATTGGCTTTTTGAAGGATGGAAAGATGATGGAAATGTCAAATTTCCATGTATAACTCTTAGCTTTCCTAGAGTAAGGAAATATTGTATTTACAGAACTTTCCTATTAAGATTCAGCCGTTTTTCTTTGGCTTTGCTTTTGTGGAAGCACAAGGAAAGATAATGGAAATTCCACCCTATATGCATATTTCCAATACGCCCCTAATTATGTAAAATAATTTAGACATAATACATTGATAGTTTACACCATACAAGGCAATATTATATAACTACATGTAAAGTGCAATGTTCAGTGTCAGTCTCTTTGTCTTACTCCAGGAGTCCATAGAGAGAGACTTTTACTAAGAGCAGACCAGGAGTCTTTCACCGGAGCCCATAACGAAGTCCAGCAGGAGCTCATGGAGGAGGGAGTCTTTTTACCAGGAGACCCTTTGTCTTTCACCAGGTGCCTTGCAGCCGATATGGATCTCATTCAAAAACTTGCTGAAATAAATTACATAACTGAGTATGAATACATAAGCATAGAACTACATACAGTTGTACTATACAATAGCAGCTGCCTCTTTAACATTGGACCACAGTGCTAATGGCAATAAGGATACTTTTATCTGATGTGTAGTAAACAATGATGTGTATGCAAAAGCTCAGATTTTGAAGCCACCTTATGAATTTTTGTTGGATTATAATATAGATAGCTCCTTTTTCACATCATTGTACCTACAAACAATTGAACCCTATGTCACAACATGGTGAATACTACAAATAAACTATACATTAGCATCAGAGATGTCAAACAACTGATTGACACTTGAGCCGTGGGTATGTGTCATTGTTATTACAGATTTTTTTTGGATCAAGAACAGGATTACAGGAAACAGATACACAAAATACCATATCAAGGCACACAGTCCACACTAACAACCAATACAGATTTTCTTGGATCAAGAATTGGACAGATACACAGTGCCATATCATTTCCACTTAGAGGAGACACACTTATTGACATACATTCCCCACTAACAACATTAACAAAAGCTACTAACCTGAAACTTTAAAAGTTCTCATGTGGTTAGTCCATTCTTGACTTGTGTCTCATCCCTAAAAACATCAATGCAAAGGAGTACGTGCAATATCTCATACATAAAACTTACCTCAAGCATAACCCTCAGTCATTCGCTTAAACTGCGGTCTGAAACTCCTAGTTCATAAATCTCGCGATCCGTGTTGCTACACAAAAACCAACTATAACAAACAAACACAGGCAAATTAATGCTTGCCTCTATTGTACTTGGGTGTCAAAAGCTGAAAATCGGGAAACAAGGTAATGGCACCACAATAGTAGGCATTCCAGCCCAATTTATAAATTTTGGAAGAATGGGCTTTTTATATGCTCAATAGATAGAGTATTGGTTGCCGATCTCAGTATAGTTTGTTGGGCTGGAATTAGCTACTTTGGCATGCACAGTGCTTAAAAACTGAAAAAAGGTACATTTTTTTCTCTGGGGTTCCCCATACATTTTAAAGGGAAAAATGGCACAATTAAATCAGGAAGCCATCTAGCAATCTGGACTATCTTGAAACTGCAGTTGCTTCTAGCTGCAAGTTTGTACATATAATGAGAGTAACTTCCAATTGTATCAGATCTCAGCGATCTTTGTATGCTTTGTGGTGAGCAAATATGTTTCACCTACTGCACACTTCTCAATACAATGGTACATACCCATATAGGCAAAAGGTTATGTCAAGTAAGCAAAAACATCAAGTTAACAACTTATAAAGGTAAACAACTACTGTGGAGGTGCCACAATGATGCAACAATACCTAAGGTGGAGTTGTGGTTTCAATTATGGCATTGTTATGCCGACTTTGAAGTGGTTTATAATTTTGAGCTGATGACACAGCCATCAGAAAATTGCTCTGGAGCTGAAAATCGCTAACCCGAGCACCGGAAGTAACTACGCACTTTAAAGTAAGCACCAGTGACTACCTTCCACCCGACAGTACATTTTTTAAAGTTTTAAAGTATTCTACATACATTACAAGGCTTGAAAAGATTACAAAACAACACAAAACTTACTTATATGTAATGCGCACGATAAAACTAAGATTTTCATGATGATCAGCGTGTGGACAAACCCCACAGCGAGTTTCATCCTCATTGGAGCTCGGATGACGGAGCAATCCCAAGTTAAACATGTTATTTTGTGCCAGGGTTCTATTGGGGAATATACGAAGATTTTTTTTAAATTTAAAAATCTTGGATACTGGAATGCCTAACAATAGTCTGAAGGCAATGGCAGGATTTCAGGTCAGCACGAGTTAGCAAGCTCTGTAGGTGTAGGGATAGGCTAAACCTATTTTATAGAACATCTTAGCGTAGAGTAGAGTGCGGTGGATGGGAGCGCCAACTAGGGCCGGTTCTTCTTTCTTAAAAAAAAAAAAAACTTAGCTAGCAAGCTGCAATCTTTCTCCTCCATCCATGCGTGCCACCATCACGCTATAGTTCAGCGTTAAGCCTGAGCGTTAACTGCTCTGCTTGTATCACACATGATCACCGTCAGCAGCTTCTTTGTTCAAACTATGGTTCACAATTACAACTTCCATAAATTATAATAATCCAACATTTCCTAGAAGCATTAGCGCAATGATGCGCTGCTGCAAGTTTTGCAGTGAGGATAGGTTACTCTGCGATGGCAATATTTAAACGACTTCAACTAGACTACCTGGTAATAATAGACAAATAGGTAGACTAGATGGCCATGCAGAGAGCCCTGTTCCAGCAATCGCTGGCATGGCTGCTTGACGTCTAGCAGTCTATAGCTCGCGCGTTGTAGCCATAGTCAGTCTCATTCAGTTGACCAGTATTAAATTCTTAGCTAAATAACTTGAACTTCTATTGCATACATTCAAAAACTTAACAACTTTACATATGTTTACTGTGCAATGTAAATATATGGAAAGTTAGAGGGCTTGAAAAATCGTCTTTCCATGAGTTTCCTGAAACAAGGAAATATATGTAAATCCAATCTGTTTTTGTAGTGTGGTGTTCCATCTACTCTGTGTTTTACTTTGTGTATTTTGTGTCATGTACGTAGGATCACTATAGTCTGGTAACTGTAATGTACTGCTCAATGTTCAACTGGCTCTGTATATTATGTAGCTACCTTGTAATTGGGTGCCAGTTATTTAACTCTAATGTTTAACAAACACCGGTAAATAGTTAATTCCAGCTGTCTAGAGCCTGACAATAAGCCAGACTTTCCTCCCAGCCTAGAAAATGAAGCTTGCAACTTAGCTTATCAATAACCTTCAGAAGCATATTTTTAATGAACCAAAATACCATAATAATGCTTTAATTTATTTTACTCAATGAGGATGTGAGAAGACTTCTTTATTAGCTGTTTGCAATATTTATATTTGGTTGTTATGTGCTTATACCTTCCAGTATTTGCAATTGCTTTTTATACCATGTGGTAGGAATCTCCCAACAACACTACATTGAACACTTGTAAGGAAGCTAGCTAGCACATATACCTTGCATGTAGCAGACTAGCAGTATTACAGCCCAAAATTGCCTCCAAACAGCATTTCAAAATGTGTAATTTTCCTGGGGGAGCATGTCCCTAGACCCCATACTCTAGAACTACATGTATACTTTACAATGAATCTGGTGGTCAGCTAAGTGTGATACAACAATAATATAAGTGAGCACCATCCATGTATTATGACGTTTTATTAAACCCACAATCAATTCATCTATCTACTAGTATAAATATACCCACATTATTTTCTAAGTCAGTTAGAGACCGCCCACTCAGATCTTCGTGGCATTAAAAAACCTTAGCTTTGCCTTGGGTTTTTTAAATCATGAAGATCCTTGTGGTAGGTCTTTAACTATTACTTAGCTACCATCCTCCCTGGATACAAGCTCAGGCCACTGAATAGTGCTGCTTGCACTGAGTATAATCACTACACTGTACAGACAATTTAGACCTATAATAAGCGATGGTCACAGTTAGCTATGCATGTTTGTCTAACAATACTATAATTATACAGGGATTTATCTAATCCATAGGGTGGCACCAAAGGGCAAAGCCTGTACAAGGGTGCTTTCCTTAACATACAATACAAAACAAAAGGCAAACATGATACAAGACAAAGGATAATTTACACACAAGGTAGCTACAAAAAACACACAATAGCACAATTTAACAAAACAACACAAAACACATAACCAATAGCTATACATGCAAAGCAAGTGATAAATGGCATGATGAAAAGAATTAACAGACTTGATAGTAGCTAAGTTTATCTATTGATGCATTGGTCCACAACAAGAATGATATGTATTGATATAGTAATCAGTAAAGAGATGTTCTAGGTCTCTTATTGAGGATAACGACACAGACAGGTATTTATGACAATTAGTGAGACTAGGCCAAGACAATCATTAGAAAGATGATTTACTCCACTTCCTAACTGGGAAATACCAGCTCCCACATGCCCACTTAACAGCATTATCATGACATTGTACATCCTCTAAAGCAGAGATGTCATGATGGACACAGGTGTTCTCAAGCTAGAATTTAAAAGCCATAGATTTTGTAGCTGTGAAGCTAGGTGATCATTTGGCCTTGACAGAAACATGGTAAGACCACATGACAAATTAGATTGGCCCAAGATATTTAATGATTAAATTCCATGAGATAGTTGCATAAAAGTGAGAAGTATTTTCTTCTAAAATGCTTAACACTTAGCTGGATGCATTTAGACAAAGTTACAGCTTGATAATCCAATAGTAGATGTTATTGAGTAGTCTTGCCAGCCCAATTGATAACTAGTCACTGATAGTCTCACCCGCCAGCCAGCCTGTGGTTTTCTTTCCCTTCAAATGGCAGGTCTTGCTGTGGTAACAAACAATCAGCAGAACTTTTAACTTCTCTACACAATGCAACGTCATCAGCAAAAATAATAATTAAAACGTAGAGTTGCTTACAGCATTTTGCAAATCATCAATGCAGAGCCCTGTGGCACGTGAACCCACCAAACTAGGTCAATAGCTGATTCAGTCTTATCAGCGGGTACAGTACAGGCTGGTATTACGGGCCAGGATAGCGGGCGGTAATATGGGTCGCATAGCTTAAAACAAGTTTATTAGGTTAAATCCCGCAGATTTATGAGTAAAGGGATAATATTTAGATCATCATAGGTAGTGATTATAAGTAAGCCACAATTTAATTAGGAAATCGTAGCTGTATAGCTTCTTTTGTACTGTCAATGATTGCCTTTGCTATGTGGTAAAGAGTACAGATATAAAGTAAATAATGAGGTCAGCTAATCTGTTTTGACTGTCTACAGTGTCCCTGCATGTTACCCTTACATATGAAATAAAATATGAAATAGTCAACATAGCTACAAGCATGGTGTCCTCATGTATGTGTCATACAGTGTTCCAGAAAATGATCATACAGACAGACTACCACCTGGTACAAAAATATTCTGATCTGTGAATGCGGCTATTCACTAGTAAGTCCAGACCTGTGAGAAGTTTATGGGTACACTGGCTTTTCCTAGTCTGGCGGCGCCCACCCCTTTGCAAGAAAAAAACAAAAATGAAGGGTATTCTATATGTAGGGTCCGCAATCCGATAAATCAACTTTCACAAATCGATCCCCCTACCATTGTGGGATGTTCATTGTAGTATCCCATTGCTAGATCCACCATGAAACCGGAGGCACGGTAGTTGTCTTCACAGAACTATCGATTTTAGTATTTCGTGAGATGCAAAAATTATTTTTAAAATTTCGGGCTCCACACAAAGAACAGGATAGAACTTGCTGCTTAGCTAGATATTATCTAGAGTTAATGTAGTTAAAAAGTACGCACAGTAATAAGCAAATGATTCACTGGGTTACCGGTACAGGGTTGCTTTCTCCCAAAAAGCAGAAAACGAAACACGAATTTTCGAATTCAAACTGCCCTACCAGCCAAGACAAGAAAAGCCAACTCTTCCTCATAGTGATGTGATAAGGTTGGATGCATAGTCTGTCTATGCTGTTAGTTTGGAAAGGATCTGAGACTTCTCACCATCTGGGTGAAGAACGTCAAAATTTTCGTGCGTCATTTCAAGGGATTCTCTCAATGGTACCAAAGTGCTTTCCGGTACTTCTGATGCCACACTGGTGACTTAATTTTGTTTAGAATGATGATAAATGATGGTTCAAAACGTTTGGTAGTAGTAGTAGTTGGTGTTTCTGTGATTTCATATGATGCAGTATGCCAGCAGCTCACCAGGAGCTCCACCCAGCTCGGATAAAAAAATGAAAGATTTTGTGCATTTTTCGGTTTGTTTTGGGATGTTTTGCAGCATAATAGTGATGTAGGGTGATCTAGTGAAGATTTGAAGCTGCTGTGGAGCATTAGAGGTGAAGTCAAATTTGGACGATTTTGCTGCCTCCCTTCATGCATAGCTTAGAGCGAGGCGTGGAAGCTATGGATGAAATAATAATTGACAACCGCTGTTACCAAACGTTCAGGGACATCTTTTGCCATAGTTGTAGTCCATAATTGATGATTGTTGTGGCTGCAGAAGCGCTGGAAATGGGTAGAATTCGCAACACAATTCTTTGATGCTGCAAAAAATTTTGACGCTCGTCACCCAGATGGTGAGAAGTCATCTTTTCCAAACTAACAGCATAGACAGACTATGCACCCAACCGTATCGAAACACTATGAGGAAAAGTTGGCTTCTCTTGCCCTGGGTGGTAGGGCAGTTTGAATTCGAAACTTCGTATTTCTTGTCTGTTTTTTCAAAGAAAGCAACCCTGTGCCGGGCACCCAGCAAACCATTTACTTATTTCTGTGCGTAGTTTTCAACTACAACAACTCTGGATACGATTTGGCTAAGTAGCAAGTTTCATCCGGTCCTTTGTGTGGAGTACGAAATTTTAAAAATAAATCTTGCATCTTGTGAGATACTGAAAATGATATTTCTGTGAAGACAACAATCGTGCCTCCGGTTTCATGGTGGATCAAGCAATGGGATACTACAATGAACATCCCACAATGGTAGGGGGATTGATTTGTAGAAGTTGATTTTTCGGATTGCGGACCCTACTATATGAGAGCAAAAGATGGAGGTACTCCGAGGTAGTAAAAAGCCTTGTAAATGGAACTGATGTGCTTAAAGAATAGAAAGTACCTTTGGTCGTTGGTCATGCTGTACTAGCAGCTGAACTGCTTACTTTGCATGGGTGTTAATGCCAGATACCTCAACTCTCACGCATTACGCGTGAGACACACTCATTGGATTGTCACGTTGTCTCACGCATGGTTTTGCATTGCAATTCCTGGAAAATTAAGCTGTTTATTTCACTTCAAACCTCTTGGAAAAGTACTAAACAGTGCTCTAATGGCTAAAAATGGAGAAGTATAACTGAAAATAGCCAAAGTTGCTAATTTTGCAATTTTTACAAGAAATTTTCTACTAAGACGAGATCTCACACAAATCTCACTCACTTTAACCGGCTCAGGTCTCACTCCTAGTGCACTTTACAGGTTGAGGTCTCTGGTTAATCGTGTGCCATTCTCCCGGCCATTATTGTGATGACATCGCTTAATTGCATCCATTGTTACAACTGCATATAGTTACCAGACCTCGGACCAGACCCTACCTCTTTTTCGCGAAAGGGCTGGCGCCGCCAAACTAGCCGGCCTTTCCTAGCAGTGTGAAACACCAGGGTTACAGTTTTAGGTAATAGTAATCACTTATGCTTTGTCTCAACAGTCAACACAAACTATGTACCACCAGTTACTTACAATACAGCGCCTGGACACTGGTGTTAAAAAAAAAAAATTTAAAAAAAATGAAGATTACACGGAAGAATCCGATGTCAAAAGAGTATCGGAGAGAGAACTTGATCGCTGAATGCGAACTGCGGGACATAGCTAGCTAAGTTACTGCTGTTGCAGATGGTTGAAGATTTTAATAAATGTATGACATTATCATGACCAAGCTCCTGATTCTATTGCCTGTCATCAGTACGACTTTGAGCTCGACTTTCAGTGCTGTTTGTAGAAGAAATGAATCAACTGATATTCACATAATCGGATTTTTCGCCTGCACTGCCAGTAACGATACTAGAGGTATTAGAGGGGATAATTGTGATGGGATAGACAGAATACCCATTATGAAGTTAGCTCTAGAGGAGATCAATGAGAGATGTGACCTACTACCAGGATATCGACTAGTCGTCGACTATGCTAACTCCGCGGTGAGTATTTAATAGCAGTTGTGCAGCTACTTGTTAACTGTTTAGCAGCTAGGAGTAGCTACTGGTTAATTGTTTTTCTGAGGCCATCACAAATTAATTTTATGTTTCTCGGATGCGGCAGGTCAACAATTTCACTTTTCTAAAAAAAAACCCACCTGATTGGCTCACGTGAACTCACATGGCAGATGAAGCCATAGATATTCATGATGAAACTGACACCACAGCTTCATGAATCGTTGAGTATTGTTTTGAAACGAGGTGTAGTCATCATTAAAACAGAACACAATAGTGAAGTGCTCCTGCGAAGAGACAATTTGGGTCGCTGGTTAGAAAAGTCACTCTGGAATTTCAAGAAGAAAGAGTCAGATAATGGGAATATAGCTTACAGTGGCTACTTGGCTTTAGTAATCCGACATGCTAAACATACATGTTAATGGAGTTTAAACATATAAATAGTGAGAAGGGATATCAGTGGTATGTATAAAGTCTGTCTTCAGCTTTGTAGTCACGACAGGTTTTGCTGATCCAGGTATAGTGTGGCAGCTACTTGCTCCGTATGTACATATTCGGGTTGAGCCTACAGCACAAACATGGCATATATACATGCAAAAGATAAGATGCACACTGACCATGTAATTTATTGCAGCTATATAATTATGTTCTGCTGGGAGTCAATATACAGTATTATTATAAATCTACGTATGTATTATAATATACATGTGCCATTCTTTTTTTTGACCTGCTGGATCACCCTTGAGGATAAAATAATTTGAGAAACATAAGATTTATTTGGTATGGCCTAATTACAAAGACTCTAGAAATCTGTAATTGATTGCCGTAATTACTGATAAAATGTTAAATACAGAGAAGATCTCAGATCCCGGCTGTTGTGGCTCCTTTGGTGCATGCCTACACTGAACGTTGCTGGGGATCAAGTCACCACTGGGTCTGGGATTTTTTTCTGCATTCTTCAATCTTTTAGTTACATGTTTCTTACTCCCTGTATTCACAGGCTTTATTTAGCCTTCTCACAGGTCCTAGTGGGATAGCATTTAATGTGTACCCCTAGGCCCTCCTTACCTTACCTTGTATATAGCTATTCCTGTATGTTGTCATTATCATGATGTTCACTACTATAATAATGATTACCCCATGCTTGGTTCAAGAAACTCATCCTGCTAAGGTTCGACAGGTACAAATAAAGGTCACAGTAGCTAAAGCAAATCTCCCAGTAGCCTTACTGCATATCAATCTTCACACTCATTGTGCCCATGAGCTGAGCCATCAAAATCATTGAAGGTTGCTATGGCCTCAGCTGTTAGTTTAGTCAACAGGAAGTAGTGATTGAGCATTCTATTGCTAAGGCAACCATATCTCAGTGTAGCACATTTGTATACTTTTATGTACAAATTTAATAATGACCAATCTTCAAGTATAATTTTCCTTTATTTGTTTCAACTGTGCTGTATAAGCCCAAGTGTGCTGTATTTTCCCTTTGATCCCAATACAGCACTGTTGAAACAGTAAACAAGTTGACCAAAGCATGACCAATGCCAGACACATTATCACATTCCTTTCACTAAACCACTGCAATGTTATGAAGCCATTCAACCATTATGACATATCATAAACACATAGAACAATGCCATGACCTGAACACAAGTGGGCGAATTACCCTGAAAGTCATTCTTAGCGAATGCAGTTAGCAAGGGAACAGAGCAGATGGCGTTATCAACACTACAAAGTGACTCCTGTTCACACCCAGGTGGAACATGCTAAGATAATTCGCTTCCAGTTGCCTTCATGGTATCGTTCCCAGCACCACACCATGGCTTCTATAAATGCACTATCACCCGCTAAACACGATAGCAAGCCTCTCTATAACAAAGTCACAGACTTACTCATGGGCATTAAGCCAGGCCCCAAACGAGGAACAAACAGTTGGCCACTCACTGTTGCTCTTGGCAGCTCAAATCAATTAAAGCTACGTAGCTAGCTAGCTTCATGACGCTGAATCACTGTAGTCTCGAACTTACGCGGATAGGCACTCACCTCCTGCTACTTGGCGTCACCCCCACTCTTCGCAGCCACTACTTTAGTACAATAAACCAGTTAAAGCACCGCCATTGCTCATGCAATATGGAAAAAAATAGCACTCGGGCATGGTCTCGAACCTAATACAGCACTCAGCTTCGCCTCGTGCTGTATTAGTCTCTCGCCCATGCCCTCGTACTATTTTTTCCATATTGCACTCACGGCGGTGCTTTAACTAGTATTTACAATTGTTACATATGGTCTATGTGTGTTGTGTGTGTGTGTGTGTGTGTGTGTGTGTGTGTGTGTGTGTGTGTGTGTGTGTGTGTGTGTGTGTGTGTGTGTGTGTGTGTGTGTGTGTGTGTGTGTGTGTGTGTGTGTGTGTGTGTGTGTGTGTGTGTGTGTGTGTGTGTGTGTGTGTGTGTGTGTAGCGTCAAGAGTTCATAATACAATTATAATGCCGAGATGGTCTAATTAGATAGTATATACCCACCCAAAGAGAGTGTTTATCACTTCATCAATCTGTGATTAGAGGGTATAATGTCATACCAAACAATCACAATAATCTACAAAATTTAATATGCTCTGTTGTGGGTTTCTGTGAAGAACATTTTATTGAACATAGTGAAACATAATTATTATTAACACGTTATTAGATCATGTACTGCATCATGTGTTTCCTACCTAATACAATTATAGTATGACTTCAGTCACTGGTGGTATAACAATGAGTTTTTCCAGGATGGTAAGGTTCAACTGACATCCTGTCAGAACTTCTTCATGAGACCATTTCCTAAAACAATGGTAACAAGGCAGTCAATTATGGTTCCTACTAACCAAACAAACATGATCGCTGACTTTATGTTGCACACACATTACTATTGAAGCGTTAATAACATTAACCATCAGTGATTGTGTGTGTACACTTTCATTTATTAATGGTAATGATCCCAGGATGTACTTATGATGCTAATGTATTGCATGAGCAGTCTAGCAGGTTACCTTATAAACTGTACTGTACATCAAGTACACTTATCCTAGTCTTGTCTTCTAGACATTTATTATAGCATACAATTGTGTACCATGTGCAAATTCCACCAATGACACTTGCCGTACCAAGCCAGTAGAATTTTTTCATCAGATTTTCACTATTGGACTTCTATGTTATGTGTCTGTCAATATTTCAGAAGACTTCACTTCTTCAGTTTACAGTTCTTCTCCATTCTGTTGCAATGTAAAACACTCAGGTGTATCATTAATATATAACAATAGACATTAATATGGTACATATCAGCGTTGTAAGTGGACCGGATCATCCGGATTATCCGGGTCATTTGGGTCTCATCTTGTCTGGGTCAAGTGGGTCTTATCCACTTCTCTGAATATCTGGGTTTGACCCGGATAGATCATGTGTGACTCTAAGTTAAGAAGCTTGATTGTAGTGGTAGAAATGCAGTTGTAAACACTCATGAAACTTATGTGGAATCACACCCACCATTCAGGAATATGCTTTGCTGTCTGTGCGGGATATGTAGAGCCACACCCACTTATCTAAGCTGTTCTCTGTGGGCATCACCGGATCCATGTTGCTACTTGAAATGTAGATAACTAACTTCTGGAAATTCTTAATTGTTGTAGCTGCATGTAGACTTACATGGAGCCACGCCCACTTGATAATATGTAGCTACTTGTTTCTTGCAGTCAATCCTTTCTATAGTGTAAAAAAAGTCTAACTAATGGAACGTGGAACTTGTGGGGCTTCAATCTAGCTCCTGAGGCACACCTCTATTTTAATTAAACTGAGTCACATGCACGTCAGATCCAGGTCCCATCCAGATTATTATTTGGGTCAGTAGGTCAACTGGGTCAAAAACACTGATGCACTTACAACACTGGTCTAAACATTGTTTCTTTATAATGGCCTACTGTGGCCTAGTGGGATTTTGATATGTATAGTTTCCCCCAATCACTACTGGAGATTTTGTCCATGGAAATCCAATCTAATCCAAAACAGCCAAGCTGTAAAAAAAGAGTGCGGCCCTCAAAAAGGCTATGGTGAAAAAAGATGTGAAATCCAAGGTGGCGGCCAAGAAATGGCTGTGATGGTAGGTTAATAGTAAAAATTTTAATAACAACAATTCAGGTGAATTTAGTGCCGCTTGGTCTTGGCACAAAATTCACCTGAATTGTCGTTATTAAAATTTTTACCATTAACCTACCATCACAGCCATTTCTTGGCCGCCACCTTGGATTTCACATCTTTTTTCACCATAGCCTTTTTGAGGGCCGCACTCTTTTTTTACAGCTTGTCTGTTTTGGATTAGATTTCACTTCTTTTTGTATACTCCAAAGCCGGCCTATGGCCAGCTTTGGGGCTTTTTTAACTACTTTTTTTTTCTTTTCCACAGGAAAGAAGAAAAGATGAAGCAGATGAATACTTTAAATATTTCTGATTTTATCAATATTAAATGTACAAATTATATATATATATATAAATATATATATATATATATATATATATATATATATAATACATATATTTATTACAGAACTCTACATGGTGCATGGTTTCTTTGCAACTGAACATTCTACAAGGTGAGTCCTTCTAGCTGATCTCTCTACAGGGTGAACTGTTTGTAGCTAATCTCTCTACAAGATAACTTCTTCTAGCTGATGTCTCTACAGGGTCACTAGCTAGTAGCTGAACTCTCTACAAGGTGACTTCTTCTAGCTGATCTTTCTACAGGGTAATTTGTTTGTAGCTAAACTCTCTACAAGGTGACTTCTTCTAGCTGAACTACGTAGTTGAACTCCCTACAGGGTAACTTCTTCTAGTTGATATCTCTACAGGGTGAATTGTTTGTAGCTTATCTCTATACAGGTTACTAGTTTCTAGCTGATCTTTTGAATTCTTTTCAGGGTGACTGCTCTATTAGGGTGACTGCTCTATTAGAGTATCTCGATCTCGCACTTGCTACACCAAGTTGGATTTCGTGTTATAACTCCGTGGCTTTAAGTCTGATTCTTCTACACCATTGAAGAGCCTTTCTAAGATGATTACTCCACCTGTATAGCGAATTTCAAAGCATTACCCCTAGCGGTTTTTCTGGTGGGCGTGGAAAGTAGTCGTTTTTCTATTAGTTAATCTCGATTGCATAATTGTTACACACTGTTGGTTTTTTCATTGTATCTTCCTGGTTTTTAGCTCGATTTCTTTCAAACCACAAAAGGTTTGAGGTTCAATAGTTAACCTATTCACCCACCGATTTTCAGCTTCTTCCCGTAAGCGGTTTACCCTGTAGGCGTGACAACATATTGGTGTTATTTTTGTGAATAATCACAAATACCTCTTTGCCTGTTTATCGTATTCCAGCCAAATTTGGTACAGAGATGTGCTTTTTACCCCCCTTATGTGTGCCAAATGTCAAGGCAATAGGATATTGCGTTTGCATTTTATAGCGGTTTTTGTAAGTGTGCGAAAAGAGGAAGAAAAATAAGATGATGAAGAAGAAAGAAAAAAAACTAAGAAACTAAGCCAATTTTTGAAGTCGCATATCTCGGGAACGCTTGAAGCAATTTTGCTCAAAGTTGGAATATGGAGTACTGAAGTTGGAGGGAGTGTCCACAGCAAAAATCGTCTTGTTTCATCAAGGCAGCACAGAGCTACAGAGGTGCGAAAATTGCATTTTTGTTCTTCCTATCAATATACTCACGGGTGTTGCGCGCCGGCTTCTTGGGCCACACGATACACTACCGTGTGTCTTGATGCAAAAAATAATGTTCACCCTGTGAAAAGTGAAGTTTTCATTGGGTGGTACCAATGAAGTTTTATTTTCATAGCATTTTCATAGGAAAATTTAATGAAATGAAAAATTATCAATGAAAATTCCATGAAAAGCAGTTTCACAGAGTTTTCAGTGGTAATTTTTCATTGAGTTTTCATTAAAATTTCCTATGAAAATGCTATGAAAATAAAATTTCATTGGGGCCACCCAATGAAAACTTAACTTTTCACAGGGTGAACATTTTTTTCATTGGAGTTTCATGGAAAAAATCTCAAGTAGTGAATATTGAAAATCATTACATTGTGGGACCTTCAAAGTGTTTTACATCTCAGGCTTGTATTACCATTTTGTGTGGGTATGTGTGTATTGTATTGATGTATATGTCTTCAGCTACACTACATCAACTAATGTATGTACTACCATTGAAACCTTATGAAGTCATAATAGTGTACTTGCACATTCTTATAGTGGCTAAAAAAGGGGCGTCTGGATTCAGTGGAATGGAATGGTGGAATGGACTGGAATGGACTGGAATGGTGGACTGGAATGGAATGGTGGAATGGAACGGTACTTTCAATTGATGGTCACCTCTTTATAAAGACCACCTTCTAACAAAGACCACCTCTTTATAAAGACCGTTTTACTTTAATGTTTAAAATGCTGCTATCTTGTTGTTTTAGAGTGTATCTCCATAGAATGGTCTTATTGATCAGTTGTACGCCACATGCCTAGAAAATCAGAGTGATATCTGATTTGTAATACAGCAATATACCCCATGCAAAATCAGTTTGGCTGTATAAAGTGACGTCCCCATCAAACTAAAAGTAACTGACAACTAAAGGAGCTATTATTTGGGTGAGGCCAAGAAATACTGACAAATAACTTGCTATAATTTATAAAAATTTGGTCCATCATCATTCACTCATACAGTCTTGCTGCATTCCTAATTAATTCCCTGCAACTCTAATTGGCTAGTGATTTATTATTATTAACACTTTACAGTGACCAGCACTGAAGGTCTGACGGCAACATGTGCTACAACCTTAGGATCACCTAACCTAATTCAAGGACTTAGAACTAGCTGCCTTTTTTCTCCTCTACAACACCGGACTATTGAGAAAGGTACCAATTTACCAGCCAATTTACCAGCCAATTAGATTTACAGGGAATTAATACAGTCAGACTGCACAAGTCAATGATAAAGGACCAAGATTATTGTAAATTATACTTAGATGCCAGTACATTCATTTCTAGATATTAGCTCCTTTAGTTGCCAGTTGCTTTTAGTTTCGTGGACACATATTTTTTTGTATAGCCAAGCTGGTTTTTTTTGTATGGGGTATATAGCTATTACTGTATTGTATCATAAATCAGATATCACTGGCTTTTCTAGGGGACATAACATGTCGCACACAATTCATCAATAAGACTGTCTTATATTATAGGGCTCTAAAACAGTAATTCAGATATTAAAGTAAAATGGTCTTTGTTAGAAGGTGGTCTTTTAAAAGAGGTGACCACTAATTGAAATTCCCTAAGTACCGTTCCATTCCATTCCATTCCACCATTCCAGTCCATTCCACCATTCCAGTCCACCATTCCATTCCACTGAATCCAGACGCCCCTAAAAAAGTTGTGTCATTGTATATTACCATGTATGTATCATGTATATGTACCATGTAACTGATTCTTGTTATTGTTAGTCTATTTGAACATGTATGTATACTAGCATTGCAAACCAGCATGGAAAAACCAGTTATTAACCATTATTGGCTACAATTATTAACCGTTATTGGCTACCATTATTGGCTACAATTATTGGCTACAATTATTGGCTAAGAAGCCTATAAACTGGTTTTGCCCACCCATAAATTACCCCTGCTGACAAGTGTTGACATCATAATATAACCCCAAAGAATGTGTAAACATGTGATTTTAATAGCTGTTATTGTAAGGCAGGATGTTGATGTACCACCCTAAGGCTTCCACAGGCATGTTTAGTACCATAATGTCTGCTAATTTACAATCAGACAATAACTGGTCAATATCCAATTATGCACCTTCCAATAACCGGTTTTAGTAAACTCTGCAGGTTCACAGCACTAATGTGTACTTAACAACATAACAAAATCAGTCACTAGACTATATTGTAGTGCTCAGGATGTTAATTAACTCTTGATGTTGCACTATTATGGTATCCTATACAAGACCACCATTCATCAGTGGCTTCTTAAAGTCATAATAGTGACCTTGTAATACTATCCCAGGTGTTATTAAAACATTTCATGCCAACTGTGATCACGTGTTTTACTACATGAATGAACACCATCACTGCACTGTCTGTTGTAAAAAAGCACTGTCTGTTGTAAAAAAGCTCTATATACATGGGAGCCAGTTGTATCATATAGTCTGCAGTGTACTGCATAGCAGGGATCATGTAGGGGTTGGACTTTTCTACCCAAAAATATCACCAAATAACCAGCCTCAGTTATCCTTCACAACAGCTCAGTAGTATTAATCAATAAGGCATAATCAAACTCATACATGATTTTTATTGACCCCAAAAACTTCTTTTTTTGAATTTTGCTACTGACTAACTGACTGATAACCATAACTCGACTGTGGTTAAGGCTACACACTTGATTGCTTCAGTAAATTAGGTCAGCGATGCATATTTTTTCCAAGCAAAGCAACTATATGCTGTAATTCATATGATATACATCAATGGCTACTTTATTAGAGTATTTAAAATTTTCTTGTATATAAGTATTTTACCACAAAAAATAAACAAATTATGGTACATGCTGACATGAACTTACCTTACCTTATGTGGTCAAACCAATTACATGCCAAGACACCCAAGCACTTCTCAGTTTATCATACAGTATGATAGTTACTGTATAGTAGGGACTACAAAGGAGTAGGCGTGGCCTATGAAGTAACATCACCCAAAAACCAGCCTCAATTTTCCCTGATGACAATGAGACAGTATTGGTTAAGTAAAACTAAGCCTAAACAAGCTTTCAGATCAACCCGAAACGCTTTCAACAAGTTGCTACGGAATTTTAAAATATTTATTTAACGGAATTTTCTAGTGACTGACTGACTGATGCCTCCAGACAACCATAATTCGATAATGGCTAAGGCTACGGGCTTGAATTTTTCACTGTTCGACATCACTTTGGCCCGAGAGGTGCCTTTTGGCATACTGCAGTACGTACAATGCATTCTTCCTGGGCTTACCAGTGTCCTCCTTTGTGTCCCATTCATTTTTGCTGACAGCGAAAAGTGCAGTAGCATGTGATGGCTTCCCTTCGTATTATCGGAAAGTATCCGTATTTTTCATAGTAGCTATTTTGATTGCAGAAGTACTTTTCGAACAGTTCTCTATTCGTACTGCTGTGTAACGGGTTAAACATAGCCGACAACAAAGCGTAATATATACTTTACTTTTCAGACGATAATTGGTAGCTGGGGCACATGGCACCATTTCTTTCTTTTGGTATGCATGGATTGCAGAGGTGCTTTTCGAACAGTTCTTGATCTGAAATGCTGTGTAACAGGTTGAACATAGCTGACAACGAAGCATAACTTCACTTTTCAGACGATAATTGATATAGCTGAGGCATGCGGGACCATTCATATCAAAACATATGTATGGGATTTGTCAAATCAAGCATTTTCAGGTGGTCAACATTAAAAGTTTTCAAACACTGGGTTAAACCTTTAAAAATTAAGAATTATGCATTAAATAAATCTAAAATCTGTTTAATATCCTTTTTGAAACCTCAACTTGGTAAAACAGGCTGATCATAAAATCTCATCATTCCTTGTCATTTTTTGTCCAATACAAATACATGTATTTTACACTACACACAAAAACACTAATTTACAACCTTTAACTCACAAAATTTCTACAGCACACCATACAATAAAAGAAAGCCCTTGAATTTCTCTATCCAATTCCGACCGTACAAATGGGAAAATGTCGCCATAGCGACAGTTATTTACTGCTGATGATGACATAATACGCGCTCATACATTAACCTATTGGAAAATTAAATTATCTCGCCGGGAAAATCCCAATTTACAAGTTGTTATCCTCAACCAAATTCGCTAAATTTGGTATCATTCTACGCAGCGAAGGATGCTTAATAAGACTCCGACTGTACAAATTGTTAAACAGGTTAGGTTATAGAAATATGTTTAAAAACACGTGTTTTTACGGGCATTGTGAACACGTAAATTTTGCGGTACAAGGCTCCTTTCTAGCTTCCCCTTCGTTACTACACAAAGAACTTACACATGAATCGAATCGCCTTTCATCAAGGAATCTGATAAACCAAACTTTGTGTCCGTCAACCAAAGTACGCGGAAGTTATGGTGCCTTGTTTAGAGGACGGTGTTATTTTATACGAAACGGGTGTAACCCATTCGGAAATCTGGAATATCTTACACAAGTTTTGATATGTTCAGATGTGCTTTGCGTGGGTTCACCAGTCATAATAATTATTTACAAAAAAAGTTAACAAACAAGTACACAGGAATTTTCAACTAGAGTAGGGACCATAGTACATTGATAAAAAGTACTGAAACAAGCTGGAGTAGTGCACGATATTAAATCACAGTGAAACAATAAGAAGTGTTATGCACAGTAGGGATATAACACTTCTTATTGTTCTACTGTGATTTAATATCATTCACTACTCCAGCTTGTTTCAGCACTTTTTATTGATGTGCTATGGTCCCTACCCTAGTCAAATTTTTCTGTGTACTTGTAGATTATAAGCATCAGCTGTAATATGGTCTGGGGACAGAAGGATACTGCAGCCATTCGGCTGGAATGCTATTAATGGGTAGCTAATTTGCCGGCTATCTATAGTTACTGAATTAGTTACATAATAGAATGAAACAATAGCTGAAGTTATATACTGCATGCATGCATGGACTAATTAAAAAAAAATTGAAAATTATTGTCAAAAATTAGAAATTTCACATTCAAGTAAGTTATAATAAAAGGGACTGGAAGAGCTGTCGTCATCTGTAGCTGGCATTTATTCGCATAATACTGGCAGGTAGTATAACAATTAAATGTGTACTAACGAAGCTACAGTTGTGGCTTGCTTCATTGTGTTTTATGATCCTTACTCAAGTGTAACGTTTCTATTATATAGTCTATAACTGTTCCCAGGGCTTTCAGGCCTTATGTCCTGTTGTAGTTGTAGTTGCAAGTGTGCAAACAAAGCACAATGGTTTAAGGCTATTCACAGTTGATATATAGTGGAGATACAATTGTGACTGGATTTTGGAAAATCACCTTTATGGGTGCATTGTTGATTCACAGAAAAATGTATTTAATAATTTAAAGCTTTATTACCAGCCCTTGGCAGCTACTACACATATGGATGTTTCACCAAAAATGGAGCAATAACATTTAGGACCATCTGGTGGCCAAGGTAATCCTTGTAGAGTTTCCTGCCATTTTAGATAGGTTCTTTAACCAGTGTTGCTGTATCATGAGTCCTCAAAAAGAGGTGGAGGGTGGCAGGGTGGGCAACAGATAGACTAGAAAATGGACAAAGATGGTAATTAAAGGCACCAGACCACAAAAAAGCCTGTCAGAGGCAGGAAATAGGCTAACATCTCTTAAAACAGACAAACATTACACATTCAGCTCCCTGTTCATCTGTCCAGAGTGTTTGAACCCTCTACAGCACTTCCCTGGTATTCACAGACCTGTATGGACGTAAAATTATGGTGTGGTATAACATTATTCGGGCTACCAGAAAACAGTCTATTATATCAAAAGCAAACCCAACAAGTTGAAGGTGAGTTTGATGTGGAAATTGTTTGCCTGGCAGTGCGGCAACTTCATGCTGGTGTTATAACAAATTTGGCTTTTGCACCCGTATGTTTGATTTTGCCAAATCCAGTCACAAATACAATCGTTCAGAGCAGTAGCTTCAATCTGCAACGGTGCCAAACACATGGATAGCGCACATATTATAATATTGGTAGCTACGTACACTTTTTAAATGATATGGAGCAGTTGTGCATTAAATGTATGACATAATAGATTGGGAAGGATCAACACTTTTATGATTCTTCCATCATAACAAACAATGATTGCCTTATTAAGTAATCACACAGTACAAGGATGTATTATACATTGAATTATCATCTTAGTGGAATTATCTTTATTGAATGTACTACCATCTTATCTTCACAGTGTTCATCAATTTCACCAGTATATCACCTCATCCAACAAATTGATCCATCACAACCAGCTAAGCTAATGATCCTTGGACCTCATTGTTCTGTAGCCAGTATCATAATGGGAGAAATTGCTGAGAGACGTTTAAACATTACACAAGTATGATCATGTGTTGTGGTTGATCTTGCTGTTGTTGTTGTTGTGCGGCTGCTGTTGTTATAGCTGTGGTTGTTGGTCTATGTTAACAGATCAATAGTGGTATCTAATCACTGGACTAGACTACTGGATTGACATTTAGGGTATAAACAGTGGACCAGGTGACCCAACTTTTCTTGGAATTCTGTATACTTTATGTGTTTATACTTCCTTTACTTGTACTAGATATCTTTTTAAATCACAGTTGCTAGACTTATAAAGCCAGACCATTATATATATCTCTGTCACAGTGCCTCACATGACACCTATAAATCAGAATAGCAGCACAATTAATGCAAAAATTGTGCACTTTTTTATAAAAGCATAAAACTTTCCACATAAATAGTACTCCTCGTGACTTAATATTTTTGATATAGTGCCATCACAGATTTGACCTTCATATATAGCCATTATTGCCCAGAAATTTGATCATTTCTGTCTTTATTTCCCTGAGGCATTAACTTGTTAAACATGGTACCAAAATAAAGATATTGTTGAACGAAACAACTTGAAGTTAATAGGTGATTTCATTCCAAAGTTATGATCATTTATATTACCCATGACTTTTGAGATAATTTACCTCCCCATGAGTAATACAGTGGAACCTCTCTTAACAAACTTCCCGAATTAAGGACACAATAGAAGAAACCTCCATAATGTATTATTATAAGGACAACAATTTTGGTCCCAACAGGTCTGGTTAATAAATTTTTTACCTCTGAAAGAGGAAAACCTCTATATTACAGAAAAAGTGGCCAAAAATTCTGGGTCCCAAAATGTCCATGATAGAGAGGTTCCACTGTACACACCCCAACAAGTCCCTGGTAAATCCACAGAACTTTGCAGCTAATAAAAGTGATCATAACTTCAAAATGGAATTTTTTACCAAATGAAAACCAAGTTGTTTTGTTCAACAAGACCTTTACTTTGGTACCATGTTTTTAACATGTCAATTAATGCCTTAGGAGGTAAAGACAGAAATGGTCAAATTTCTACCAAAGTTCAAAAATGGCACTATATTAAAAAATACATGTCATGAGGAGTGCTACTTAGTAGACAGTTCCGTGCTTTTATATGTGAAAAAGTGGAAGATTTAGCACATTTTGGGGACTACACCGCTATATTACTATACATAATAGATGTATAAACATTGTGAAATATGTATATAAAAGTCCAAGAAGAGTTGGATCCCTGGGTCCTGAATCACTAGTCACCGGGTCCACTGTTTATACCTACTCATTATTGTACATTTTAATGGTGGGGTACTGTAAACTTGGATGACTTGTGACAACATTTCAGCACTGAGTATAGTGAATATGAAATGTTTACTTAGAGACAAGTGAGGATGGAGCTAGTACACTTTCATAAACGTTTGTTTATAGTGACTCTGAGCATGTTTCTGTGTGTGTGTATAGAGTTGATACTAGCTATGCCCAAACTATCTTCTGATGGTTGGGTATAGCTATTACTCTATGCACACACGCAATGGGCTGGCTACACCCCTGCTTGGCTGAAGACATCGGTTAGTTCAGTTAGTAGCAAAATTCATGTCAAATTCTTCATAACAACTTAGAAGTATTGGTTATAGACCATGAATGTCCCCAAACTCTTTCAACAAATTTCTATGGAATTTTATTGGTTTTTAGGTGATATTTTGAGTAAGAATGCTAATCCCTACTATACAGTACTACTATACTGACTGTATATGTATGTGATGCATTGCACGAGTTTGTAATTTTCATGTCAAAGATGGTAATTAAACACCTTGCTGAAAGAACTATATGGTGGTTATTGCTCAGTAAGTATAACTACAATACATTCCAGTACAAACATGCTGAATTATGGCTTCAGTGGAATATAATTAATGATAATATTCTTTGTTAGTGTAGTTTTAACATGTCACTAACTCATTCATTCAGGTGTCTTATACTGCCACCTCACCATTGTTTGGGGACAAGGAAAGATATCCAAGGTTTTACCGTCTGGTTCCGGACATTACACAATATTTTGTGGGATATAGCAAAATTCTGGAAAAGTTCAACTGGAGAAAAGTAGCAGTCATTTATTATGATGATGATTTTACACTGAATGTATGTGGTAATTTGTGTGTGTGCACATGTGCGTGCGTGTGTGTGTGTGTGTGTGTGCACATGTGTGTGTGTGTGCACATGTCTGTGTGTGTGTGCACATGTGTGTGTGTGTGCACATGTGTGTGTGTGTGTGCACATGTGTGTGTGTGTGCACATGTGTGTGTTGTGTTGTGTTGTGTGTGTGTGTGTGTGTGTGTGTGTGTGTGTGTGTGTGTGTGTGTGTGTGTGTGTGTGTGTGTGTGTGTGTGTGTGTGTGTGTGTGTGTGTGTGTGTGTGTGTGTGTGTGTGTGTGTGTGTGTGTGTGTGTGTGTGTGTGTGTGTGTGAGAGGCAGCATAGCCAAGTGCTTAGGGTATCGGCCTGGTAATCTAAAGGTCCCAGGTTCAATTCCCACTTTGGTGTTGTTTCCTTGAGCAAGAATCTTTACTCACATTGCTCCAGTATACCCAGCTGTTTAAATGGGGACCTGGTGGCCTGGTGTCAACTGGGAAAGTAGCCCACCCAGCTGTAACATCAATGGGTACCTGGTGTAAACTGGGGAAGCAAAAGCGCAACTGTCCTCGTCTCACTTAGTGGTGTTGAGGCTGTAGTGAAGCTTTAGGTTCCGTGACCTCTCTCCATGAGACCTGGACAGTCCTCCTGTGGGTTATTAGCCCTGCCCCAGGAGGACTTGCCCGCACAAGGCTCAAGTGCCTGAGTGGTGCACAGGCATCCCAGTGCTGGTTCACTGGGCAGCAATAGCTGTGATTTGCATGGCTGCCAGAGGCTTTGCTTTGTGTGTGTGTGTGTGTGTGTGTGTGTGTGTGTGTGTGTGTGTGTGTGTGTGTGTGTGTGTGTGTGTGTGTGTGTGTGTGTGTGTGTGTGTGTGTGTGTGTGTGTGTGTGTGTGTGTGTGTGTGTGTGTGTGTGTGTGTGTGTGTGTGTGTGTGTGTGTGGGTGGGTGTGTTTGCGTGTGTATGTATGTATGTGTGTGTATTGTGTTGTGCATGTGCATTTGTGAGTTTGTGTTTGATTCATACATCATCATTCTTCATTTGTTTGTTACCTCAAAACAGTCGAAGGGTAGTGGTTTTGAATGCTGCAGTACTCATGACATATCATTTGTCATAATTGCATAATACATAATATAGCAGACCTTACCTTAAGAACCTTATACAATGTAACTGAACTGAGCTATGAAGTCTAAACTACGATATACTGCCCAAGCTCAATGTTGCACTCACTTGCATGTACAACTTTGCTTGAGATTTTAAAAATTGCTAATTAAGGGGTGTGGCAACTGTTTCACTCACAAGACACTCATGAGAATCACGAGCGAAACAGTTGTCACACCCCTTAATTAGTGACTTTTAAAATCTCAAGCAAAGTTGCTTGTTCGAGCGAGTGCAATGTTGCACTTGGGAAGTACTGTAC
Organism: Dysidea avara; assembly: GCF_963678975.1. Classification (NCBI taxonomy): domain Eukaryota; kingdom Metazoa; phylum Porifera; class Demospongiae; order Dictyoceratida; family Dysideidae; genus Dysidea; species Dysidea avara. The sequence continues at coordinate 2,076,214 of NC_089280.1, forward strand.
TGGTCAGTTTGGTACTGCATTAAGGGATGGTGTAGTAATTATAATGCCTTGAAATTTTTGTTTGGGATACTAAGTATTCTACGTGATCAATCTATATATCTGCTCATCAACTGGTGGGTCTATAGGTGACACTGCTAAAGGGGTACAGAAGACCTCGGGTAGGGAGGGAGGGAGGGGGGCAACGAGCTAATTATTGGATTGGTATAACCAGCACTCTTATGTTCCAGAGTCTAGTTGAACATCTCCTGAGAAACTGTTTAAAGTTACTGATCAGTGGAATGTTCTATAGTGACTACTCTATTAGAAGATGTATCACTTTCACACCTCAGATCAAAGGAATGCCAGTGCATATGTGGTAATTGTAACATGGGCACGAGTGATTTGCCTGAAATATACATGCAAGCATGAGGGTGCAGCCCGAGTGCGAGTGCGTATATTTCAGGCAAATCACAAGTGCCCATGTTACAACTAATATAATCCACTTGGGTGACTCACCTGCAAGTGTACATGGAAACTGCAGGAATGCTTTGCGAGTGTATTTATATGGGACTATGTGACTTTCGATTGTGGGTAACGTCGTAAGAGCAAGGCACTGCTGAGAGGCCGAACGTAAGTGTATCGTCACAAGCATGCAGATCGCTTCGATTGTGGGTACGCAATTAAACACAGGAAGCCCAAATACGAGCTGAACAGCTCATAATGAAGCTTAAGTGCACTATAAAGTACTTACTATACTAGCCATGAATAAACTAAAGCAGTGAATATGTTTACATCGCTATAATGGCCTAGCCAATTAAGTGCCACGTCCAGTCACTACAGGTGTGTGACATCGCGCCAGGTGTCAAAACAGCAATGTAAAGACGATTCAACTATACTAAAGTACTTACTTTACTAGCCATGAATAAACTAAAGTAGTGAATACTACAGACACTTTCCTACTCCATGCAATTTTCCAAAGCAAAAAGCGTGCTCACGTGACCATTAAATAATTGTTAGCTAGAGCCTGCTGAGTGCTAAGGTCATAATTGCTGTAGCTACAGGATGACTACTGAGGCAAGGATACAAAGTATTTGTAGCATTGTGTTATTAAATGAACCCGTGGACAATCCAGCTAGCGAGATGGTTTTCACGAATTATGCTTTACGAAATACGCTTTACGGATTTGAATTGCAAGTTTTTGTAAAGTGTCTGTATTAACACTAATGGCCAAATCAATTAAGCGCCACACCCAGTGTCTGCGGGACATCGCCATGTGACTATTGAATGCAACATGTTCAATATAAACTAACCTGTGACCTTCTTTGTTCAGTAAAACAATGAACTATCTTCTTCCCCAAGTCCACGATCTATGCCTTGGCTCACTTTACAAAAACTAAAACCCACTATTGATCCTGTGAAGTGTCGCTATATTAAAGGAGAGGAGATCACACAGTTTCATCAAAGAAATCAAATGATTTCTGAGAATGCTTGGAATGCATTAATGAATGAGAATAGGAGGTTGTATATACTACCTCCTATTTTCGTTAATGCATTCCTGAGCACTGCTAGCAATGCTATTATACCACTTATACACCTTCTCTTCCCTTTGAAGTGAGGTGCGAAAGTGGTATATATATATATCACATATTTCACTGGTTCAGGAAGTTAATGAGATATACACACTGTAAAAAGTGCATATATCTTGTTAAGACGGTGCGTATATCTCATTAAACTCAAGATATTGTACAGTTAGGTGTGCATATATCACGTTAACCCATTCCAAGATTTCTTTGATGTCCTTTGCTTAGATTTCTTTGTGCCATTATAATATTTTAGTCACACATCTTGATATCGATTGTGGGATTAAGTTTCTTAGTGCTATTCTCAAAGCATGCTGAGGAGTTCCTTTGACTGAAAATGGAGCTGTTTTTAATACAAGTGAGTTCTATAGTGCTGTTTTGATGACTTCTAGGCACCTGTCTTGACATTGCGTAATGCATAAAAAAGGAGATTGAGGTGAAGCGGTATTCATGCACGACTGTAATTTTATTCATGGGTATAATTTATTATAGTAAATACTGGGAAGCACTTATAACAGTGTTAAACCATCATTATCAAGTCGTGTTTTGATGTCCTGTGTCTTGATGTTACATATTGCGTGCTAAATAGATTGAGCCATTTATGGTGAGTGGTATTCATGCATGACTGTAATTTTATTCATGGCTATAACTTACTCATATAGTGAATACCTGGCAGTATAACAGCATTAAACCATCATTATCAAGTTGCATTTCGATTTCTTATGCCTCCTTGCTCACTGTACAAACCCACAATTGAACTTTTCATACGATTGTGCCGTTGCACGTATGTTTGAACTCTTAGAACAGCAATGCCTTGTCGTTTTTATGTCCACTATTGAAAGTCACATATCCTAATATAAATTCACTCACGAAGCATGCCAGCAGTTTCCCACATGTGTAGGTGATTAACTCACATGGCACATATTAATTATACCATGGGCACGAGTGCTTTGTCTGGTATATATGCACTTGCCCTCGGGCCTGCAGCCATTGGACAAGTGCATATATACCAGGCAAAGCACTCATTCCCGTGGTATAACTATTACATATTGATCATGACACAAATATTATTCAAAATTTCTTTGCCCAATCACCTTATAGTGTCACAGTTTCTATTATACTCTTTTATTATGTACACTCACAATCTGAGTCCCTTTCATGCCAACATTTATATACTCTGAGAAGTTATTAACTGTACATTAATAATATATGTGGCACCATCAACATTGTGCTCTGCTTTCTTAAAAGGTTGGCAAAACTTTTATAGATTACCTGAGCAATACTGTTGACATAATTTTGAATATGATATTTGCTGATGGAACAGATGACTTTGTTATCCAACAGATTAAGGTGATATCATATTAACTTGTTAATATATAATAATAATGTTGTTTTTTGTTAATAGAGTGTCAATGCTAGAATTGTGATATTGCTTACACCTGTATCACCATTGAACATACTAGTTAACTTTTGGTGTAAGGTAAGTTTATATATTTTAGCTACACCGCATAGCTGATGTTGACCTGAAGTATTAATTCAAACACTATGGTTTGCTTATCCAAATGGCAAGAGTGATTGTTCATAAAAGCTTGTATTTTCTATTAGAGTAGTGTGCTATTTGTGCATTATATTGTATGAGCTATTTGAGAGAGTGTCTAGTGTCCTCTTAGACAGCCCAACAAGGAATAATCAATTATTACAATTTGACCTCTTTGTTGAGTGATATGGCAGATTCTGGTGTCCCTGGATTCCCTTCTACTATGTTCCAAAAGGCATAACCATCATAGTTTTGAGGTTTTGCAAAGCCAGTTATACGTATGTATGTGTGCAAAAGTCAAATTCAAGATAATGCCAACACATCAAACACGATGTTACTGTACTATCAGATGAGCTGTTCTCTCATTGGGAAATGTGGTCATCATAATTATGTTGTAGCAATGTTCGAGACATCCAGTGGTGTGTTGTGTGGCTAAGAAAACCAGCACACACACAGACACACCAGTATATAGGAAAAAACAATGAATTCATTGTCAGTCGTGTGTATTTCTGTGGTCCCTAAAATGTATTGGGACCATTTTAAAAGGTCAGCAAAGTGGGACCATTTTATAGTGCATGATTTCAGAAAGCACATCAGTGTTAAAATCAGGTTGGGTCATCCGTAACATCTGGGGTATGACCCCCTTTACAGATTATCTAGGCCTGATCTAGATTAGATCATGTGTGAAATGTTTGACTATGTGAAAGTGTGTTAAAATATGTCATAGTCGCAGTTCAGCTTTTTCTTATGAGCCACATCCATTTATTGGAATTAGTATCCATAGGCTAACGTACAGCCACTTCCATTTATCGGTAGCATTGCAGTCTGCAGGTATGCATGAATTGCTACCTGTGGAGCCACACCCACTATAGAGTGTTATTGTACAAGGTATAGTCTAAGTCTTGCAGTGGGCCAGCTTCTTTCGTGAGCCACTCCCACATTAATATCAGTAATGTGTGATACTGTTTGTAAGTATACGTTGAACCACACTAATTTATCAGTACAGCGAGTTCAACTTTGTAGGTATCAGAAAATGTATCGTTTGCAGTCTGTATTCTTATGTGGAACCACACCCACAGATTGATCATTAATTACAAATCTTACCTGTTTAATTTTCATATAGTGCATGTCTCTAATTCAGGCTTGACACAGATTGCTATCAGGATTTACAATCCAGGTCGGTGGGTCATCCGGGTCAACAGTAGTGACTCAGCTTCAACACTGGTTCACTTACCAAATTTGAGCAAATATATCAGCCCACAAAGTTCAGCTTTATTTCTTTAATTACTCTTTAAAGAATGATGCTGCCATCGTAACGCAGAACTCAGTAATCAGCAGCTTATAGTCCAAAGAAATGGGATTAATGATTACTCATTTATTTATTTATTTATTTTATGGTAATTACAAAAGGAAAATTCCTATAGGTCTGGAGTAGCACCTACTCCACTAATTAACAGGCTGGTTGTACACTACACGAAACCTGGAACACTGGTAATAACATGTACTATTCCACTCACCTGGACTAGTACTGGTAGCCTATGTAAGTGAACAGCCAACATGTGGAGGCTGATGTGTTGACATGTTTTATATACTGGGCTTTGATCCACTAGAGCGTTCCATAAATAATTTCCTAGCTTGTGCTATACAAATAATAAAGCATTTAGTACTTGGCCTCATCCTTTATATTAGCATCTTAGCCAGCGAATAAAGACATAAGTAGGACATCCAAAGTACAAAATGTAGTTCGAATCTGATATTTATCCACTGAACTTTTGTCATGCTTAGAGAATAGAGACTGGTTATGGATGTAATTGATAGCCATGTTAGCCATCATACTGCACACATTTTGTAGATACTGGAGTGACATCTGGTACATATGTAGTTACAAGAAAAGGAACCAAACAAATGCAACAAGTCTGCATGTTCTAATAGAACAGTTACTGGGACACAATTTGGAAACAAAACATCTACAAAAACATCCACAGATGACCTCCAGAACTTAAACATCCAAACTGATATTAAACAAAGCATTATATATTGTTATTTTGTTTATTCAATATTCCCTGTATAGTAAGCAAGCAGAAAGCACATGAACTAATTGCAACTAGTTGTCTTTGTAATTACATTATATTAAACAGGTAATATTATTTCTTTGTTTGTCATTTACAACCACTGAAATGTTGGTTGTCACCATGAAACTGTACCCAGATTCTTGACCAATATGTACTTTCAAAATAGGTTATTAAGAGCAAACTAACTGGACCAAACTTTGTGTGGCTCTTTCCTGGATATTTCCAGTCAGACTGGTGGAATGTCACTGACTCTGATTGTAGTGCTGAAGAAATGAGAAATGCTCTGGAACATTCATTGGCAATTCTAGATAACAGTGAACTTACCAGTGATGCCTCAAGAATGTTAGTGTCCAACAAAGTGAGGTTTATGTGATCAAGTGATCATTGTTTATTCCATTATATTAACAGAATGTGTCACAATTTCAAAAAGATTTACAAAGCAAAACTGCTGTAGATAACGTTGACACAGATGTGGACATTAGAAATGGTTATATATATGATGCAATGTGGACCATTGCTCTTGCCTTAAACTCATCCATATCAATACTGGAAGATAGAAAGTTGAAAAGACTGGAAAACTTCACTTATGATTCAGTTGAAATGGCAAATGTGTTCACTGAAGCTGTTGCTAATGTGGCATTTCAAGGAATATCGGTTAGTTACAATATCCCTTAGATGTGTGGTATTGTAAACATATGCAAAAAAATAGCTTAGCTATGAAAAAAGGGTGCAACCTCCAAAAACCCAGGGTGAAAAAAGAAAGGTGGCAGCCAAAAATTGGTTGCAATGGTGTCAATGTTAATCAGGCATTAACGTCATTATAGCTATTAATTTTCTTGGCCGCATAGAGAGTTCAGCCTTATTACAAGTCACCCAGTGGAGAATTCAACTGTGTAACAAGTCTCTGTAGAGAGTTCAGCTATACATTTCACAAGTCATTCAGTGGAGAGTTCAGCTATATTACAAGTCTCCCTGACTATAGAGAGTTCAGTTACATTACAAGTCTTCCTGTAAAGAGTTGAGCTACAATACATTGCATTACAAGTCTCCCTGTTACATAGAGAATTCAATAACATTATAACTCTCCTGGTAGATTTAAGTTGATTCTTAATTTAAACTCAACACATTCAACAGGTACAGAATTCAAATACGGTATTACAAGTCACCCAGTAGAGGGTTCATTATGAGATACGAGAAATCACTCTGTTGAGAGTTCCACAGGAGATATATAACAAATTGTCTTTTTAGTAGATAAGATTATAATTAACAACTATATCTAATCAAAAACAGCCAAGCTGTAAAAAAAGTGTGCTGTGGCACAAAATTCACCTGAATTGTCATTATTAAAATTTTTACCATTAACCTACCATCACAGCCATTTCTTGGCCGTAACCTTGGATTTCACATCTTTTTTCACCATAGCCATTTTGAGGGCCGCACACTTTTTTTACAGCTTGGCTGTTTTGGATTAGATTTCATTTCTTTTTGTATTTGTATACCCCAAAGCCGGCCATAGGCCGGCTTTGGGACTTTTTTAACCTATCTTTTTTCTTTACCACAGAAGTAGAAAAGATGAAGTTGATGTACTTTAAATTATTTTATCAGTAAATGTACAAATTATATATATAATACATATATTTAATACAGAAATCTCCATGGTGGTTTCTTTGTAACTGAACACTCTACAAGGTGACTTCTTCTAGATGCTCTCTCTACAGGGTGAATTGTTTGTAGCTGAATGATCTACAAGGTAACTTCTTCTAGCTGATCTCTCTACAGGGTGATTGTTTGTAGCTGAATTCTGTACAGGTGATTTGTTTGCTGCTGAGCTCTTTACAGAATGGTTTCTTCGTAGCTGAACTCTCTACAAGGTAACTTCTTCTAACTGATCTTTCTACAGGGCAATTTGTTTGTGGCTGAATTTTCTACAGGGTGATTTGTTTGCAGCTGAAATCTCTACATGGTGGTTTCTTTGTAGCTGAACTCTCTACAAGGTAATTTCTTCTAGCTGATCTCTCTACAGGGAGATTTGTTTGTAGCTGAACTATCTACAAGGTAACTTCTTCTAGCTGATCTCTCTACAGGGTGATTTGTTCGTAGCTGAATTCTGTACAGGTGATTTGTTTGCAGCTGAGCTCTTTACAAAATGGTTTCTTTGTAGCTGAACTCTCTACAAGGTAACTTCTTCTAACTGATCTTTCTACAGGGTGATTTGTTTGAAGCTGAACTCTCTACAAGGAACTTCTTCTAGCTGATCTCTCTACAGGGAGATTTGTTTGTAGCTGAACTCTCTACAGGTGATTTGTTTGCAGCTGAACTCTCTACATGATGGTTTCTTTGTAGCTGAACTCTCTACAAGGTAACTTCTTCTAGCTGATCTCTCTACAGGGAGATTTGTTTGTAGCTGAACTCTCTACATGATGGTTTCTTTGTAGCTGAACTCTCTGCAAGGTAACTTCTTCTGTTGATCTCTCTACAGGGCGATTTGTTTGTAGCTGAACTCTCTACATGGTGGTTTCTTTGTAGCTGAACTCTACAAGGTGATTTCTTGTAGCTGAACTATCTCTTTCCATAGTTGCATGAACTCCCCACAAGGTAACTTCTTCTAGCTTATCTCCCTACAGGGTGAATTGTTTGTAGCTGAACTCTCTAAAGGTGATTTGTTTGCAGCTGAACTCTCTACATGATGGTTTCTTTGTAGCTGAACTCTCTACAAGGTAACTTCTTCTAGCTGATGTCTCTACAGGATGAATTGATTGTAGCTGATCTCTCTACAGGGTGACTTGTTTGCAGCTGAACTCTCTACATGATGGTTTCTTTGTAGCTGAACTCTCTACAAGGTAACTTCTTCTAGCTGATCTCTCTAGAGGGAGATTTGTTTGTAGCTGAACTCTCTACATGATGGTTTCTTTGTAGCTGAACTCTCTGCAAGGTAACTTCTTCTAGCTGATCTCCCTACAGGGTGAATTGTTTGTAGCTGAACTCTCTACAGGTGATTTGTTTGCAGCTGAACTCTCTACATGATGGTTTCTTTGTAGCTGAACTCTCTACAAGGTAACTTCTTCTAGCTGATCTCCCTTTAGGGTGAATTGTTTGTAGCTGATCTCTCTACAGGTGACTTGTTTCTAGTTGATCTCTTGAATTCTCTTCAGGGCGACTGCTCTATTAGAGTATCTCGATCTCGCACTTGCTGCACCAAGTTGGATTTCGTGTTATAACTCCGTGGCTTTAAGTCTGATCCTTCTACACCATTGAAGAGCCTTTCTAAGATGATTACTCCATCTGTACAGTGATTTTCAAAGCATTACCCCAAGCGGTTTATCTGGTAGGCGTGGCAAACAGTCGTTTTTTAATAGCTAATCTCGATTGTGTAATTGTTACACACTGTTGGTTTTTTTGTTATATTTATTTATTTATTTATTGATTAGCAAACACCCAACAGGGTTTTTAGGCTAATGTACAAGGTACGTACACATAAGTGTCTAGTTTAAGTTACAATAACATAAGTGCCTAGTTCCAGTTACAATAATGATTAGTACTAAGTTACAATAAGTGCTATGTTACAATAGGTGTTAGGTTACAATCAGTGCTAAATTACAGTAAGTGATAAGTTACAATAAGTGCTAGATTACAATGAGTACTACATTACAGTGAGTGCTAAGTTACAATAAATACAATCAGTGCTAAGTTACAATAAATACAATAAGTGCTAAGTTACAATTATAAAGTAGTAGTTGATTGTTTAAATGTTTCAAGATAAACGGTAGATAGATTTGGGATGCATAGATCGTTCCAATGGGGAATAGTTCTGGGTAGGAATGAATAGAGATATGTGTTTACTGAAGATTGTATATGATTAAATTTCTAATTGTGATGGGCTCTGGTAGCAGTTTGATTCAATGATGGCAGACAGCGATTTGGGACCAGTAATAAACTAGAGCCCATCACATGCCAATAGAGAGATTTTCTTACAGAACCAGATTGTATCTTCCTGGTTTTAAGCTCGATTTCTTTTAAACCACAAAAGGTTTGAGGTTCAATAGTTAACCTGTTCACCCACCGATTTTCAGCTTCTTCCCATACACGGTTTACGCTGTAGGCGTGACAACATATTGGTGTTATTTTTCGTGAATAATCGCTCATAACTCTTTGCCTGTTTATCGTATTCCAGCCAAAGTTGGTACTGAGATGCGCCTTTATACCCATCCCCCGCTTCTGTGTGTGAAATTTCAAGGCAATCGAATATGGCGTTCGCATTGTATAGCAGTTTTTGTAAGTGTGCGAAAAGAGGAAGAAAAAAAAACTAAGAAACTAAGCCAATCTTTGAAGTCGCATATCTCGGGAACGCTTGAAGCGATTGCGCTCAAATTTGGAATGTGGAGTGCTGAAGTTGGAGGGAGTGTCCACAGCAAAAATTGTCTTGTTTCATCAAGGCAGCACAGAGCTACGGAGGTGCGACAATTGCGCTTTCTTTCTTTCTGTCAATATACTCATGGGTGTTGCGCGCCGGCTTCTTGGGCCGCACGACACACTACCGTATGTCTTGATAGCTAATTATTTCAAATCAGAATTTTTCTCCTCACTTCTTCTCACAATAAAGAAAAAACTCATGCAGTCCCAAAGCTGGCTTATGGCTGTGTGTTGGGTAATTACAAAAGGAGTGATATCTACGTATATCAAAAACAGTCTAGTTATGAATAAAGTTCAAAAAAGCCAGGGTGAAAAAGTTGTGAAATCAAATGTGAGGGAGACTAGTAGTGTAGCTGAACTCTCTATACTGGATGGCTTTTTTGTAGCTGAACTCTCTTCATGGTGGCTTAAAACATAGTTGAACTCTTTACAGGGTAACTTGAAATATATAGCTCTCTACGGGGTGTTGTAGTTAAACTCTGCACAAGATGACTTGTTTGTAGCTGAACCTACACTATTAGAACAAGAGTGAATAACAAAAGAGGAGATCGAGTGTCTAACTTCAGTATGGCCTATCAAAAATGAGGGCTTCAAGTCCATAGGCTTCCCTTTTTTATTATTCACTCTTGGTATTATTCGATTGTACATGTGCTATTTCAATTTTCAGCTCATTCCTTTCATCAGATTGTCTAGTAGCTAGGTGTGATAATGAATCATTTTTATCCATGGAGAAGTTTATGGAGATTTGCTCCAGGTGCACCAATTTGTTCACTATAAAATTGAATAGCTTCTATTGTATATTTACAATTTATACTCACATATCTTTTTGCTCAAAAAAAGGATTACAGACTTCAGAAAGAGTAGCTCTTGGTGAACCGGATGATACCAAATGAAGATTGGTACAATGGAACTCCACTCATCATTTTGGACCGAATCATTTGTAATATATTCCTATGGAACATTCTGACAATTCTTATATATTCATGACATATTAGGATTATCCCAGATTTGCTGCTAAATTGCATAGCTTATTCTTAAGTGATTCTAACACTTAATGAAGATTTTTATTAAAGAAATTCTGTATGCATACAAAAGTTCAATGTTCCAGTGCACCTGTCTACTACTCAGCATAGCCAGTCTGTAGATGATTCATTTTATCAGAAATGTTGCATGTATGAAAAATCAGCAGCAGTAAAGCCTTACTGTTACAAAAAAAAATCTTTTGTATTTTAAAGCAATTACACCTTACTACCCTGTATTTTATGCAGTCTGTACAAAAACTGAACTGTAAATGTGCTTTATGATGCTTCTACTGCCCCCCTCCCCCCAAAATTTGAAGTAAATCGACCAAAGCAAACATGAGCTATAGCAATTTTTCTGAGTGGAAGAAGAAAAATAAGAAGAAAATTAGACGAACTTCAAAGGCACATATCTCAGTGATAGCTAGGCAGATCAGTTCAAATTAAAAATAGAATATTCCCATCCCAAGGGAGTTTCCACAAGGATAATTTCTGGTTAGGAACTATTGAGCTATACATGCACGAGACAGCATTTTCTTGATTCTTGTAAAATACACACTTGTTTGTCATGTGCCCACACTTGGCCATACAACACACTATCAGGTGTCTAGATTGTTGTGTCAGTAATAACACATAATATTGATCTGAAATATTACTTATTAGGGAAAGGTGTCCTTTGAAGATGGCAACACTACCCGACTTGCATCTCTACTAGTTACGCAGTACCAAAGTAAGTATTGAAACATCAGTTACTTAAACCAATAGTAAATCACAAAAATTTATGGAATTTATTAGCCTGAAGATTCTTTATTGAGGCACTATCAATCAATTGGTAATAATTATGCTTCAGACATAATTTAGTAACTCAAAAGGCATTGTGTCATGGTGTTTGAGAAAAGCATATTAAGGCACCATGACACAGGACCTTCAAGTTACTCCCCAAATTTAGCTTGTTTAGACCCTATGTAGTTGTCGTACCTTGACACTGTTGACAGCTGCTTGTAACAGAGAAATGTAGTATTAAAATTAGTAGCGCTGCAACAAATATTCAATTCGTCCGGACATTCATTTACTAGTAAATTACAAGTGTAGTGGTGATAGTTACCGGCTATATTTCTACAAGATGGACTGCTCTGCCATGTAAATTGATTATAACAATACCACCATTAATTTTGCAAGAGAGAAAGTGGCCATATAGCTATGTGGCATTATGTAGCTGATTTCTAACACTTTTGCATTTACCAAATAGTTCAGCATTCATTTATAAGACATCCACATATATATATAGATTTGATATTCATTGCAACCCTAGCAATTAGTAGAAACAGGAGCTTATGAGCCGCCGAAGGCGGCAAAGGAGCATAAAACTTATGCTGCCTGCTTGGTGCCATTGAAATCCGGATTCGTTAGTGATCAGTTTCCATATAAGGAAAGCAAAATCTCATTTGTCAACACTGTATACTAATTGTGCGTGATACTCTTTGCAATTTATTCAAAAAACGTGACGTAATTTGGATTGTGATGGAACCAAGTTTCATGCGCCTTCGGCGGCTCATAAGCTCCTGGTAGAAACAAGCCCACTACTCCACCCATGACTGTTGGTATGGGTTTAAAAATTAATTTACAGGAGATCAGCGATACAAATGTTAATACACAAAATAAACATGAAAGGTTATTTGTGCTTTGCAGCGCTTATGAGCTCCTAGCTATAGTATAAGTTATTTAGACACCTCCAAAATACACCATAAAGAGTCTAACTTTTATATTGACTAACTGACTGACTGACCTAGCACCACCGCCACCTAACTGATATGTTCAGACAAGTATAATTCAATATGAGCTATTGCTACAGAATTTAGTTGATGCTGTTCTTTCCTTTGATGCAGTATATACCGTTAACAATGAAATTTTGGCGCGACTTGAGTTTGACATATCAGCATGTGAGGCCATAGACTGATAGTTTGGTGAATTTGCCGCATAGTCAATATTGAAGAATATAAAATAGCTAAATTGGCCAAATAATGTTGGCAAATTTCCTTGATTAGCCAAATTCACCAAACTTTAGTCATGCCAAACTTTCATCATTTACAGTAGAACTTAGTTCATTATAATACAGTTATGCTACAAAAAAGTTAACAATTTTACAAAAACTATTAGAGATTATTACAATAAAATGTGATGAAACAGGGGGGATTGTCAACTAGCTTTAATCCTTACTTTAGGGATTAAATTTATGCAATCTTCCTTGTTTAAGCAGTTTTTATCCCTACTAGCTTGTAAATTTCACATTCTTCCATTACAACGTTATCATGATGTATTTTAGATGGTGTTGCTGAACCAGTATTAGTATTTGATCCATTACAAACTAATGATTCTGACAAGTTAATATTAGTATCAAACAACAGTAACTTTATCTGGCAAGGTATGTACAACTATAATGATATAACTGTTATCAGTTTATATCATCTCCCTAGGTGGAGATGTACCTAGAGATTCTCCTGTTCCAATTGTTAGAGAAAGCAGTTTGGTAGAATTTATAATAACTGGTGTTGTATCTTCTATTGGAATATTATCAACTATCTCCTTCTTCATGTTTAACCTCTACTACAGAAAACACCCGTAAGTCAGCTAGTATACAGGTTCAATATGCAACACATAATAATTTTGAGGTAAGTCTTACATGCTTTATTTACATTGGTCCACGTTAACAAAGACATATGGCCATGTAGCTACACATATGCATAAAGTTAAAAACTATTTTAATAGGCTGTTATAATATTATATTGTGTACTGTGTAGAAATCATGTATGATATAATGCATAGGTGTAATTATATAAGTCTTTAAGTCATTGCAAAACTCAGGGGGTAACAGTTATGACAAGGGCAGCCTGGTTAAGTGAACTTTCCACTGTCATTACTTGATGGAGATGTCTCAATAGCTTCTTGGATATTCATCATATTCACAGCAAACTTGGTACGTGAATTCACCTTTATATGCTCTTCATTTGTCTTAAACAACAAGGCAATTGAGTTACATGCATGCTTGCATTTTATAGCAATTTTTGTAAAGTGTATCAAAGCCCTACAACATAAGGAGGAAAAATGAAGAAATTAAATTGAAACTTTGAACGTTCATATCTCACAAATGGCTGTTGTGAATTCAAGCACTTGCTGTACCCTTACCTGGCAGACAGCCATAATGCAAAAATGGTGTGTATTGGAGAAGGAGCCATGGAGCTATGCATGCGTGAAAATACTGTTTTCTTTCTTCCTGTCAATATACTCACGGTTTGGCGTGCCAGCTTTCTTGGCTGCACACACTACTGTGTGTCTTTGTAGTAATAAATTTGTACATGGGTTGGTTTCTATCTACTTTGTTAATTCTTACTATAAAGTAATTCCATCCTTATTTTGTGTAGTACCTAGATTATCTTTGCTATAAGTGTTCTTTATTCCTTTAGAGTTGTAAGAAAAAGTAGTTACCGACTCAATTCACTAATTTTAGTAGCAGTTTTGGTAGGGTTTGTTGGTACCCTCCTACATGTTATTAAACTAGATGATGATATGTCTGAAGTTGTCACTACAACTATTTGTAATGTGAGTTAACTCACCTGTTTAACTAGTTTATGTAACACAGTGCATGGGCAAGTCAAAGGAGACACCTAGCATAAACCAATGCAAATGTAGACCAGCTACTGCAGCTAGCTAATTATATAAAAGTTAAGACTTGTGGTAATGAATTAACAACCATAAAACCACTCAAATGATCCAGGTGTTTTGTTATCCTTGCTATCCTACAAGTTGGGAAACATTTGGTACTGGTGCTATAAGCTTATTCACAAGCATTTCAGCATGCTTGCAAATGATGACTCAATAGCCTTGGTGAAAACATTTCACTCACTTACTGCATATTTTCAGTGATATTCCTAGGATATGTCTGTTCATATTGATAAGCATAGCAGGACCTATATCAGCTGTAGACCTATAATCAATTGTTTTAGGCAAAATAAATCCATTGGATGAATTTGTATTTGCTTAGGTGATTGTTTGCTCAAGTGAGCTATTAGTCTGCTATGCAAGTGTTACATATCAGCTGTAATATGGAGTTTCCTTATGCGCATTAGTGATGGCCAATATTGATATTTAGCTGTACGATCATCATCATAACAAATACCATGATTATCACGATTATTGTCCACTCAACTCTTGTAATAAAAAACACTAAACAAATCATGAGTTGTTAATTAAATGGTAAAATTACATTGCAATTTTACAATATTTCTCTGACTATCACGATTATTGTACAATAATTGCTGATTTCAATTACCACTAGTCAATGGAAAGTACACAATCTTGATTATTGCCAATAAAACAATTACAATTATCATGGTAATTGAATAATTTCCCATCCCTAATACGTATGCCCTTATCCCTCGGGCCTGTGCCTTTTGGACATTGGCATGTAGAACAGGCAAAGCTCTCATCATTGTGTTACAAGTATTACATGTACACAGGCAAGAAACTGGACTTACAATTTAGCATTTGTAGTTGCTTTTGGTACACTATTTGCTAAAATTTGGAGACTTTACAGAATCTTTGCCAACAGGACTTTAACAAAACGTGTAAGTGTTACTTTAGCAATGTGATTTGGTACATATTTATGTGAGTCACTATACTGCACAGAAACATTTGGATGATCAATATTTACTTCTGATGGTAGCAGTTATAGTAGTGCCAATCTTAGTAGTATTAATTGTCCAAGTTGCAGCATTTCCACTGAAGTTACGTCAACATGAGATTGTGAATGAGGTAATGTTTTCTTTAGTTTTTGTATAATATAATTTGTGAAATTTCATGGTTATCAATCTTGATGTTTCACAAACGTAACTAACATTGTTGATTCCTTTCTATTACTCCAGGATGATTTTATGACAGTAGAAATATATGAAGATTGCAGTGGAGATCATGAGTTTGTATTCTTAGGAGTTTGTTACATTGAATATGTTCTACTAGCATTGTTTAGTATACTAGTAACTTATCAGACTCAGAAAAATATTGGTGTTTATCATAAACTTCTTGAATCTGCTGTGATCAACCTGACAACAATACTAGCTGTCCTGTTGTCCTCTATTTGTCAAGTTGTTGTGATCATTTTTCATTTGAATGAACAACAAGAAGGAGTATTATTGGTGATTACACTTCGTGATTGTCTGTGGATGTTTCCAATGATCTATTTGTTGTTCATTCCTAAGGTACAGTTGCTACTCTGTACAGTGGATAATATAGCTGGGTATTTTTTGAGGGGCACCATCCAAAATGCTGCCATTAAAAGCTATCATATATAGAAATGAGATACATGACAAAATCACTTTTTACAGAATGATCTTAGTGCATCTAACTTTCAAGTATACAGCATTAGGAACGCTTACATTTGCAAACAGCCAAGGCCAAAGCTAGATATTTAGCCCCCACCTGCCCCACCCATGTACCTGCTTTGCCTGCCTGCCTGCCTGCCTGCCTGCCTGCCTGCCTGCCTGCCTGCCTGCCTGCCTGCCTGCCTGCCTGCCTGCCTGCCTGCCTGCCTGCCTGCCTGCCTGCCTGCCTGCCTGCCTGCCTGCCTGCCTGCCTGCCTGCCTGCCTGCCTGCCTGCCTGCCTGCCTGCCTGCCTGCCTGCCTGCCTGCCTGCCTGCCTGCCTGCCTGCCTGCCTGCCTACCTTGCCAGCCAGCCTGCCTGCCTGTCTCTGTGTGTGAGGCAGCATAGTAAAGTGGATAAAGTATCAGTGTGGTAATTAATAGGTTCACGGTTTAATGCCCAGTTACGTCAATTTGGTATTGTCGTTGTTCCTTGAGTAAAGAACGTTACTCACATTGCTCCAGGTTACCCAGCTGTTTAAGTATGGATCTAGTGACCTGGGAAAGCAGCCCACCCAGCTAAAACATCAATGGGTACCTGGTGTAACTGGGGAAGCAAATGCC
The DNA here is from genome assembly GCF_963678975.1 of Dysidea avara. Taxonomy (NCBI): domain Eukaryota; kingdom Metazoa; phylum Porifera; class Demospongiae; order Dictyoceratida; family Dysideidae; genus Dysidea; species Dysidea avara. Next base: position 2,092,787 of record NC_089280.1, read on the forward strand.
AATTGTCCATGGCTTGTATTGTGGGTGAAGGTCCAGGTGGGACTTTGGGTGCCTAAATCTTTGGCACAGCCTCCTGGAGGTTACTAGTCCTGCCCCATGGAAATTATCAAAATCATAAAGATTTGTTGAGATTCCATTTACCCAGAGATTTCAGATTCTTGACCAAGATTTGTGATATCCAATATTCTTTGCGTAGGATTCCAGTTGGTGTTGAGCAACATTCCTACTGTACTACAGTACTACCAACTGTGTGATAGTAATTTTCACAAATAATTTCTCTGAAAATCAGTACCAATGCCTAATAACCATAGTCTATATACAGTTGAACCTCCCTTATCTGGACCTCTATTATCCGGGCACCTCCATTGTCTGGACAGCCCAAATTGGTCATGTGTCTTGTAGTTTATTGAATGACCATAATGAAGCTTGGTTTAGATAAAAGCACAAGGAGGGAGCCAAAAGGTTGCTGTTTACCTGTTTGGTGGCTTGTTTATTCTACTACTAATAACTACCACTTGAATGCTAGGTGATAATGCATTTTTACAGCCAAGGGAAGTGGTCATGAATGCTCTGTAGTGACTTCCCCCTCTGCCCACTAAACTGCATAGTACTAACTGATAACAATAGCAACATTACTTGTATTTAAGTTAAATGTAATTCTTAGTTACAGACATTTCTGAGATACAGATAGTAGTATGTACCAGACCACCTGGATAAGGGAAATTCCACTGTAGAGTATAATTTATTATATGAGAAAGTGTTGTTGCCTACTGGTATAGTTAGTTAACAGGGATGTCTTGTTGGTATAGTATTGACAGCTATTAAGCTAAATTTGGCTAAAGCCTCACAAGTTCTACTAATGTATACAGACACTATGAGAATGTAGCTTGTATGATAGGACAGATTCCAGTCCTAAGTATATAATAATATATACGTGAACCACTATAATTAGTTACTTGGTGAAATTACAACTACCTTTATTGATCATACTATTTCTTACAGGTATACAGAGTGAAGAAAATGCCCCAGTTCATTATTAAAATTAATGAGTCTGTAGCAAACACTTTACGGAGCAGGAAGAGTGTAGACCTAATAGACTTTGAGCTCCATAGAAGAAGTTCAGATGTTATAGTAACACACAATGAAAAGACACAGAAAACATCTCTCAATTCAATTTCAAATTTGTACCCTGAAACTAAAGTATGACATTTTCAACTGTGTTTGAGAATCACAATACTCCATATGGAATAGACCAGAATACATTGAATGTGTGCCATATCATTTGTGTAACACTGATACACTAAATGGTGTTCAGTTACAATAAAATCGTTTTTACTCATTCTAGTTTTGCAGTTTGTGTTGAACCTCAGGCTTGTACATGTGTGCTTTAGTTTTGTATATTTCATGTTTAATTTTCATATATAAAACACTGTCTTACACACTTCAGTTACAAAATGTTCACAAAGTGGGGTATGCGCAACATTGATCTCTGAATTACTTTACATAGCTGCACAGCAGCCATTATGTATACAAGTTTTATAAAGCACTTTTTGTTAGTATAAACATTATACCATTTGTTTGATAACATGTTAGTGCTAAACCTTATAAGTGACTATTGCTGTTGGTTTACAACATTATAACTGGTAGATGCATACAGTATATGAACACAATCTTTTTTCCAGTATGACCAGTCAAACTGTAACTATTATGTATTGCATATGAACTTATGTGTACTGTGTGTGTGTGTGTGTGTGCGTGTTAAGCATTAAGACTACCGCTCCCAATACTGTATAAACACATGGCCAAGGACTTGGTCCTACTAAATGATATGACCTCTATAATATTCATTCTTTAATTGAAAAATCAAATCTATTTTTTTTGCAATTAAGAAGATTCAGTTAGTTAAATCTTGCTAAGGCCACTTCAACTAAATCTTTTGTTTCTCGGACCCGACCGACCCTATGTTTTTCAGTATAAAATAATTATGTTAATCGCGTGATCACCTTGCAAGAGTGATAATGCCACGAAGGAGTTGCAAATTTATCTTTAAGCTCTCAAAAAGTAAGTAACACTAAATATCTCAACATATAGCTGCCTACTCACAAGTGATACAGCAACCGTAACGTAGCTTAGCCACCATTTGACTCACAATATCACTCTTCAGCTAGTAAAATAGCATATTTTTATTTTACCGACCTACCGATCTTTATTTGGCAGAATTTCGCCCGAGAAACATAAGATTTAGTTGAAGTGGCCTAATTGCAAAATTAAAATGTAACTTATTAAGTGTCTCAGGGGCAGATTTAGGGGGGAGGGGCTAAGGGGGTTGTAGCCCCCTTTCCTTTCTAAGTTAGTACTTAGCCAATAAAACCCTAAATCTTCTATGTGTATCAAAAGCAGATTTATTTCAGGAATTATGCTACCAACACAAATAATGTCTATGTAACTATACCTAGTCTTCAACTCTGTTCCAGGAGAGTTTAGCTTCCAGAGTTCTTCAAGAAAAGGTTTCGATTGTGGGTTGCATCTTTAGTTACAAAAGTTTAATTGTGGGTTTTGTTTTATTCAGGTAATTAGCAGTGTTTTCCACTATGGCTATCAGAGGTGATTAGTGTGGTTATTATATGATTCAAAAAGTGTTAGTTGGTTTGATTAGTTAGAGTTATCAGCTTTAGTAGTTATAATATGTAGCTACCAACTCTCTTGCAAGTTTATAAGGCAGCTATAGCACTTTTGTCTATGAATATAAAATCTGTATCAGTTACCTTCTGATATGACCTCATGCTGTGGGTTATGGTGCTGGTATTAGTAGTTAGCTATAGATCAGTCTTTGTAACCAGGCAGATCTAGAAATAAGTTGACTATCACAACAGCAAATTCAGAAACCCCATAAGTGCAAATATAGTTGCAATTTGCTAAGAAATTCCAGTTGACTAGCTAGTAGCTACTAGTATACCCTTCACTGCATTCTGCTTTTCAGTACACTTTATTGGTGCTAAGACTAACAAAGTGTTACTAGGCTAAGGAGCATGCATACTAAAAATTGTGACGTTCAACACCACTACTACTTAGCTATACATGTTTCTTCCACACATTATCCCACCATAATCCCAGATGATCTTTATATTAGAAGATAATAGCCTAGTGTTCCATAATGAGAGTCTGCCTTGAATCTGTTGATGTTGAGGCTGGGGTAAGCATTATTCCAATTTCATGAACCCACCCCCAACCTTCCAGTGGGATCCAACATCATTTTTATCAGTAAGAAGGACAGTTGGGGCTTTGAAGAGGAGCCGATGCATTATGGTATATACTAGCTATATCTAAATGCTTGGTAGCTACAAATGAAAAGATTATCATGTATACATGATAAGTTGATAACTACTCAATACATATTGCAATCAGTCTTGATTTAATGGAAAACCAAAAGCGTTTTGATAAACTGATTTTCCACTGAAAAACTGCTAAAAACACTCTCAGATTCACCTCCATAGGGCCTAATTTTCAAACATTTCCTGGGGGTCATGCCCCCAGACCAGGCTAGGCTTGCACACTAATTGTAGCTAGTCATTTTTCCAAATAGCTAATTTGAACATGGATACTACATGAATCTTACCACTAGGGCTTTGTGAGAAGGTTTGGTATCTTCTAATGTCTGGCTAGCTATACCTATGTCCCTGTCCGGCTTAACCCTCCTTTCAAACAATCCTAGATCCACCCCTGTGTCTACCAGATAAATAGAAGTTAATAAGCAAGAGTTAATTTATAGCTGTCTCTCATGATCAAAGAATGTAGGACCATTTCAGGAACAGAATGACATGCATGACCTCCAATGCAAACTAGTGACCCCATGCACTTGACACATGATGTCTCAACAGAGCGTAACAGGAAGTAGCACTGTCAGTAAACACAGAGGTGAGTTTCTGGTAGTAGAAGATACCTGTCATGATTATATACTACATTACACACACTACTAGTTATAAACCACCCAAATAGCTGTAGTCATAAACATGGTTGGTTAAATTATGAACTCTTTCTGTCTAGCATTCAGAAGCTATCTGGAGCAGAATTTGTTGTTTGCTACATAATTATGATGAAGCCAAGGGGTCATCCCCCTTACTTTTATTGCAAAATGCTTGCAGGAAAGATAATAGAACAGCCAACTACTCTATTAGAATAGTCACCTTTTCTTAAAGCTGTAAGTACCTACTTGATTATTTATTTGCAATATAAATACTTTCAGAGCTTCTATATTTTCGTTGGGGAATTGAAAGCCCTCAGACCCCCGACCCATAAATTACATCGATTATATCCACATATCTGTTGTATCCTTAGCTACAATTCCATGCACTGCATAAATTTTACTGCCAACTCACAGTGCGTCTGCAGAGTATTACATATACTAATAGCTAGGCAATCATGGACAGTTCCATCACAGGGGCGGATCCAGGACCTGGCAAGGGGAGGGGCACAAATAGGCCAAGTTGTAGGTGGTTGGGGAGAGCCAGCTGCAGATTTTCTTGTTAGCTAGTTGTTGCATTTTTGAAGCAGCAATAATACACCTCTTAGTAGTATCTCACTGTTAATTTTTACCATTTTGGCCTTTGCAGATGGTTGTGAAGTCTTAAAAGCTGTTAAAAGGCTCTGAATGCTTCACGTGATAATTATTTTAGAGGCGCTTAGTACGCATGAAGGTGCAAAACGACAATTTTATAGCTAGTTTGACTTTGGTTCGCTTTAATTTCAGGAATATTTGTAATAAAATGTGCATATTTTCATGAGTTATGTAAGCTGATGTTGGCCTGACAAAGTTTAGTATTTATTATAATCAGTAGTGTGGCTCCTCCTCAAGGAGTTAGTAACTACTAATGAGAATATACTATCTATGGTAAGAGGGAGGGGGGCATTTGCCCCAAATGCCCCATCTTGGATCCGCCATTGCATCATAGATTTATAAACCCCAGGTGCGTGCAAATGGTGTTAAAATAAATTTTGTAAGGGGGATAAAATATTTCAGAGTGGGTCCATTTTTTTCAAACAGCTTTGTTCCGGGAGATCCAAACATTTCGATATACCGGTATTTGGACCCGGGGGGACCGGAATTAGGGGGTCCAAATTATTCGTGACAGTCTCATGATTTTTTCCCCGGACCTATATAATGGCACTCCCTTCCTCCCACACATCTCTATATATAGCTATATAGAATGCTAAGAAAATATTTGAAAAATTAAGTATAAGTCTCATGATAGTCTCGTCCACCAGACCCGAGACCAGACAAGCGCGATCATCGATTAAACGCTTGAGGAAAGGTCTTGGGGGGGACAAGTCCCATGAGATGATTCATGTACGATGTCCCGCGATGGCACGGAAGAGCTGAATCGTAATATAGTGAACCGGAAATTTTTTTGCAAGGTGTCGGATGTGCTACATGGCAAGCGTAATGCTGTTCCCAGTTGCTGCATTTGCTGATGTTGATAAACCAATCACTGACGGACAGGATCATGATCAAGTTGCTGATCGTATTACTTGCCGTCAGTACGACTTCTCAGACCGTTCCTTTTTGTATGAGAAGAAATGCCGAATCACTAACTGATATTCACATAATCGGATTTTTCCCCTGTACTGCCAGTAACGATACTAGAGGTATTCGAGTGGATAATTGTGATGGGATAGACAGAATACCCATTATGAAGTTAGCTCTAGAGGAGATCAATGAGAGATGTGACCTACTACCAGGATATCGACTAGTCGTCGACTATGCTAACTCCGCAGTAAGTATTGCATTATACATAGCTAGTTGTTACATGGATGACTGGTTTCTTGTAAACTATTCAGCATTATAAATAGCAGCTAGGAAGTATTATTAACTAGCTATATTGTACTAATTACTGACTACATGATTTGGTTGGCATTCACAGGCAATTGGTAGAGACACTTAGCTATCAAATAAATAGTTAGCGTCAGAATGCAAAAAAACTAGAACATGAGGAAAACCATCCTGCCAAGGTCTGAATAAAGATAACACAAATCACTTAGCTAATATGTGCTTCAGCCATTAGAAAATCACAATTCAAATTTTGCAATATTTAATTGTGATGGATTAAGTATACACAGTAACTAGGCCGAGGGGTAGCCAACGTCTTGGGACTCTCGTACACTATCTGAGAAATCCAATTAGAAATCTATTAAACATTTAGAAATCCCGAACCACGTACAAAATAGGATATTCTCGTTTTTGTCTGTTCATGAGTTCAATTATGGTTGCCACTCTATACAACGGTTCAAATTGACAGTGCAAAGTAAACCTGTGTCTCTTCTGAAGCTCCTCTAATCCCTATCAGCTACTCTCTTGAGTGTTCCTGCACAAGTCATTAGCAAAAAGTCGAGGTAAAAACATCACGATAAAATCGAAATTAGAATTAGATTATATTTACAAATATATTTTAAAGCAGAAATATTTTTGAAATACTTAAATATTGGGGCTTTCATACACCATGTTGGGGTTTTGCGTGGGCGCTGGCAACTCCCCTGACTAGGCTATATTCTATTGAAAAACTATTAAAGGTATAAGGCAGAATACCTCAGTGCAGGCACGTGACAAGAGCATTTTATGTTACAAATACCAACAGCCTATCTTCTTTTGCATTGGCATTTATAATATTTTGCCAGCAGAATGTATGTTAATCCTCAAAAATGTTGTACTGTAGCTAAATAATAAGTAGTGATTACTGTGGCAAATAGTGAATGATACTGCACACTTTAGTAACAATCACTAAGAATTTCCAGTGACATTCACTATTTGCTGCAGCATTCACTGCTTGTGTGTCATGTGCATGTAATTTTAGTACGTACTACTATTACATACACATGTGTATGCATGTGTATAGTGTGTGGTGCATGCATGCATAAGTGTATATGTGTGGGCAGAATAGCTATAAGCACCAGCCTGGTAATTGAAAAGCTCCAGGCTTGATCCCAGTTATGCCTTTTGTGTACTTGAGCAAGAAACTTTACTCGCACTTCTCCAATCTACCCAGCTTAATGGGAACCTGGTGACCTAGGAATGCAGCAGTCAATGGGTATCTGGTGTTAATTAGAGAAGCGATTGCCCAACTGTCCTTGTCACACACAGTAGGTGAAGGATTCAGGTGCTTATACCTTTACCTGTGAGACAGTATGACTGGTATAATAATGGATGTAAGAAATTATTACCTTATAACTTTGATAAATTGTTTAATGTTTAATTTCTAGCTACAGGCACTGGAACATTTACACAATAGGCTGTCTGTATGATGAGGTAATACCTCTAGTATAAATTAACCAAAATTCCCCATGCAACTGAATCAGTAAGCATGATTAATTCTCTGAATTGACTCAATTTCACAGCACAACATAGTTTCAAAATTGTCATTGTCAGACCATTTGTCAGATCTCAACAAATTTAATATGCTTTGTAAAGTCTTATATATTATGGGTTTCTGTGTCATGATGTTATTAACATTTTATTGAACTTCGTCATGTGTTTCCTATCTATTGCCATTACTGTTTTCAGTTTCATTGCTTTTATTTCAATTTCCAGTGTAATGTTCTCCTATAGGAAAGTTTAACTGCCATACACCTAGATCTGTTTCTCCATGAACCACTTCCTAAAACATTGTGTTGTCACAGGTGGAGTGTGGTCCCTAATGACAAGTACAAAGTAAATAAAACATAATCACTACATACACATTACTACTGATGGGGGAACTAGCAAACAAAAGACACAGGATGTGTTATAATCTGTGTGGGGTAAATATAGGAAACCCAGTACAGGGTCTATAGCATAACATCTCATTATGTACTATACACCTATATAGTTGGGATGAACTCGTTAATAGCTAATACTGTTTACTTGCAGATACGTGTTGATGTCAAACCATTTCATTAATGCTTTGAAAAACTTCAGCCACTAGTACAGTACTTCTTCTCTGTTGCACTGGAAAGCATTCAGTGATAGTAGCAGTAATAAATAACAAGCTTATGATGCAGCTATAATAATGTGGAGTTTGGTATTCCATAGTTAGGTGGGTGGGCTTAATATAGGAATATTAAATGGAGCAAGAAGATGAATGGAACCCAGAAATCCAATTTGGCCATGCCATGGATCCTCACTCCGCTCAAATTACTTCAAATGGAGAAGACCACAAATGGCAAGCCCTCCAAGGTTTCCTAGTAGTTGGCCTCATCAATCTGTGTGTCTGCAGATACACTATATACATAATGTATAAAATTGAATCCTTATAAAGTCATAATAGTGTATATACATTCTGGTGACAAGATATTGTGTGACTGTATGCAAAACAATGTCACATGTAGACACCATGAACATGTAGACACCATGAACATGTAGACACCATGAACATGTAGACACCATCATAACATGTAGACACCATGAACATGTAGACACCATGAACATGTAGACACCATGAACATGTAGACACCATGAACATGTAGACATCATGAACATGTAGACATCATGAACATGTAGACATCATGAACATGTAGACACCATGAACATGTAGACACCATGAACATGTAGACACCATGAACATGTAGACACCATCATAACATGTAGACACCATGAACATGTAGACACCATCATGAACATGTAGACACCATGAACATGTAGACACCATCATAACATGTAGACACCATGAACATGTAGACACCATCATAACATGTAGACACCATGAACATGTAGACACCATCATAACATGTAGACACCATGAACATGTAGACACCATGAACATGTAGACACCATGAACATGTAGACACCATGAACATGTAGACATCATGAACATGTAGACATCATGAACATGTAGACACCATGAACATGTAGACACCATGAACATGTAGACACCATCATAACATGTAGACACCATGAACATGTAGACACCATCATAACATGTAGACACCATGAACATGTAGACACCATGAACATGTAGACACCATGAACATGTAGACACCATGAACATGTAGACACCATGAACATGTAGACATCATGAACATGTAGACATCATGAACATGTAGACACCATGAACATGTAGACACCATGAACATGTAGACACCATGAACATGTAGACATCATGAACATGTAGACATCATGAACATGTAGACACCATGAACATGTAGACACCATGAACATGTAGACACCATGAACATGTAGACACCATGAACATGTAGACACCATGAACATGTAGACACCATGAACATGTAGACACCATGAACATGTACACACCATGAACATGTAGACACCATGAACATGTAGACACCATGAACATGTATGCACACATGTATACATTAGAGACACATTGATTAGTCACACTTACATAAATGTGATCAGTTGTTAATTACACATTATACATTTATGATGTAGACTCTATTATTAAGTGTTCTGTATCACAGGATGTTCACTATATGGTATCCTACAAGACTACCATATAGTGGTTTAACATCGTGGGTAGCTCCTAAAATGATTATTGTAATATGATCCTAGGTGATGATGGAACTGGTATAGCATGCATGGCAAAATGACAATACTACAAAGTGTGCTAAATATAGTTATGAATGCCATCACTTGGTTTCCTATCGCAAAACAGGTGTACATGGAAGGAAGTTGTGTATACATAAAAATTCCAAGGTCTTATGTGCTATTACAGGTGTATACATGTGAAAATGTGGTACGAGTCACTGACTAATAATAGTTTTAATGGAGCCCAAAGAATTAAATTGTTAGGCAGTTTAGTTACTAGAGTATATCCTCAAATTATACATTATCTGTCCTATAAATAGTTATTACCTAATGTGGGTAATTACCATCTAATCTTCACAGTGTTCATCAATTCCACCAGTATATCACCTCATCCAACAAACTGATCCATCACAACCAACTAAACTAATGATCCTTGGAACTGCTTGTTCTATAGCCAGTATCATAATGGGAGAAATTGCTGAGAGACGTTTAAACATCACACAAGTATGATCATGTATTGTTGCTGTTGTTGTTGATGATGATGTTGTCGTCATCATCTTGTACATCAAAACACACAATAGAATACTTCAAGTAAACAGTTCTGACCTGTTTAGATAGAATGGTTTGTATGTATGAAAGGTTTTACCTAAAATATATGAAAGTGAAAGCCATATATGTGCAATTATTTCTATCAGATTGTGCCTGTAGTTTTACGGCTCCTTTAGAGTGTTTAAAAACAGTTACTTTTACCACATTCTGAAAGATTTTCTGTTTGCACCTGTAAATTGAAACACATTCATGGTACTAATTTTAAACAAAAATAAATATTTTGAATGCACTTGTAAATGGGCTTATAACTTAGTTTTAAAAGCATCCAAACATGCCCTAAGGCAATGTTTCTGACGTGGCACCGTATCTCAAATGATTTAGTATACCTCACAAAATTTGGTGCTTTTATCTTAAAGTAAATGATTTCGTCAACATTTGTTGCTTATAGCCACTCTACTATAATAGTTATACTTTAAGGCAATAAAGTTAAGTAGTAGCTAAGCACTTTCAGTTTTAGGTTTATTGTGCATCGTATTTACTTTTATTGTAAATTTTAGGTGATAAGTAATTTATTCTAATATTTTTAGTTTTAGTACAAGTTTTTATGGTACTTTTAGTTTTAGTCTTTTACAAATAATATAACTACTTCAGTTTTAGTTTTAGGCCCAACTAAATTGTTTGGTTTTAGGTAACTAAAAATAATACTACCACTGCAACACTGTGCTATTTCAGTAATAGTTTGAGCATGCACTCAAACAAAAACAATAAGCTTGGTGCCATTCTTTCTTCTAATGCTGTATGCACAGGTTCATCGGTCATAATAGTGTTATAAGAAAAGTAAACAAACTGGTACAAGGAAGAAATGGAAATTTTAAATTGATTAGAGATCAAAGAAATAGTGAACCAAGGAAGATTGCCTACACCTGCAGATATAGTTACTAGTGGACTTTTAATCCCTATTTCAGTCTATTTCTGTCTATTTCTTTGATCCCTAATCAAACTTAAAATTCCTAAGTTTCCTTGTACTTGAATTAAACAATGGAATATATTGTGGATATTATCCTTACTCAAATACTACAATACATGTCATAATATAGCTACAGTAGATCTTCAGTTCCACTGTTTCTAGAAAATTGTTTAAAGAGTTTGAATTTATTCTGACACGTTATATACAGGTTGATCACATGTCACCAAGCATCTTACAATATCTCAACCCATTCATTCCTAACATCTTAGTATTATTATGAAGTTTACTAATGTGCAAATTACATGTTGATAAACTGCTGCCTTTTAAATTCTATGTAGCTGTCCTGCTAAGAAACAAAGGCAATGTTGTGCACACTTCTCGTGAATATACAATAAGATCTCATGATAAATGCATTGATTTCCTGTTCGGCTGCACAACCCCATGTGACAATGACACATGGCCAACCCCTCCTTTGAAAATAGAACATAAGTACTCATATAGAACAAATACTCTAATAAAACAGTCACTCTAACTTTAAACAAGGTGTCAAATACTTGTTTTACTAGTCTCTTCCCCTCCTGGCCATACATGATATCCTACAAGTGTAATCATTTTCATATAACTAATCCATTCAGGTATCCTATGCTGCCACTTCTCCATTGTTTGGAAATCAAGAAAAATATCCAAGATTTTACCGGATGGTAACAGAAGTAACACAATACTTTGATGGATATGATGCAATTCTAAGGAAGTTCAATTGGAAAAAAGTAGCAGTAGTGTATTACGATGATGACTTTACACTGAATGTACGTGGGACTGTGGTGTGTGCATTTGTGGGTATATGCTGATAAACACCATACCATCGAAAGTCACAGTTTTAAATGCATACCTTATTGACTTGATCACAGGCAGTAGTGGGTTAATGCTTCAGACTGGGTATAGTAAACCAATATTATAACATGTCTGTTATTATCAAAAAACAATTGATAATTGTGTACTCCAAGTACAATCTTAAGATGATTTTGTAATACTGCATGTTAATCAGTTGGTGTCATTTTTGTCCATACATTCTCAAACTCAACAACACCATTGCATGTCTTGTGATCTTCTTCCTTAAAAGGTTGGAAACAATGTTGTACGGCACCTGAACAATTCTGAATTTGAGATAATTTTGAATTTGATATTTGCAGATGGAACTGAAGATTATGTCATTCAGCAGATTAAGGTTATCATAGTACAATATAAACACTAACTTGTAGTAATAGTGCTTCTGTTGTTAACAGAGTGTCAATGCTAGAATTGTAATATTGGTTGTACCTCCATCACCATTGAACGTACTGGTTAACTTTTGGTGCAGGGTAAGTTTATATGTTTATATGTACGAAATGCATGAGGCTACATACAATGTATACTTGAATTCCAGTGATCAATATACTAGCTTGTTAATGCAAATGACAGTAGTGATTGTTCAATGATTGCCTGTATGTTGTATTAAATGTACTGAAGGATGGTTATAGAATTATAGTAAGGTCTGAATGAAATTCATGTCCTTTTACTATTAGTCAACCATTATATACACAGTCCAATAGTCTACTAACTGGCACATTTCACTTCACAAAGTTATGGTGTACTTGATGTGTAACGAATTCTGTACTGAAACCAACCAATAATCCTACCACATATTACACTTTTACTACTTGTGACCAGACTTTGCAAAATCATCCCAACAGGTGCAAACTGTATTAGTCAAACACCATTACGAAGTCTATGTTCTATCGGGAAACATGAAGTTTTTTGTGTCTTGTGCCAGCAAAATATCATTATTCTTTTACCCTATCACCCACCACTCGTACACAAAGTACACACTTTCAGTTGTGAATTGTTACTCCAAGCCTGTGTCACACTGGGATAAATATAGACAAGACAAAGTGAAAAATCAAACCCATAGCTGTTATTGATTCACGCTTGCCTGAAGGTTGGCAGCAGGTTGGTAGGTAGCACAACAATTAATTACAAAAATTAAATGCAGTGAATTCAGTCATTATAAAAGAACACACACATCAACTATCAATTACTTAAATGCAAAGTGATAATTTTTCTCCTATTCGGTTCTACCTGTTTAATACTTCAAAAACAAAGAACAGTACAAGAGGTGCTTAAACAAGGTGACTTGCCTTATCAACATATAGAACAAAGTAATCCAGGAATGAAAGCATAGTTGTTTACCCTTTAGAAAGCTACTTATGGTCATGCACTGTATGCTCTATTAGAGATTATGTAGTTTGCCCCAGGCCAAAGAGACATTGATCAGTGCAAACCTGTAGCATAGTCAAGGTATGCTTGGCTGAAAGCATCAGTCAGCCAGTCAGTTAGTAGAAAATTTAGTTAAATATCCTTCTCACAGGTCCCTAGTAGGGTCACAGAATATTTTGTAGATGCTTTTTGGAAGTGCTTGGAGTCATTTATGTACTTGGTTATGCCTGACAAATATTGCCAAGCTGTTGTAAAGGAAAAGTGAAACTGGTTTTTGGGTTATATGTTTAGGCAAGAAATTAGAACTCACCCAAGCCTCCATGATTCCAGTACTACTGTACTGTATGATGCACTGTCACCACAATACTATTTATGTATGTATGTATGTGTGTGTGTGTGTATGTATGTATGTATGTATGTATGTATGTATGTATGTATGTATGTATGTATATGTATGTATGTGTGTGTGTATGTACGTATGTATGTATGTATGTATGTATGTATGTATGTATGTATGTGTGTATGTATGTATGTGTGTGTATGTATGTATGTATGTATGTACGTACGTGTGTATGTAGTGTGTATGTCAGTTCCTCAATCAGGTATGTACTTTTGAAATGGCTATAAATTTACTTAGGCTATCAAGAGCAGAATAACTGGACCCAACTTTGTATGGCTCCTTCCTGGATGGTTCCTACCTGACTGGTGGAATGTCACTGACTCTGATTGTGATGCTGAAGAAATGAGAGATGCTTTGGAACATTCATTGGTATTTGTGGATAATGGAAAGCTTATTAATGATGCTTCAAGAATGTTAGTATCTAACAAAGTGAGGTTTATATGATTATAGTAAGTGATTATTATTTATTCAATCATACTAATAGAACGTGTCACAATTTAAGGAAGATCTACAAAATAAAACTACTATATATGGTGTTGACACGGATGTAGATGTTGGATCTAGAGTTGGATATATATATGATGCAGTGTGGACCATTGCTCTTGCCTTAAACTCATCCATATCAATACTGGAAGATAGAGGGTTGGGAAGACTGGAAAACTTCACTTATGATTCAGTTGAAATGGCAAATGTGTTCACTGAAGCTGTTGCTAATGTGTCATTTCAAGGAATATCGGTTAGTTACAATATCCTTATAGCTACATGGTATTTTAAAGCTATGCTGTTGCATAAGTAATAACACACAATAATAATCTGAAATATTACATTAGGGAAATGTGTCCTTTGAAGATGGCAATGCTACCCGACCTGCTTCTCTTCTAATATTTCAATATCAAAGTAAGTGTTAAATTGTCACCTATTATTTTAGTAGGTAAGCTTGGAGTTCATGGAGTTGTAATAGTAGTCGGAAGGTCCTGTGTGTTGTGGTACTATAAAACATGTTGGCACTGTCAAAATCCATGAAGTTACTTCAGAAAATAAATGTAACAAGTTGATGTTGTGCTACTTCTAAAAACCAGGTGCCATGCAGCTAACTAACTCATCTGGAATTAACCATAGATAGTATATGCTACTATGAATTAATCAACTATGTATTACTATGGGTAGTTTTGGGTTGTGCAATAGTATTGTTAGCTAATTATTGTATTTCGTAATTCATGAAATTTTTGTATTTCATTCAATTATGTTGCAATGCACTGCTAAGGAAGTGCTTGTTAAACAAACCGCTTTTACCAATATATTACGCACAGAATTATTTTCTAAACTGTTTTATAGTTTGACTATCGTATTTTTTCTCACAAATTCACTTGACAAAAGGGATATGGCCCCTTTCAACAACTCGAAGCGATAGGCTATTCCTGGTAGTGTACGAGGCCTGCACTGTTGTTTTTCAGTTGTTAAACGCCTGAAAACCTCAAAGGGAAGGTAATTTACAAAGTCTGAGGAAAGTCGCCACACCCGTATTTCAGTCCACCGAAAAGAAACCACGACCTCACTGAGAGCAAACTTCACCTGTGCAGAAGTTTAATACAGACTTCATTTCGCTTTTGCTTCTTACGTAAAAGCTGCTTTTACCATTATTAACAATTTTGCTCATGTGGGTGCGTACGGACAAACATAGATAGGTAGATATGTAGATAGGTACACACACACTTTTACAAAAACAATTTCAATAAACCAGGCGCATGCCCACAGCTGGCCTTCAACCGGCTGTGGGCATGCGCCTGGTTTAAAAAGGGTCTATTGTATATGCATATAGTATAATAGTATTGTTTAGTGAAGTTTATACTATACTGCCTTCGCAATAAGCAGTGCTGTTCACATATGGCAACCAATCCCTTCATAGCAACCTGAAGAATGCCACCAATTTTATTGTATGTTTGACTGATTGACTGACTGACTGACTGACTGACTGACTGACTGACTGACTGACTGACTGACTGACTGACTGACTGACTGACTGACTGACTGACTGACTGACTGACTGACTGACTGACTAGCAGACCAACTAGCTGACTGATCAATACCTAACTGATGCCTTCAAAGTGTAACCCAATAAACAGCTAGTACTACGAACATGATGTTTCACAGCATTTTGCCCCAATATGTACCTTTTGTCAGGATAAGTGAAATTGTAGGAAAGCAGAAATGGGAACAATTAGTGGAAATGACTGATAAAGGTCATCACATTGAATTTTTCACCTAAGTGCTTCTTTGTAGCTTTGTGCTGTATTCTTTTGCAAAAGCAATTGCAACTATAATGACAATCAAGAGCATTGGGTAACTGGGTACTATCAAACAGTGTGGTAGTACTGTTTAAGTAGGGTTTGCATCAAAAGTGACAAGCGCTGCCTAAAATTCTGCCTTTAAAAATCATCCTAGAGACATCTTACGCCACAAAAATCACGAATAAATTAGTCTAAATACAACATTAAAAACAAGAAAACACTTCCCAGTGACTGAATATAGAATTTTTTTTAATTGCCAAAACTTGAAATTTTGTCTCACTCACTGCCTCACTCACTCACTGCCTCACTCACTCACTGATCACAGTCACAAGCCTAGAGCCCACCAACGAAGCAGCGCACGGTCACCATTTTACACCACAACAACAAACTCACCAGTGAGATGTGCCTTTTTGGGTTCTGACGAGTGTACGCCCTGTGCGCCTTGTCTTTCCTTTTATCTTCAATCAGGTTGGTTGTCTTCTTCTTCAAGCATCGAAACCATACCAAGGCATTAATTTTCTATTTCAACACTTTTCTGTAGACACCACAAAATTATTTCAGAAAGTGCTTATGCTGCTGAAAGAGCAGGGCACTTATAATTTCAAGTGTTGCAGTGAAACATAAGGCTGCTGAGTTGTCACTTCAACTTTTGCCAATGTCTGGACTGCATTCAACGAAGGGATTTTGAGATGGACTGATACTCAATGCCTTGTTCCTCTGAATACACTGACTCAGCCACTCAGTGCCAGATGGCGAGATCAGCAAGTGATTCATGCGATTGCTTAGTACTCGAGTAGAAATTGTATTACTTCATCCTGTTAGTTGAGACTAAGTTCCAGACAACTGAAAGGGCCTGTTTGTTTGAACAACTTCTGGCCGGGGTGAATAGAATGCACACCATCAAGGTCATAGATCTGAGCGCCACTGCTACTACGATCAAAGGTAAGCTATGCACGCTACTAGGGGCCTATGTGCTTCCAATTTTGGTACTTTAATAAGCTGTAACTAGCTAGGCTGTGCTACAACAAAAGTAAACAAACTAGTATTTTAAAAAATAGTTAATTTAAAAATGAAGTAGGGATCTATACAATAAAAAGTAGTGAAACAAGAGATGAATGATGGTATTACAGTATAGCTTGATGGG
This sequence comes from Dysidea avara, assembly GCF_963678975.1. NCBI lineage: Eukaryota > Metazoa > Porifera > Demospongiae > Dictyoceratida > Dysideidae > Dysidea > Dysidea avara. The sequence continues at coordinate 2,109,899 of NC_089280.1, forward strand.
AAAGTCCCTACTTTGGCACATTAGCTATAATTTTGCTCAATGCCAAAATAGGAGTTTTCCCACCAAGCTATGCTGTAATAACATCATTCATCTCTTGTTTCACTACTTTTTATTGCATAGATCCCTAATTCATTTTTTAAATTAATAATTTTTTAAAATACTAGTACACCACACATGTAGATCCACACATGTAGATGTTGGTAATGGAGACAATTAGCACCTATGTGATCCAAGCTCATCTTTTATGTCAAGCTTTATTACATAGCTAGCCATTTAACTGGCTGATCTTCTCCAACACATATTGTTGTTCATAACTATGTAGTGCTGTGTAATGGAACTTAATGAGATGATTATTTACTTGCCAGTAATAATTCGTATTTGGGGTGCATGTTTGCAAATATGTCTGGCATCATTTATTCCTTTAATGTAGTGTTATAGAAGTTTGATAGAAAGAATTGCAATAAAACATGTGAAAATTTCATATATTATGTAGCTTATATGCCAACTACACAATAAATATATATATATATATATTACTTACAAGCAGCATTTCTCGATACATTTAAATATGTAGCTAAGTGATATAGACTGTTTTTTCCTAGAGATAGTCATAATTGTGTTACAAACAGTTAACAAACAAGTGTATGGAATTTTGAAAGATAGTATATAGGAATCATTGTTAGATCCCTAAAGGATAGGTTACTATTAGATATATACTTCGGGTGATCATCCTCCTTAATTGCTTCAGTACTCTTTATTGTAACAATCCCTACTAATATGTAGCTTGTAAAATTCCTAATATGTGACTGGATTTTGGAAAAAGAACCAAATCACACATTAGAAGTTTCAAGATAAACAATTTTAAAAACTTCGAGTCAGCATAACTTGCCAAAGATAGCAAAGCAAGTACATGTATGAAATTTACACAAGAGATGCATCAATCTATTACCTTTAGTCCACTAAATTAAATAGAAAAGCTGAGCAGTTGGACAAGCGAAGTAGTATCACAAGTGCTCACAAAGAAGTGGAGGGTAGGGGTGGTGGAGATAGACTTCACAATTGAAGTCCAGACACAAGATTACAGGGTTGTGCTGGCTTCTGAGTGGTTGATATGCAGCAGAATCAGCAGAAAAAATATTTGGCCAACAATATCAGGCTATCCACCAGTAAATCACTGATTTTTGCAAGCCAAGCCCTTCACAAACCAGAAACCACCATTCAAGCTCTCTACACCACCCAGAAAAGATGTCTGTTAAAACCAGCCTCGAGTAGTTTGAGTTGAGGGTCAAAATTAGTAGTACAATAGTGTAGCTATCCACTGGTGGTGTTTGCCTGATGTGTGATATGGATCAGTTTTGTAAAATCTGGTCACATACAAATTTGTGTAAGTAAAACATTATCATCATGATGTGGTTTAGATGGTGTTCCTGAGCCAATACTGATCTTCAGTCTATTACAAACTAATGATTCTGAAAAGTTACAATTTGTATCAAACAGTAGCTTTATCTGGCAAGGTATGTACAACTATAATGATAAAACTGTTATCAGTTTATATCATCTCCCTAGGTGGGGATGTACCTAGAGATTCTCCTATTCCAATTGTTAGAGAAAGCAATTTGGTAGAATTTATAATAGCTGGTGTTGTGTCTTCTATTGGAATATTATCAACAGTTTTCTTCTTTGTGTTTAACCTCTACTATAGAAAACACCCGTGAGTCAGCTAGTATACAGGCTCAGTGCAAAGTACTGTATACACAAGTGATTATGTGACTGAATCTGGGAAAACCCCCGGGGAAAACTGGTCTTTTTGCCAATGACAGCAGATTTACTTTTCACCAAAAACACAATTAAAGCTACATGAATAAACTATCAAATTGCATTATCAAAATCAGCTAGACTTTAGTGGTCTGCTCTTGCTGGCTGTTTTTCCAGTGGCAATCACAAGTGGTCTGGGGGCCCTGATGGAGTTTTGGCCAGCCTGGGGATGACTGTATGTAGCTGTGCAGCTCTGTGGTGTTGAATAGAGACCTGTACTCATTTTATTAACTGGTTTTGAGACCTAAATGGCCCATCCCTGTGCCTTAACTCCTCTTTAATTTTTTGCAACAGTCTTTGGCCTCTGCTTCCTACCCCTTTTGGAGCTGGCCTGATACAGTTTTAAAACTATCTAAAATGGTGGGTAACTCTGCTTGTATAGTGGATACCCTGGAAGGCAAGGAAGTGGTGTAAAACGTGTGAAAATTTGGTACACATAGCTTCAACCATTGGCAAGCTACAACACACTGAATACTTATCACCAGCATTTCTTAATACAGTGGAACCTCGATTATCCGAATTAATCAGGGGAAAGTGTGTTCATATAATTGAATAGTACATAAAATCGAATATCCATACATTGCTTTGCTCAAGTACTCTAATAATGCATACACTTGTTGACAAAATACTCTAATTGAGCAGTCAATTTGGCATACGGATAATCGAGTGTTCAGTTAATCAGTATTCAGATAATTTAGGTTCCACTGTATTTTTAAATAGGCAATAAGACCAGTTTTCCCAGACTAAGTCACATATAATGATTTTGAAGTAAATCTTGCTAGTAACATAAAAGGCAGATGTTCACTTAATAACTATTAATACTTGTAGTGTAGAAGAAATGTATAATCAAGTTAATATGTTTATAGGGCTTAGAAAGGATTTTCTGACTTAGTTCCTTATCGTATTAAAATAGATATACTCTAATAGAACAGTCCTATACTCGGCTGCTACCTACTATCACAACTACTGCTATTATATTATGCCTACCACCATGCATCACTGTTTACTAAAGGCTGGATTCCTTTCTTCCTGTCAATATGCACATGATGTGGCAGTCTGGCTTTCTTGTTGGTCACACAACACACTACCATGTGTCTTGATATATCGTATAAAAGAAAACGTTACCTATAGGTATCCCTCTGTTTCTTTAGAGTTGTAAGAAAAAGCAGTTACCGACTCAATTCACTAATTTTAGTAGCAGTGTTTGTAGGGTTTGTTGGTACCCTCCTACATGTTATTAAACTAGATGATGATATGTCTGAAGTTGTCACTACAACTATTTGTAATGTAAGTTGAATCACTAAAATAACCTGTTTAACTAGATTATATACACAGGCAAGAAACTGGACTAACAAGTTAGCTTTTGTAGTTGCTTTTGGTACACTGTTTGTTAAAATCTGGAGACTATACAGAATTTTTTTAAACAGAGCATTGATAAATCGAGTAAGTGTTACTTTAGATTTAGTATATATTTATGTGATTAACTATACTGTACAGAAACATTTGGATGATAAATATTTACTTCTGATAGTAGCAGTTATAGTAGCACCAATCTTAGTAGTACTAATTGTCCAAGTTGCCACATTTCCACTAAAGTTACATCGACATGAGATTATAAATGAGGTAACGTTTTCTCAAATTTTGTACAATACGGTTTGTGAAATTGTGTGGTTATAAATCTTCATGTGTTTAATGCACCTAACATTGTTGATTACTCTAGGATGATTTGATGACAGTAGAAATTTATAAAGACTGCAGTGGAGATCATGGGTTCATATTCTTAGGAGTTTGTTACATTGAATATGTTCTACTAGCATTGTTTAGTATACTAGTAGCTTATCAGACTCAGAAAAATATTGGTGTTTATCGTAAACATCTTGAATCAGCTGTGATCAACCTGACAACAATACTAGCTGTCCTGTTGTCCTCTATTTGTCAAGTTGTCGTGATCATTCTTCATTTGAATGACCAACAAGAAGGAGTATTATTAGTGATTACACTGCGTGATTGTCTTTGGATGTTTCCAATGATCTATTTGTTGTTCATTCCTAAGGTACAGTTGCTACTCTGTACAGTGGATAATATAGCTGGGTATTTTTGAGGGGCACCATTCGCCACTAAAAACTATCATAGAAATGTGATATTTGACAGCAATCACTTCTACGGAATAGTCTTAGTGCATTCAACTTCAAGTATAGCATTAAAAACAATAAAACACTTACACTTGCAAACAGCCAGATTTAATTGCCAAAACTGGATGTTTAGCCCACCCTCTCGCCTGCCAAATACTCGCCCACCCTGCCCACTTGCCTGCCCACCTGCCTGTGTGTAAGGCAGCATAGCCAAGTGGCTAAAGCATTGGCCTAGTAATTGAAAGGTTCGAAGTTTGATGCCCAAATTGGTATTGTTGTTTCCTTGAGCAGGAAACTTTACTCACATGGCTCCAGTATACCCAGCTATTAAAATGTGGATCTGGTGGCCAGGTATCAACTGGGGAAGCAAATGCCATATCTAGCTTGTAGTGAGTAAAGTTCAAGGTGGGACTTTGGTTGCCTAAACCTTCATCTGTGAGACATGGCACAACCTTCTGGAGGTTACTAGTCCTGCCCCATGCAAAGTCATAAAGATTTGTTGAGATTCCATTTATCCAGAGATTTCAGATTCTTGACCAAGATTTTGGGATATCAAATTGCTTTGTGTTGGAATCCAGTTGGTGTTGAGCCTCATTCCTACTGTACAGTACTACTGTATTGCTACTGCATGATGGCAAATAATTTCTCTGAAAATGAATACCAGTGCCTAATAGCCAGAGTCTACATACAGTATAATAATAGATATGAGAAAGTGGTGTTGCCTACTGGTAGTTAGTTGATGGGGATGTCTTGTTGGTGTAGTATTGACAGCTGTTAAACTAAATTTGGCTAAAGCCTTGCCAGTTCTACTAATGTATATAAAAACTGAGAAAATGTAAACAGCCCATCTGGCTAAGGGGATTCATGTATGCATATTGAAACAGATACCAGACACATCGTATAAGTATATTATGAAGTTGGTTCACATACCAATGTCATTTTTCAACAGTGTTCGCTTCTTTCTGTGTGATAGGACAGGTTTAGAGTTGGGATAGTTACTTCAGTTGGGATAGTTACTTCAGAAAAGTAACGAGTTACTCACTACTTTTATCCCATGTACAGTTACAGTTGCTTTTTAAAAGGTAACTAAGTATCTAGTTACTAGTTACTTTCATAAATAAATCATGCTTGATTATTTTCCCGGGTATATGTTTCAGCCAGGGAAGAAGAGTATAATATGTGCCCTTTCTGAAAATAACAATTCTGTGGCTACAGTTTCATCTGTTACGTCTGTTATTCAAGCTGATCACAAAGAACAGTGCACAGAAAGTGTCTACGTAATGTGGACAAAAATTGAAGTACTTGAAGCATAATTACCCAGCATTACAATGTAACTATTGTAACATTGTTATTTTTCCGACCGTTACTCTTAGTTACAAGTTACTAGTTACAAGGAATGCAACTAGTTATATTACTAGTTACTTTACAAGTAATATAACGTTACGAAGTAACCAGTTACCCCCAACTCTGTAAATAATTATATATTAAAGTGAAATACAGTGACTGTAGCTAATTAGTTACTCTGTGGAATTACAACTACCATGTTAGTGATCACACCATTTCTTACAGGTATACAGAGTGAAGAAAATGCCCCAGTTCATTAATAAAGTTAATGAGTCTGTAGCAAATACTTTTTGGAGCAGGAAGAGTGTAGAACTACCAGACTTTGACTTCCACAGAAGAAGTTCAGATGCTATTGCAACACACAATGAAAAGACACAGGAAACGTCTCTCAATTCAATTTCAAATTTGTATCCTGAAACTAAAGTAACATTTTCAACTGTGTTTGAGAATCACAGTGCTCCATATGGAATAGACCAGAATACATTAAATGTGCCATATCATTTGTGTGACACTGATACACTAAATGGTGTTCAGTTACAGTAAAATCTTTTTTATTCATTCTAGTTTTGCAGTTTGTGTTGAACCTTGTGTGTTTAGTTTTTTGTATTTTTTTTTCATATTCAAGTTTTATAGAACACTGCATCAGAATACTCTATAATTACAAAAATTTCCACAAAGTGGAGTATGCATAACAATGACCGCAGCAGCTGAATTACTCTAAACAGTTGTACATTAGCCATACAAATCTTATAGAAGGAGTTGACACTTTACCGTTTGTTTGATAACACATTAGCACCTTATACTTTACTGTTGCTGTTGGTTTACATTAACCAGTCAGTATATGAACAGTCTGACTGACTGGTCTATGACTGTATCTGATTTTATGTGCTTAGTTGCATGCCGGGATGATGCTGAATGTATGGACATACATATACGTACCAGTCCCCTATCTTGTTAAATGTACGTGTTTGAACATGTAGGTATTCATAGCCACTATGAAATGAGCTAATATGAAATGACAAAAATTCATTGTTTTTTTTATTCACCAGGACCCATGGCCACGATAGCATCATTCAGCCAAGTACAGCCAGTGATAAGTATTACCTTTGTAAATAGCACAAAAGCATCTTGGAAGTTTCAATGAAGTTGACATTGGAAATGATGATTGTTCAATTACGTAGGAGATGAGTGTGTCAATGTATTATGTTGCAAACTAAAACATTGATCTAAGTATTAGTCACTCTAAGACTAAGTCAGATTTAGAGCTCTTGCAGCTATAGCTAGCAGTTCATCATAATTTACTAGTTATAAAAAGTAGCCTATCAGATTCAGAAACCATTCATTAAAGTTATAAAACTTGATATAATCTCCTCTGTGTCAATGGTACTGTAAGGTATAATGCAATAGGTAATTGAAATTTTTAACTAGATGTGTAACACTACTGATGATGATTATACCTGTACTAGTTATGACTCTCCTACAACACCTTTAGAACCATACAATTTCAAAGTGATAGATGATATACTGATATTATACAGTATGTAGTACTGTACATTTTAGACCTGCACATCTCACAAAAAAAATGCTAACCAGAAACCAACCTCACAATAATGAATGGCTGACTCACTCACTCACTCACTGGGCTGATTGAATGACTGTCTTCAGACAAGGATAGCTCAATAGTGATTAAGGCTAAGGGTTTGATTTTCACTGCTAATGTCACTTTAGCCCAACAGGTGCCTTTTGGCATATTGCAGTAGGTACAATGGACACATCATGGACTTACTGTTGTCACTGGCCATGGAGTCTAAAATAATGATAAATCAAACATTGGCTTATAATTGCAAATCATCCACTTCAATTTTAACTAGCTATACTCTCTTTTAAAATGCTTCCAGATTTTAATTGCTCACTTTAACTGCTTGGATAATCATGACAAGATATAGAGCACAAAATATGCACTTCAAACAAGAATGCAGTTTTAGTTTCAAGTGTAACACCATCGCTTTTGATATACATAGCTACCAAATTTTAGTTTTATAATTGGTTCTATTTTTTCTCTTTGCCATGCCCACAACTGACACAAGTCACTTAGATATATGTATACATGTTGCCTCGAGGACTCACATTCATGTACTTAATTTAAATGTATTCATCATAACCATGATGGTGTTAATAGTAATACTCCCTCTCCTCTCCCCGCTTTCAGGTTGGGTAGTTGGTTCATTTTGCCCTCGATTTTTTATTATTATTATTTATTATTAGCGCTTTACAGTGACCAGCACTGAAGGTCTGACAGCAACATGTGCTGCAGCCTTAGGTTTTGCCACTGCATGCCCGCCTACCAATGCAATTGCCTAGCTAGCTAGCTAGCTACTAGTCTATAATATAATTGTGGGTCAGTAGAGATCAATCTATATCATTCTGAGAAAAAAAAAATCACTTAATACTTGGTCATAGACACCGCTAACTCCTCCATACGTCGATTTAAGCTTGCACGGAAGAATCCGATGTCCGGATATTCAGGGCGCTGTAACAAAGCAAAACAAATGTGTAGGCGTGGCCGATGAGAAATACGTATAATACTCGAAATAATACTCGAGATAATACTGCTTCCAGTTGTTTTAGTAAGTGCTGATCGTTGAAGTGTTCATAGACGGATGACCGGATCATGACTAAGCTGCTGATTGTATTGCTTGTCATCTGTGCAGCCTATAGCGAGATTCCATGTGGAAGAAATGAATCGACCGACATTCATATAATTGGTTTTTTCCCCTGTACTGCCAATAACGATACTAGAAGTATTCCAGTTGATAATTGTGATGGAATAGACAGAATACCCATTATGAAGTTAGCTCTAGAGGAGATCAATGAGAGATGTGACCTACTACCAGGATATCGACTAGTCGTCGACTATGCTAACTCCGCAGTAAGTATTTTATTTAGGTAGTTGTTTCAAGGTTACTTGTTTAACTGTTCAGCAGCATATATAGTAGCTAAGGAGTACCGATTGTTGTTCCAGGGTTTGACTTTGAAAATCAAATTCTCCACCATGGGGGAAAATCTAGCAAATGCCTACATAGCATGTCTATAGGAAACAGTATGCAGCTTGCAAGTTGAACAGGTGCCAAAATTTCAAACAGTCAAATGGGGCAGAATCTCAGATCATATTGGGCCAAAATCCTCCTGGGTCATTCCATGTCAAATCAACAAGGAATTTAGGGTCACCTCTCAGATTTTAACGAAACTTGGTGTGTTTGTAGTACCTATGGTGCTTATCACTCATGCACATTTTTAGCTCCATACACCGTGTAGTTTCTGATTTATGACCACAAATATTTTGAATATTTCGGTCCATCTCTAGTTATAAAATTGACTGCAACTTTGCACGGTGTAAATATTTTTAAACACAATTTTCACTGATGGAAGACTGTTGATTGACCTTTCCAGTGATCCCTAAATTATGGGATATCTACTTAATTATGGTTCAAAGGTACTTCATTGAAAACTTTAATCCTTTATATTTTGAAAAATGCTGCTTGAAATTTTTTGTGAATAATGATCTATGTTTGATAAAAGTTTTGTGGTGGGACCACAATGGGCTCAAGAATTATGTTGTGGTATGCAGTGGAATTTGCAGGATATTATTGCTGTATTGGAGTGTACACCTCCAATAACCACTCACAACAACAAGTTTGTTTTACAGAGTGAAGGTGACTAGGTACATTGCAACCTGTATTAGTGACCACCTGTATTCTATGTGCTGCAGTTAAGTTATACTTCTTTAATGTAGCACCAAAGCATCAACCCTTTCTAGCAATTGCAAAAATGGCCCTTATTAGACAGGATGATTTTAAATTATAGATCTGACCACCATGTGTCCATAAACATCATGTAAATGTTGTACCATCTCTTCACAAGTACAGTGAACCCTCACAAATCCGACCTCCCCTGGGACCAAAGGCTGTTCAGATTACTGAAATGTTCGGATTTGTGAATCATCAATTAACACTGAGTTTTAAGTTTTATTGACTAAATAAGTATATAAGAGGTCTTCACATACATCAAGTTTTACAGTACAGTGTATACGTTTTTGCAGTTAAGTTGAATGAAAGTAAGTGTCAAGAGTAAGTTGCTTAGCATTACTGAAAGTGATGGGGTAGTGCACTCATCTTGACATTCATACCAAGTGTTTGAATAACACTTAGTCTAGTCACTTCTTCACTTCAGTATATCTTCATTCTTTTTAATGTCACTTACAGTTGATTTGCCAATGCCATATTCTTTAGCAATGTTGCTTAAACTTGCTCCTCTAGTAATCTTTTTCAATATAGTAAACTTTTGCTCAATTGACAAGGTCACACGTTTTTGCTTTTCTTCAGCCATATCCTCAACTCTTTAACCTCGCTAAAAACGCGTTTATTGCTTGGCGTTAATTAGATTTTTTTTTGCTAGCTACATGACCCGTTCGGATTATCCAAGGATCCGGATTAGAGAGGGTCAGATTTGCGAGGGTCCACTATACTTTCTTTATTAAGTTGAATCCCACTGTAGTGGACTTAGCCATATTTATTTGGCTGCATAGGTACATACAACAGAACTCCTCAGAAGGGATACCTGGATACCTTGATGACCAGGACACCTGTTTATACACTGTACTCCCACTCTAGCGGTGCACATACATTTAGACCAAGATATTTCTGTGGCTTCTGTAATATGAGCACTTTATTATGGTCCTAGCAATGGAGGGATTTTACCATATACATGAATTAATTGTACCTCAATGTGTGAAAATTAATTACTACATTACTTTACATTCACGACCACTTGAAGATCAAGTCATAAATTCATACACATACTCACGTAGGAAGTAAACATGTTAACCACATATTTAACATTTACCTGCACTGATCTTCAAAACGTGAACACAAATACTTTGAAACACAAATACTTTGAAACACAAATACTTTGAAACACCATTAATTTTAGTAATTACAGTGATATAAATCATGCATTGAAGTGCAAGCAAGTGTTAATAATATAAAAACTCTTGGTACAAGTAATACATCTACTGTATATAGTGTAACTCTTCTATTCCCTGGACCATTGATGAAGTGTTCATTTTTGAGAAACCACAGACTTGTCTTGGGTCCAAAACATATGTACAATTATAAAGTGAGATCATGAGGCTATCAAGGTACCTTTTTGAGGAGGTCTGTTGTACCTATGCAGCCATGTATGTAACTTGAATAGTGTAGAGTGGGGATACGTATGTAAGTGCACTACGGCAAGATTTTACTTAATAAACAAGGTATAACTGAAGAGATGGTACAACATTAATGTGTTTATGGATGCATGATGATCTCATTTATAGTCAACCTGTCTAATAAGGACCATTTTTGGATTTGCTAGAAAAGATTGATGCTTTGGTGCTATACATTAAGATCCAATTAAAGTATAAATTAGCTACAGCTTATAGATGGTCTTTCAATACAGGTGGTCACTAATATAGGTTGAAATGTACCTAGACACCTTTACTCTGTAAGAAAAATTTGGCATGGCCTTGTTGCGAGTGGTTATTGGAGGTGTACACTCCAATACAGCAATAATATCCTGCAAATTCCACCGCATACCACAACATAATTCAATATATCACTTGAGCCCATTGTGGTCCTACCACAAAAATTTTATCAAACATAGACTATGATTAGGGACCAGTCTATTTTGCTTTTTTTTCTACCTATTTTTCTTTCCAGCAATTCTTTTATTTTTCACCTATTATGCTCCATATTTTGCTCAAGAATTGTAATTTTGCTCAGCATTGATCTTTGTTAATTGAATATTTCCAAGTGCAAAGCTACAGTTTCGCCTTAAAGTGACTGTTCTATTAGAGTATCTCGATCAGAAATTACTTCTAACATGTAAAGCAAGAAGCCAGCTAATATTGCTTAACATGTGCGACTGTTTTATTAGGGTATCTCGATTGTCACTTGTTGTTCTTGTAACAATTAGCTATGCATTGTCGATATTTTAGCGTGTCTGACTGTTCTATTAGAGTATCTCGATCTTTTGTGCAATTTTTATGTCCACTTCACAAAAATTGCACGTATTATGCCAGCATTTTGCTCTTTACTTTTACCCAACCATTATGCCAAAAATTTTGCTGGCGAAATCGACGGGTCCCTAACTATGATCCAATCATTATTTACAAAAGAATTTGAAAATTTTCAAGCAGCATTTTTCAAAATATAAAGGATTAAAGGTTTCAATGAAGTATTTTTGAACCATAATTAAGTAGATATCCCATAATTTAGGGATCACTGGAAAGGTCAATCAACAGTCTTCCATCAGTGAAAATTGTGTTTAAAAATATTTTCACAGTACAAATTGCAGTTGATTTTGTAACTAGAGATGGACCAAATTTTCATGAAATATTCAAAATATTTGTGGTCATAAATCAGAAACTATGGAATGTATGGAGCTAAAAATTTGCATGAGTGATAAGCACCACAGGTACTACAAACACACCAAGTTTCGTTAAAATCCGATAGGTGACCCAAAATTCCTTGTTGATTTGACATGGAATGACCCTCCTACCAATTCCCTAGTAACCCCAGGTTGATAGTCTGATGCATAATTAATTACTAGTTGGCATGTACCAAGGGGACAATTGATAGAAACACCTCGAGAAATGCTTACCATGAGCCAAGCAAGCTTATCGTGCAAATGCACTTTGTGGTGCTGCTGTCTAAATTCTTTACTCAGGTTTTGCCAGTGATTCCGACACTTTAGAAATTTTAAATGTCTACAGAGAATAGTGAGAGTAAAATGTATTGAGCATTCTAGTGCTAAAACCAGCACAGCTGTATTTTATGCATAATAATAACACCAGCCCATCTTCTAGTATATTTCCCTTGCATTTTCTTTTTAAAAATCCATAATCCTGGATGAAAAAAAAGTTGTGAAATCAAAGATGGCAGCCAATGATATTAATGATATTCAAATTAATAACGACATTTTTACATTATGGTGGTAGGGTTCCCCCTAAAGTGACTAAATACACTTTTGTTGATTTTTTGTAGCTACCATTACCATATTCAGCAAACCAATAATTGGATCTAATTTGTGGTGCATTTTATTGGCTTCAATAACCATTGTATAATGTTGATAAAACTGTCAGCTAATCTTGTCCAATGGCGTGGGTACAGCAGTGATGAAGTGTGCTACATCTTAAAGTGCTCTATGGAGTTGCACTTATAAAGACACTGGCTAAGTGTTATGACTAATGAAACCATGGTAATGCATTAATGCAATTCACAACCATCCTTATAAGGCACTGTGCATTAAGCTGGTGACTATTGAAATTCACCAACAGTGTGCAGAGACTATTAACAGATGTTAAGTGCTCCTTTTCCCTTGCAGAAGCATCACAGAAAAACCATATGCAACAAAAACCATCTTTAGGGAATACCGTAGTCTTACTCCATTCAATATCAAACCCAACGTTGAAAACAAGACAACACTAACAGGCTGAGGCATCTAGAAATAGCTTTTTTTTAAATCGTCAAAACCTGTAATTTAGTCTGCTTGCCTCATTGAATGCCTGACCACAGTCACAAGGCAGCACACAGCCACCATTTTATGCCACAACAACAAACTCAGGAGTGGGATGTGTCTTTATGATTCCGACAAATGTCTGCAACAAAACTATCTGAGGACTGTAGTGTCCTTGGCAGTATCAGGTTGCAGCTAATATAAAACAATTGCAATGGGCCATGTCCTCTTAAATGGTCAAAACACCTCACGACACCTTTTGCTGAAGCCATGCCCCTCAATGATCTAGCTCCATAGACAATATGGTACTGTACCACACCATCTAGCTTAATCTACTGCGTAGCTGAGTATCGAGATCAAGGCACTCTATTACAGCAGTCACAGTGATGTAAGGACCACTGTGAAGTGTATTTTATAGCTAGCTCTAACAAAAGAAAGTTAACAAACTAACACAATAAAAAATTATTAAAATGAAGTAGGGTCCAGCGATAAAAGTACCAAGTAAGGGATTTTTTCACAAAGCTACAATTCCAAATAGAGATTTTCCCTCATCTCTTGTTTCACTACTTTTTATCGGTGTAACCCTACTTCATTTTTAAAGTAATACATTATTTTGTTACACTAGTTAATTATAGTTTCTCATCTGCCGATACTCAAAATAGCAATGTGGGTGAGAGGATTACTTTATTATTAACTATAGATACCTGAATTAGATAGATACCTGAACTCTCACAACTCATAATGCAGATGCCATCTGCTTAATAACTACAATCTGCCACTGGTAGTACAAAAATTCATTATTTGCAGTAAAGGGAAGTCGTGACCTAGGTGCAGATGAGGAACTGATGTTATAAGTTTATATGGCCTAACAGCATAGATTGTGTATGATGTCTATTCTGGTAATTTTATCATAACATTCTCTAAACTTTTCAATAGTACGTATTATCTTCCTCAGATAAAAATATTTTAATCTTTGTAATAATTATATTAAATATGCTAAACAAATTTGCTTTCTATAAGTTGCCAATTATCAGCATCATTTCATTGCAGCACATGTTGCTGTCAGACCTTCAGTGCTGGTCACTGTAAAGTGCTAATAATTATACAACCAAGTACTAAGAATAATACGAAACGCGGTTAAAATTACGTCATAAATAAATAAATAAATAATTAAATAAATAAATAATTAATTAATAATTAATGTTTGAGAAAACTACGAGGCCTAGAGACATGAACTAACCGGGGATAGATTCGCCTGTGAATGAAGGCACAAACGTATAATCATCGCTCCTGTTTGTGCTGATGACTTGACCATACGTGTAATTCTATATAGCGCCCAGTACCACACCCTTGCTTAATTACTTACATATTGCGCGAAGAAGATTAGTGATGCCCGTGCAGGAGAGCCAGAAGCCACTTGTGTAAACAAGAAGATTACAAGTAAGTTTTATGTTTGTAACATCTCAAGTCTCCATGCCAGCTGCCAGTGGATTCATTCACGTAAATAAACAATACAAGAAAACATTAAAACACATGCCATGCTCTTTACAATAAGCTTACAGTTACATATAAAATACAAGTAAACAATTTTGTCTTGTGCAGCTGGCATGGCGAACTTTCTTTGTGTTGGTGTCAGGCAATTCAATACGTGCTTAATCTTTTTTGCCTTCACCTGGCGTAGCTACTAGGCTCTAGTGGCTTGGCTGTCTTCCTTTATCTGGTTCATCTGGCTTGCATACGCCTACAGCATTGTGTAGCTATCTCCTGAAAGTTGTGTATGCATAACTATAGTGTGTCACCCATCACTGTGCCATTGCTACATCACTGATGAACCTTACTTAGCTCTAGTTGATGTTGATATGCATTGCTGTATATTGGCTAATAATTTTTATCTGCATGGTGATGTTGCCTATAATATATTGCTGCATACAATACTGCAATAATGTATAGTTCTCTCCTGTATGTTTTGTATACATATACTTTGTACACATCACTGTGCCATTACCACACCAATGATGTACTGGCACTTAGCTACTGGTGGCCTTTAGTTACGATGCCACTATTGTGTTATATCTGTCACTACTGTGACATATTGAGTTGATTTGGAGATAATGCATTCACCACCTAATAGCCTCACCAGGGGGCTGTCACGTTGGTGTATGTACTTGGTTGTATGTGACGCGGTCCTAGTAATAAAATAAAAATAATAATAATCTGGCCATTGTAGTTCTTCTCTTGCCTTCATATCAATCACTAGATAACATTATCATGAGTTTTCCTATAGGAAAGTATGTTAAAGTTCAACTGCCACACATCCATATCTGCTTCTCCATAAGACCACTTTCTAAAACATTGGGTCCCTAATGACATGTACAAAGTAAAAAAACACTATCACTACATACGCATTACTACTGATGGGGGAATTAGCAAACAAAAGACACAGGACATGTTAATCTGTGCGGAGGTAAATATAGGAAACCCAGTAAGGGTCTGTAGGGGATTTATTACCTCTTGCAACAAATGCATAGAGCATGGCATGGTTTCTTGCATGTTAACTAGCCACAAAGATAATTATGTAATTTACTGTTCCACAGAACAACATTAACTACAGAACAACATTCTTTGGTCAATTAAAGAAGTCATGTAACGCTTAATGGTTTATAAATTTTTCCTTCTGTGTTGCAGGAAGTACTATATAAAACCCCTATATCATCCCATACGTTATGCACAGTAAGCCAGTACACACCTGGTACGTACTTGCTAGTTGTATTGTTTACTTGTTAGTCGTACTGTTTACTTATAGTCGTACTGTTTACTTGTTAGTCGTACTGTTTACTTGTTAGTCGTGCTGTTTACTTGTTAGTCGTACTGTTTACTTGTTAGTCATACTGTTTACTTGTTAGTCATACTGTTTTCTTGTTGGTCATACTGTTTACTTTTTGGTCGTATTGTTTACTTGTTAGTCATACTGTATGCTTGTTAGTCGTCCTGTTTACTTACTGTTTACTTGTTAGTCATACTGTTTACTTTATAATCATACTGTTTACTTGTTAATCGTACTGTTTACTTGTTAGTCATACTGTTTAGTTGTTAGTCGTACGGTTTACTTGTCAGTTGTCCTGTTTACTTGTTAGTCGTACTGTTTACTTGTTAGTCGTGCTGTTTACTTGTTAGTCGTACTGTTTACTTGTTAGTCATACTGTTTACGTGTTAGTCGTACTGTTTAATTTATAATCATACTGTTTACTTGTTAATCGTACTGTTTACTTATTAGTCATACTATTTAGTTGTTAGTCGTACGGTTTACTTGTCAGTTGTCCTGTTTACTTGTTAGTCGTACTGTTTACTTGTTAGTCGTACTGTTTACTTGTTAGTCGTACTGTTTACTTGTTAGTCGTACTGTTTACTTGTTAGTCATACTGTTTACTTGTTAGCCGTACTGTTTACTTTCAGTGTTGGGAGTAACGCGTTACATAATATTATTACTTTTGGTAACTAAGTAATATAACGAAATACGCTATAAAAACAGGTAATATAATTCAAGTTACTTTACTTACAAATGTAACACGTTACCTAAGTAATATAGTTACTGTAACAAACTAATATTACGTAATATTACTACTACAAGTAACGAAGTTACTAATCTCGTTAGTAATCCACTGTGTAACGCCTAGCCACAACGAAGTAATGAAGCCTACTGAATGAAGCTTATTTACCAGCTTCTTACTTATAACCAAGATTTGCACATTGTCCAACAATGCATTCATGTCACGTGATAAGGTGGTAGTTTCACATGTGACAGCTTAAGGCTGTGGACACAAAGTAATATAATATGTAATATTATTATAGTTACTTTATTTTATGGGTAATATGTAACTGTAACTAAATAGTTCAGTTGCAAGTAATATGTAATATGTAACTAGTTACTTTTAAAAAGTAACTTGCCCAACACTGTTTACTTGTTAGTCGTACTGTTTAGTTGTTAGTCATCCTGTTTACTTGCTAGTCGTGCTGTTTACTTGGTAGTTGTACTGTTTACTTGTTAATCAGGCTATTTCCAGCAATGTTTCACCAGTTACACAGTGTTTCAAATACAGAACAGTACAAGAAGCAGTTCTACAATCAATTCACAAAAGGTAAAGCACTGAAGCTTGCACAGCACATCACCATGAATCAACACCTACATAGTAGTGGAGAAAGAAATGGAATGCAAATAGGTAATTACATCAATACATGCATTACAGTTGCTGCGGTTGGCAAAAACATACCTTTCAGGATGAAGCAAAGTTGAACAGTGAAGAAATCAAGTCTGTATAGTTAGCTGAAGGAATCAAGTAGTTAGTCAATTAGTAGAACGAGCCTCTTTTAGAAAATTGTTGGAAGGGTTTGGCATCACTATGAAGATATTTATGGGCTAGGCTATGCCTAACCATGCAATACTGCCAAGCTGTTGTTAGGGAAAAGTTAGGCTAATATGTAGATGATATATATTTTGTGGCAAGAAGCCCAAACCTCTATGATCCCTTACTACACAGTACTACCATACTATTATGATACTATCAGTGAAATATTTCGTATAAATTATGTGTTATAACTGTGATTACCATCTTATCTTCACAGTGTTCATTAATTCCACCAGTGTATCACCTCATCCAACAAACTGATCCATCACAACCAACTAAACTAATGATCCTTGGAACTGCTTGTTCTGTAGCCAGTATCATAATGGGAGAAATTGCTGAGAGACGTTTAAACATCACACAAGTATGATTGTGTGTTGTTGTTGTTGTTGTTGTCATATTATGCATCAAAACACACAGTAGAATATTTCAACTAAACAGTTATGTTGAAGTATAGTTTATCTGTATAAAATGCTTGTCTTTAATTATTCTACTTTGCGTGGGAGAATCAAACATGTTCTTTATTTTCCATATTGTGCCAATTAGCTGCATAGTTGTGCTGTATGAGTCATACAACAGTTATGTAGCTAATTGGGAAAATATGGTACAGTTATGCGGATAATATAGTATGCTAAGCTTGGGAAAACACAGTACAGTTATGCAGTGAAAGGAATGTTACAAAAACAACCCCACTCAGACAGCATGATTGATCAGATGCTTGACATTGTAAATCGCTAAAAGTAACCAGACTAATCCTACCAGTTGGTTCTATGATTAGAAATAGATTACATGAACATGTAATAGTTATACGGGCACAATGTGGAGTCTATGAAATTTATAAACCCGAAGGCCCGGGCTGTGGCACACGAGCGAAGCGAGGGCGCTACTAAGGACCTGAGGGTTTATAAATTTCATAGACTCCACATTGTGCCCGTATAACTGCTTTAGACTCTATTTCACATTACAGTCAGATTACTTACCTCATCCACGGCTGTTTCTG
The DNA here is from genome assembly GCF_963678975.1 of Dysidea avara. Taxonomy (NCBI): domain Eukaryota; kingdom Metazoa; phylum Porifera; class Demospongiae; order Dictyoceratida; family Dysideidae; genus Dysidea; species Dysidea avara. The sequence continues at coordinate 2,128,144 of NC_089280.1, forward strand.
CTGTGGGCTTGGCAAAAGTGGATGGTTTTCTTGCGGTAATACTAGTGCCATGGCAACTGTGCGTCCTCATGTGACAAAATAATAGCGTTCGTTAAATTACTGCACATGAGCAATGCATAGCGATTGGATAAACCTGGTTTTGAGCAGATGTTATATTGTGCCTGAAGGCGTGGGGTATATTAGAAAACAAGGTGGAGTATATGAGATTTATTACCCACCCAAAACAGCCTAAATAGAGTCTAATTACTGATAGTCTGACATGGAAAATTGAAGCAACAGTCCCACACAGACAGTATGATGGATCACATACATGACACTGTCAAACAATACAACTATAGCCAAACTAATCCTACCAAATTGCTCTTCAACAACAAAATTAGATAACTTCTGATTGCTGAAAATTGAAGCAATTCGGGTATCCACAAAATCGCTCTGAGCAAGACGACCAGGAAGTACAATAAAACATTTAAAGCACTGCCATATGAAAAATACAGCGCGAGGGGGATATCAAGATGCTAATACAGCACGAAGTGAACACACGCACAGTGGTGCTTTAAATATAGCTAACACATTGTTATCCTATAACTATTGTCCTATAACTAACACATTGTTGTCCTATAACTAACACATTGTTGTCCTATAGCTAACACATTGTTGTCCTTGTTCAAATACTACATAGCTACATGCCATATAATTATTTGTGTCAGAAAATTGTTGAATTTATTGACACATTTTATACAGGTTGATCACTTGCCATCAAACATCTCAACCCATTCATTCCTGATACCTTAGCATTGATATACCAATGTGCAAAGTGTATGTTGATAAATCACTGCTCCCATGGCCCTCCTCACACGTTTTGTAGCTGTCCTGCTAAAAATTAATTATGCATTATGCATACGTCTTGTGAATATGACAAAAGGATTTCACAATTATGTTACAAAGTGTCATGTTTGGATGTACAATCCCACATGACAATATGATGTGTGGGAGGTGGCCAACCCATCCTTTGTAAATAGAGAATACTAAAGTACTCTTATAGAATACAGTCTAATAGAACAGTCACTTTTACATTAACAACAAAAGTACATAACTCGATGTATTATAAGATATGAAATATTAGTTTTGTTAGTCTCTTTCTCTCCTAGCTTTCTCCACACATAGCATCCTACTAGTGTAACCATTCCATGTAATTAATCCATTCAGGTATCTTATGCTGCCACCTCTCCATTGCTTGGAAATCAAGAAAAATATCCAAGATTTTACCGGGTGGTAGCAGACATAACACAGTACTTTGATGGATATGGTGCAATTCTAAGGAACTTCAAATGGAAAAGAGTAGCAGTAGTGTATTACGATGACGAATTTACACTGAATGTATGTGAGACTCTGGTTATGTGCATTTGTTGGTATATATATACACATGTGTGTTAATGAAACACCACAAAGTAATGCATACATTTGACTTGATCATTCCCCATGGTTGCAGATGGTAGTGGTTGAATTCTGTGTACACCAGTACTAATGACATGTCTTATGTCATGACTAGGTCATGAAACAAGCCAGCATCATAACATGTCTGTTATTACTATCCATGTTAAAAACAGCCAAGCTTTTAAAAAAGGATGCGACCTTCAAAAGCCTGGGTGGAAAAAGTTGTTGATTCAAAGGTGGCAGCCAAGTAATTTCTGAAATGATGTTAAGCATTTCTTGTTTTCCACCTTTGATTTTATAACTTTATTTTATTCACTATGCTTTTGAAAGCTGCACCCTTTTTTGCAGCTTGGCTGTTTTGCATGAATTTTACTTCTTTTTGAGTTTCAATACAAGCTTTGGGGCTTGTTTTTACCCAATTTCTTCTTATCCACAGATACAGTGATGATTATTTCTATTTGACTATTTGTTAAAAATAATGTTTTAACTAGGGCTGTACCGATACTGATATTATATTGGTACCTCAATTGCAAGTCTACAGATATTTCATTCAAGTTATATATTCACTGTTTGATGTAGCTTCGTCCCGAGACGTCTTTTGGCATACTGCAGTACATACTATCCACGCATCATGGACTTAATTTTGTCCTCCTTTGTGTCCCATTTCTTTTTGCTGACAGCCCAAGGTGTCAATTCGTAGTAGCGCAATGCATAGCTTCCCTACAGTATGTTTGTAAACAGAAATTATCCGTATTTCCTGTGGTGACTGGACTGATTGCAGAGACAATCCTAACACTGGTAATGCTGTGTAATGGGCTGAACATAGCTGAAAGCGAAGCATAATGGCCGCTGCACTTTCGAGGCAGTAATTGGTAGTTGAGGGCACACGAATTGTATTTTTGTGGTAATTGGATTGTTGCAGAGGCACTTCTTCTACTGTTTTTGATCTGTAGTGCTGTGTAACAGGCCAAATATAGCTGAAAGCAAAGTGTAATGGCATCTGCACTTTCGAAGCAGTTTTTGATTGCTGGGACGCACATTTAGATGAAAACATATATTCTGATACCATAGTTGTCAAATGGTAAAACTCTGAAGTTCCACTTTTACCTAGTAAGAGATGGCCTAAGTTCAAATCCCAGGTTGGTCAATTTTTTTTTCTTTTTCTGAGGATTTGTTGCACCACTTTTTTGGTTTTTTTTGGTGGTTGATTTTTTCTTTAATAGCACTGACAAGTTTGGATAAAATCCTTTTGTGAACAGTCATTAGCACCAACGAATAAAAGGATCAGATTGTTGAAAAGCATAATAATTGTAGTAATTTAACTCAGCCATAGTGATCATGCTACATACTCTGTTATACTGTAATGCATATCGGTTCGGTTTTTTGGCTTTGAAGTATCAGCTGTGTATATGATATCGGTTCATTATAAACCTTATCAGAAATAGGCAATAAATATCAGATATCGGTATCGGATGTAAAATGTGGTATTGGTACAGCTCTAATTTTAATAGAGTGCATATTTTTTAAGGAATAGAACACACATAAAACACAATCAATTCCCCTGTAAAATAATAAACATTACTATTAGCTATGACATAGAATTTTCATTTATAAGGTAAAACTTAAATAAGTTAATCAGCTGACAGCAGTGGTTCAGTGGTGAAGGGTTTGGGAAATGGATATAGAGGTCCCTGGTTCGAACCCAGGACAAATTTTTTTAGACATTTTTAAATTCTTGGTTGACCGTTCTATTAGAGTATTTCAACCCCACAGTTTTACACCAAGTTGGTTTTCTCTTGGTAGCTTTATAGATGTCGCTGCAATTGTTTTTAAACCACAAGTAATTTGAGCTATGATGGTTAACTTACTGTATGCACAGACCAATTTTCAAATTATTTTCTTAAGTGGCAAATATTGATCATTTTTAACTTTATAACTCTGTGAACATCTTGCCAGATTTGTACCAAACTTTATTAGCCTTAACAGTAGGCCAAATTTCATGACAATTGAGGCTTTTTACAATAGTTCTTGTAAAGTGTGTAAAAAAGATAACCTATGCCCCCATGTGAAGAAAAAACAAAGAAATCCAACTTTGAGTGCTTGTATTTAATGCAACCTTGCTCAAATTTTGTATGTGGTATGCCAAAGGTGTAGCGGGATGTTTGCGGTATAAAATCTATTTATATTGGAGGAGGGATCATGAAGCTACATAAGCGTGAATATCGCATTTTCTTTCTTCCTATCAATATATCCACAGTTTAGCATACCAGCTTACTTGGCCACACAACACATTACTATGTGTATCTTGATTAGCAACAACCTTTAATTCATATCTGTGTACGTTAAGTACAATTTCATTATGTCACTTTCAGTCTCACTCACAGTAAAATGATTGCTAATTATAGCCACAATAAGCTGCTAGTATGTTAATGTCATAAAATTTTTGTCCATACATTAACAAACTCAATATCACTGCGTGTCATTTTTGCCTCATAAAGTCATACTGTTCTTTCTTTAAAGATTGGAGAAAATATTGTACAGTACCTGAACAATTCTGGAGTTCAGATAATTTTGAGTTTGATATTTGGTGAAGGAGCTGAAGATTATGCTATTCAGCAGATTAAGGTGATCAAAATACACAGTAGTAACACTAACTTGTAACAATAGTGCTTCTTTTGTTAATAGAATGTCAATGCTAGAATTGTGTCTGTATTTATACCTCCATCACCAGTAAACTTACTGGTTAACTTCTGGTGTAAGGTAAGTTTATGTAATGTTGTTACGATGTGTACTTATGTTGATTTGAATCCCAGTGATCAAAATACTAGCTTGTTAATTGACAGGGGTGATTGTTCAGTGATGCTTAAGAAAAGTATGAGTCCTCTCACTTTCACCAATAGTTTGTTTCCAATTAAAGCACATGCCGCTTCACAAAGTTACAGTGTACCTGATGCATAGCAAATTCTGTACTAAAACTAACCAACCATTGTATAATGTTGCAAACTTTTCACTTTCATTAATTGTGACCAGATTTTGCAAATCAACCGATAGGTGCAAACTGCAAATGTCTCATACCATCCATCATGAAGTTGATGCACTATCAGGAAATGTGAATGTTTTGTGCCTTGTGCCACCAAACACCATTTGTGCTAGCGAATACCATTCTTTAAACCTAGTTATATACTCACCCACCACTCACTTTACAAGACACACCATAGTGTGTTGTGTGGCCAAGAATGCTAGCACACCACACCGTGAGTATATTTACAGAAAGAAACAAAATACAATTTTCACGTATGTGTAGCTCCATGCTCTCTTCTCAAGTTGGAATCATTTTATACTACAAATGCCCTCCACCTTCAGTACCCCACATACCAAATTTGAGCAAATTGCCTAACACAATCGTGAAATATAAGCCTTCAAAATCCAGCTTAATTATTTCTTCATTTAGGAGGTTTGGGGGCTTAGATTATTCTTTTCACACACTTTACAAAAACCATTATAAAATGCAAATGTGTAACTCAATTGTCTTGAGCTTTGGTACACTTTACGAATGCATTGTGGCACACATACCAAGTTTAGTGCAAATCTGATTAAAAGTCGTAGAGCTATGGACAATTATTTGCGTTAAAAATGTCATCTTGTTGTCATGGCTACAAGGTAAATCACTTATGGGAATAACTTAAAAATCAGTGTGCATGTAGGTTAACTATCATAGCTCAAACCTTTTGTGGTATAAAAGAAATTGCATTAACAGCTATAGAGTTACAAGGCAAAAACCAAACAACTGTAAATCGTGGGGTTGAAATGCTCTAATAGAACAGTCACCATGGTGCATATAAATGTAAAACCAGGGACTTCCATGCTGAACACCCGAATCCTTAACCACTGAGCCACTGTTATCACAGCTGATAACCTCACTTACCTTGCTTAATTTCTACTTTATAAATGAAAATTCTAGCAAAATCTACTCAATAGTAAAAGTTCATAATTTCATAGGTCTAGCGAGAAGTCAATGATTAAGTAGAGGTTGACTGCAGAGAAGATCACAGGTCCCAGCTGTTGTGGCTCGTCTGGTGCGTGCTTAGACTGCATGTTGTGGGGGATCAAGTCACCACTGGATCTGGGATTTTTTTCTACATTCTTCAACGTTTCAGTTACATGTTTCTGACTCCCTGTATTCACAGGCTTTAGCCTTCTCACAGGTCTCTAGTGGGATAGCATTTAATAATAAATCTATCAATGGAAAATCTTGAACATTCTATGTGTGTTCTATTAGAAATCCTCAAAAAGTATGTGCTCTATTAGAGCATTACACAAGTAATCAAATAAAACAATACTATTACAACTTCTCTAGTACTTATTCCATTGAATCAAAGCTGATATTATAGCCATTTTGCTACAGAACAGCGGGGTAGTACATTACTATTAAGACCTATTTGCACCAATCGTCATCATCATAAGTGCTATGCTAATAAAACTTGGCTGCAAATTGTATTCTAGCCTAAAAGGTGTGGGATTTGCTTTGTATCATGTTTTGCATGAAAAATCAAGATACTTTAATAGAACAGTCACTGATAAATCTTAAATAGACAAATAGTATACCTAACTTGGAAAGAATTTACTTTGTTATAAAACACTATTACAAATAAATACAGGTATATTGCAACCTTATATAGCCACAATTGAGCACAAAATTATATCAGTACAAATTGGCTTTAGTATCAGATCAGTAGGTAGCTATTTTTCTGTATTGGTAGAGCACTAGTTTGTCATATCATCTTCATTGTATCTATAGATAAGAAGAACAATGATTTGTGTAAAAGCAAACCTCAAAGGCCAGTTTATGGTTGGCTTTGGGTATAAATTTAAACTACAAAAAGAAGTAAAATCCATGCAAAAACAGCCCAGCTGTATAAAAAGGGTGCAGCCTTCAAATAGTCTGGATGGAAAAGGTTGTGAAATCAAAGGTGGCGGCCATAAAATGGCTGCAATGATGTTGATCATACTAAATTTTATTAAAGCACAAAACCATTATTAAGATTTATTCAGGCTGTTTTGGGTGGGTAATAAATCTCATATACTCCACCTTGTTTTCTAATATACCCCACGCCTTCAGGCACAATATAACATCTGCTCAAAACCAGGTTTATCCAATCGCTATGCATTGTTCATGTGCAGTAATTTAACGAACGCTATTATTTTGTCACGTGAGGACGCACAGTTGCCATGGCACTAGTATCACTGCAAGAAAACCATCCACTTTTGCCAAGCCCACAGCAGAAACAGCCATGGATGAGGTAAGTAATCTGAGTGTAATGCGAAATAGAGTCTAAAGCAGTTATACGGGCACAATGTGGAGTCTATGAAATTTATAAACCCTCAGACCCTTAGTAGCACCCTCGCTTCGCTCATGTGCTACAGCCCAGGCCTTCAGGTTTATAAATTTCAGACTCCACATTGTGCCTGTATAACTATTATTTATCATCCGCATCATTGCAGCTATTTCATGGCTGCCACCTTTGATTTCACAACTTTGTTCACTAGACTTTTTGAAGGCTGCACCATTTTTATACAGCTTGGGCTGTTTTGTGTGGATTACATTTACTTGTATAAATACCTGTGATTGGCTGTGAATTGTTACTGCCTCCATACGGTAGATTTTCCTGTTTGAGTCTGGAATACATATACAAGACAACACAGCCCATATAAAACTACTTTCAAAGCAATAATATATCTACAGGCTTAGGATACGTTGGCATGTTCTATAATAACATCAGATAAATGTGAATCACTTTGTGTTTCATTGTTGCAAGTGAAGATTTTAAACTATAAGTTTATTATACATATATAAGCACTTTCACCCCTGCTCTAACCATTACCACCCTGTGCACACTAAGGAATTAACACCTGGGCTTGCAGGGCTCATTAATGTCAAATATGAATACTAAATTGCTTATAAGAAATAGATGTGGGCTTCTAAAGTGATAAAATTAATAAAGTAATGAAATGTTATACGGCCAAGAAAGCCAGTGTACTAGACCATGGGCATATTAACGGAACATGATATTTACATACATATGCACCTTCTCTAAATGGAATTAGTTTTACAATTCAGTTTTCCACATACTAAATGTGAACAAGATTGTCATGTGTGTCCATGAAATATGAGCTCGCAAAGTTTGGTTTAATTTCTTCTTTGTTTTGATTTTGTTGCACACTTTCCAAAACTATTATGAAAGCAATTGCACAACTCAATTGCCTTGAAATTTGGCTTACATTAAGTTTGGAAAATCTGATGATGGATGTTCACATGCAGAGTTATGTAGAATTTATTTGTATTAAAAGAGGGTAAACCACTTATGGGAATAGGTTGAAAATTGGACTGTGCATAGGTTAACCATCATAGCTCATACTTTTTAAAGTTTAATACAAATCACAGTAACAGCTACAGAAGTTAAGGAGAAAGGTGCAAAATTGTGGGGTCAAAATACTTTAATTACAACAGTCACCGAGAATTATGAAAATTGTCAAAAAGAATTGTCCAGGGTATGAACCGGGGTCCTTTATACTCATTTCCCGTACCCTAATCCACTGCTGTCATCTGGTCAGCTCTACCTTATAAATGACAATTCTAGACTGAATCTACTTAATGTAAAAGTTTATAATTTCATAGATCTACCAATGGAGAATCTAGAGCATTCTACAGTATGTGTGTTCTATTAGATGACTTTAAAACACATACACATCTTCAGCAAAATTAGTTGTCTATAATATGACACTCTTTCAGCTTTCATTATCATCATTGTATCTGTAGATAAGAAGAAATTGGAGTCAAGGCCAGTTTATGGTCAACTATGGGGCATTTAAAACACAAAAAGAAGTGAAATCCATGTAATGGCTACCAAACTACAAAAATGGTATACAGCAAACATCATTGCAGCCATTTCGTGGCTTTTTCCACCCAGGCTTTTAAAGGTCAAACCCCTTTTTACAGTTTGCATGTATATGGTTTACTAGTAATTGCTGTCATTCACAGCCCCCACGTGTACTGTCACCTCAATACTACACTATGTATCTCAGTTCCTCGACCAGGTACTTTTGAGATAATATTATTTCTTAGGTTGTTAAGAGCAAACTAGCTGGACCCAACTTTGTGTGGCTCCTTCCTGAATGGTTCCTACCTGACTGGTGGAATCTCACTGACTCTGATTGTGATGCTGAAGAAATGAGAGATGCTCTGGAACACTCAATATCATTCGCAGATAACAGTGAGCTTACTAATGATGCTTCAAGGATGTTAGTATCTAACAAAGTGAGGTTTATATGATCATAGTACGTGATTATTATTTATTCCATCATATTAATAGAATGTGTCACAATTTAAGAAGGATCTACAGAATAAAACTACTTTATATAGTGTTAACACGGATGTAGATGTTGGATCTAGAATTGGATATGTGTATGATGCAATGTGGACCATTGTTCTTGCCTTAAACTCATCCATATCAATACTGGAAGATAGAGGGTTGGGAGGACTGGAAGACTTCACTTATGATTCAGTTGAAATGGCAAATGTGTTCACTGAAGCTGTTGCTAATGTGTCATTTCAAGGAATATCGGTTAGTTACCTTTAGGTGTAAACTATGTATTGTTGTGTCAGTATTAACACATAGTATTACTAATCATCTGAAATATTACTTTAGGGAAATGTGTCTTTTGAAAATGGCAACCCCAGCCAACCTGCTTCTCTTCTAGTATTTCAGTACCGAAGTAAGTGTTAAATTATTAGTTACGTATTTTTAAATTAATAGGTAAGCTTTAAATCACAAGAATTTTTGGAGTTTTAATACGGCAGTGGTCTGAAAGTCCTGTGCCATGGTACTTTAAAATGTGAAGCATTTTTTAAGTTACTGCTGAAAATTAACATGTAAAGGGTCTATGATACAGCACAGTATTTGGTGAGGTTTTACATTTCCTGCCAAAAGATCAACAAAAACCCAGTTTAACTTTTCCTTCATAATAGCTTAATTGGCTAAATCAAGTCCAAATGTGCTTTTCATAGTAATCCCGAAAAACTGCCTCCAATGCATTTTAAAAATAAATCTTACTATATGACTAAACATAACAATTGTTTCATGTGTATCTATCATATTAGCTTGGGGAAATCCAGGGTTTGGTAAGGGGGCACACCATGATCAGAGTAGTAGGCAGTCAGGGGTGCAGAGTAATTTATATCTTTCAGGACCGAAATACTTATATACGTAATAGCAATAAATCATGCTTTCTAAGTGGTCTACATTGATCAAGAGCTGCATGTAGGGATCAGTAACGGTCATGAGTTCAGTTATACGAGCCTTAAGAAATGTGATAATAGTGTAAGTGTAAATAATGTACAAAATATTCCTACAGGCTATGTAGCTAAATGTGTTCGTGGGTTGCATGGTGCTGCAGATACAAGTTTTCATACTCAGCAGAACAATGACTATAGAGAATTTAAAATAATGTTACATACAGTGACTGTTATATTAGACTGACTGCTCCATTAGAATATCTTTTTTGGAGGGAGGAAGGAAGGCACATACCCCTGTTCCCCTTTACAGTAGATTCACCACTGATAGATAAGAACAAAATGTGACCCAGTCTGGGAAAACTAGTCTTATCGCTTATTAAAAAGTATTGAGAAATGGCAGTTTTAAGTATTCAGTGTGTTAAATGTTGTAGCTCACCAATGGATAAAGCTACGTGTATAATTACAAATTTTCATATCACCAATTTCTTACATCCACTGTACCAGTAGCCAACAGTTAAATTTCCTACCATTTTATTTAGTTTTTAAACTGAGGTTGACTGTAGGAGGTGAGCTCCAAAAGGAGTGGGAGGCGGGGTACGGAGGAAGGCAAGGAACTTTGTAAAAAGTTAAAGAGGAAGGCGTAGGTATGGATTAGACCAAGTTATGGAGCATTTAGGCCACGTTATGGGGAATTTAGGTCTCAAACAGGCTAAAATGAAAGGACATTTACAACACAGGTCTTTATTCAACACCACAGAGCTGTAAAGCCACATACAGCCATACCTAGGCTAACCAGAGCTCCATTAGGGCCCCAGACAGCTTGTACAGATCGTCACTGTTTGGAAAAAGCAGCCAGCGACTTTCATAATGAAATTTGATAGTTTATTCTTGTAGTTTTGTTTTCTTGGTGAAAAATCAAATCTGCTGTCATGGACGACAAGACTGATTTTCCCAGACCCAGTCACAAGTTAAGAATTATCAAAGTACAGTCTAAGTGAGCAGACTGGTTACATTTGGCTGTGACAAAACACAGAACTTAGTGAAATGATTACTTTACTTGCCAGTAATGGGTGCTCGTTTACCTTGCAAGTTGTAATTATAACCAAATGTATCTGGCATTGTTCATTCCTTTAATGTGGTTGTATATAGAAGTTTGATAATGATGAACTGTATTGTGACCAGTTAACAAACAAGTGTGAGAAATTTTGCAAGCAACATAGTAGGGATCACTAAAAGTATTGGATTTGCACTTTAGGTGATCATCCCCTCGTTTCAGTACTCTTCAATCCCTACTACTATGGAGCTTGTAGAATTCCTAATATGATTAACATCATGATGCATGTGGTTTAGATGGTGTTCCTGAGCCAATATTGATCTTCAATCTACTACAAACTGATGATTCTGACAAGTTACAATTTGTCTCAAACAACAGTAGCTTTATCTGGCAAGGTATGTACAACTATAATGATATAACTGTTATCAGTTGATATCATCTCCCTAGGTGGAGTTGTACCCAGAGATTCTCCTGTTCCAATTGTTAGAGAAAGCCATTTGGTAGAATTTATAATAACTGGTGTTGTGTCTTCTATTGGAATATTATCAACTATCTTCTTCTTCATGTTTAACCTCTACTATAGAAAACACCAGTAAGTCATCTAGCATAGGGATCATGAAGGTTTGGGCTTTTCTGGCCAAAATATCACCCTAAAACCAGCCTCACAATACCTTCATGGTGCCTTGGCAGTATTGGTTGATAGTTTATAAAATATATACACTGAGGAGAGTATCCTACTCTCATATACCCCTGTAGAAAGGCATATTGTGAAGTTGTGATGTTACAATTCCGAGTTCACCTGTTTCTCTTTGCATAATTAATGATGTTATTAATTGAACATAATATCAGTTGAACATGACCCTAACAATGTTGCTAGCAGCTAAATTGACTCAAGCTCTCAGCATTTCTTACTGAACTACAAGCGTATGGGTTTGGGCAACTGCATAGACATTTCTTGCCAGGTCTTTTGAAAATAGGGAATTCCTGAGCATCGCTAGTGTGGTAAAATGCTAATGATTCTTGCACTTTTACAGCTGCTCGTATGTCACAAACCACAGCACCTTGTTACATCATAACTTCACGATCCGCTCTTCTACAGGGGTATATGAGAGTAGGATACTCTCCTCAGTGTATTATGAACACTTGATATAACCAAGCCCGAAAGTGCCTTTAGTACAACATGAAATACTTCCAAAAAAGTTGCTACAAATTTTTTCAAAATTATTTAGTGGAGTTTTCTACTGACTGAATGACTGAGTGAGTGACTAACTAATGCCTTCAAACAAGGGTAACTCAAAAACAGCTAGCTTGATGTTTTTATTGTTTGATGTCACTTCAACCCTACAGGTGCCTTTTGGCATACCGTAGTACATACAATGCATGCTTCATGAACTTACCAGTGTCCTCCTTTGTGTCCCATTTATCTTTGCTGACAGCACGAGGTGTTGATTCGCGGTAGCACCATGTGATGGTTTCCCTACTTTTGACAGGAATTCCCAAGTTTTCTGCTAATTGTGCCTGGATTGATTGCAGACATTGTTCTTGTAGTGTTCTTCATTTGTATACAACACTGTGCAACCGGCTGAACATAGCTGAAAATGAAGCATGATGGTCACTTTGCTACTTCAGTAATAATATTGATTATTGGGAGATGAAAACAATAAGCTTGCTGCCATCCTTTCTTCTAATCCGGGTTCAGCAGTCACAATAATGTTACAAGCAAACAAGTATAAGAATTTGATTAGGGATCATAGAAATAAAAAGTATTGAAACACAAGGGATATACCTGAAGATATACTAGAGAATATTTAATCCCTAATTTAGTCATGGGTATTTAATGTCCCCTAGTATATCTTCAGGCGTAGGTGACCTCTTGTTTCACTACTGTTTATTTCTTAAATTCCTATTTTTTTCTTATACTTGTTCTATCTGTCTCCATTAACAGATGTATCTATACATAATCAACTGCATGAGTCTATCTAAAATACAAGTACACATTTATCACTCAATTTCAAAGCACTCAAACTTCAAAATTTTCCTGTTTGGGCATGCCCCCAGACCCCCTACTATTCCTAGTGTGCAAAGCACACTAAGGTACAGTTAATGGTAACATTTTGTAACTGAAAGACACCCCACATGACTTGCCTCCCACTTTGGATTACTGTCCACTCCTGCATGTAATGATTGCAATATTAATTTATGAAAGCAATCTGTACATCATACACTACGATAGTAGTGTATAGTAGGGACCACAAAGGAGTAGACGTGGCCCACGAAATAAAATCATCCAAAAAACAACCTCAATTTTCCCAGACAACGATGAGGCAGTATTGGTTAGGTAAAACTAAGCCCAAACAAGCTTTCAGATCAACCCGAAATGCTTTCAACAAGTTGCTATGGAATTTTAAAAATAATTTATTTAATGGAATTTTCTACTGACTGACTGACTGAGTAACTGATTGACTGATGCCTTCAGACAAGTGTACTCAATAACAGCTAAGGCTACGGGCTTGATTTTTTCACTGTTCGATGTTGCTTCAGCCTGACAGGCACCTTTTGGCATACCGCAGTACGTGTAATGCCTTCGCCATGGACTTACCAGTGTCCTCCTTTGTGTCCCACTCATCTTTGCTGACAGCTAAAAGTGTCGATTTGGCAATAGCACATGATGGCTTCCCTTCATAACGAAAATCATCCGTATCTGTCATAATGGCTATTTTGATAGCAGAGGCGCTTTTCAAACAGTTTTTGATTTGTATTGCTGTGTAACTGGTTGAACATAAGCTGATAATGAAACATAATGGATACTTTACTTTTCAGATGATAATAATTGATATAACCTGGGGCGTGCGGCACCATTTCTTTCGATATGTGTGAATTGCAGAGGTGCTTTTCGAGCAGTTCTTGATTCGAAATGCTGCGTAACAAGTTTAACATAGCTGACAACAAAGCGTAATGGATACTTCACTTTTCAGATGATAATTGGGGTACGCGGCATCATTTCAGATGCAGTATGCATGGGTTCACCAGTCATAATAATTATTTACAAAAAAAGTTAACAAACAAGTACACAGAAAAATTTGGAATTTTCAACTAGAGTAGGGACCATAGTACATCAATAAAAAGTACTGAAACAACCTGGAGCAGTGCACGATATTAAATCACAGTAAAACAATAAGAAGTGATATATCCCTACTGTGCTCAAGATACTACAATGGAAATGCACAGTAGGGATATAACACTTCTTATTGTTTTACTGTGATTTAATATCGCGCACTACTCCAGCTTGTTTCAGTACTTTTTATCGATGTGTTATGGTCCCTACTCTAGTTGAAAATTCCATATTTTTCTGTGTACTTGTATTAATAATACATATGATGCATACTATATATGGCATGTGTGTATCACCTAGTAAAAAACTTGAACTATTCCGTTTCTTTAGAGCTGTAAGAAAAAGCAGTTACCGACTCAATTCACTAATTTTAGTAGCAGTGTTTGTAGGGTTTGTTGGTACCCTCCTACATGTTATTAAACTAGATGATGATATGCCTGAACTTGTCACTACAACAATTTGTAATGTAAGTTAAATCACTGAAAATAATCTGCATGTTTAACTAGTTTATGTACACAGGCAAGAAACTGGACTAACAAGTTAGCTTTTGTAGTTGCTTTTGGTACACTGTTTGTTAAAATCTGGAGACTGTACAAAATCTTTTCCAACAGGACTTTGACGAAACAAGTAAGTGTTACTTTAGCGATCTTTATTTAGTATAGTATGTAATTATTATACTGTACAGAAACATTTGGATGATAAATATTTATTTCTGATGGCAGCAGTTATAGCAGCACCAATCTTAGTAGTGTTAATTGTCCAAGTTGCAGCATTTCCACTAAAGTTACATCGACATGAGATTATAAATGAGGTAATATTTTCTTCTAATATAATTGTGACCCAGTCTGGGAAAACCGGTTTGATCACCTATTTAAAAGTGTCGAGAAATGCCGGTTTTAAGAATTTAGTGTGTTGTAGCTCACCAATGGTTGAAGCTATGTGTATTAAATTTTCACACGTTTCATACCAATTTCTTACCTTCCAAAGCACCAGTAGCCAACAGCTAAGTTTCCCACCATTTTAGATAGTTTTTAAACCATGGTTGACTGCATCAGGCGAGCTCCAAAGGGGAGGGAGGCAGGGACCCAGAAGGAGGGCAAGAGGCTGTTTAAAAAATTGAAAAGGAAGACATAGGGATGAATTAGGCCAAGTTATGAGCCATTCAGGTCTCAAAACTGGCTAAAATGAAAGGAAATTCACAGTAGATCTCTTTAATTAACACCACAGAGCTGTACAGCCACATACAGCCATCCCAAGGCTGACCAGAGCTCCGTTAAGACCCCACACTGCGTCACCACTGTGCTTAGGTAAAGCATCCAGCAAAAGCAGACCACTCAAGTCTAGCTGATTTTGATTGTGAAGTTCGATAGTTTATTCATGTAGCTTTGTGTTCTTGGTGAAAAATCGAATCTGCTGACATGGGCAATAAGACTAGTTTTCCCAGATCCAGTCACAGTTTGTGAAAAGACATCTTCACACAGTTATGCACTTGGCTTAACATTGTTAATTTCTTTCTATTGCTCCAGGATGATTTTGTGACAGTTGGGATATATAAAGATTGCAGTGGAGATCATGAGTTCATATTCTTAGGAGTTTGTTACACTGAATATGTTCTACTAGCATTGTTTAGTATACTAGTAACTTATCAGACTCAGAAAAATATTGGTGTTTATCATAAACATCTTGAATCAGCTGTGATCAACCTGACAACAATACTAGCTGTCCTGTTGTCCTCTATTTGTCAAGTTGTTGTGATCATTTTTTATTTGAATGAACAACAAGAAGGAGTATTATTGGTGATTACACTTCGTGACTGTCTGTGGATGTTTCCAATGATCTATTTGTTGTTTATTCCTAAGGTACAATTGCAAAATGCTCTAAACAGTAGTGAAGGAACCCACTCAGCATTGTAACAATGTGGGAAAATCCCTAAATTGGTATGTTTTTCACCATCTTTTCAATACCAAAGTTTTCTACACTGCTACAATGCCAAGTAGGGATTTTCCCTCTTACAGTAGCTACCATATCTCTTGTTTAACTACTTTGTATCACTTTAATCCTGCTTCATTTGTAAATTAATTGAAAGTTTTGGTAGAGCATAGCTATAAATAGACGTGCTGCTGTGACTGCTGTATTAGAGTATTTTGATTTCACTACTCAGCTACACAGCAGAATTAGTTGGGGAGGGGGGGGGACATGGTACAATACTTTATTTCCTATTATGGAGGTAGATCATTAAGGGGTGTAGCCTTAGCACTTTTAAATATTATATATTAGCTAATATACATACAATGTAAACATGTATAATTACAATCAGATACACTTTCTAAAACAAGAAAAGGAAAACTGAAAAAAGGGATAACTAAGTGTCCTTAGGGCCATGCGTATAAAACAGTGATTAGTTACTTTGTGAAATTACAACTACCATGTTAGTGATCACACCATTTCTTACAGGTATACAGAGTGAAGAAAATGCCTTTCCAGTTCATTATTAAAGTTAATGAGTCTGTAGCAAACACTTTTTGGAGCAGGAAGAGTGTAGACCTAACAGACTTTGAACTCCACAGAAGAAGTTCAGATGCTTGTCTAATACACAATGAAAATACGCAAGAAGCATCTCTTGATTCAATTTCAAATTTGCACTCGCTGAAGTAACATTTTCAACTGTGTTTGAAAATCACAATTCTCAAAATGGAATGCATTGAATATGTCATATAACACTGATACGCTAAATGGTGTTCAGTTACAGTAAATCAAGAAATCCTTATTATTTATTTCTACTTGCTAGTAGTTTAGGTAGCTATAACCTTGAGTTTGTGTTAAACCTTGTGTACTTTAATTTTTGTATATTTCATGTTTAATTTTTATAAAACACTGTCTTACACACTTCTAGTTAAAATGTCCAAGGTGGAGTATGCAGAACACTGACCTGATCCATGTATTTATCCATACTGTATACGCTACTTAAGGCAACTAGCCATCCAGAAATACTCACAATGGAACCTCTTAGTCCAGCAGACAGCAGGATGAAGTTTGCAAAATGATCTATAGCTTATTTTAATGCAATTTTAGATTATCCTATACACATAAAGCAGTATTCCACCTGTTGGACAGGTGTCAGCATTGTGAATTTTGCCATGGCAACCAAGCTGCATAGCAACCATACAAATTTTATTAAACTGTTTCTTTTGGTTTAATTTTTACTGATTTGTCAACATAATAGCATCTTATGCATTACTGTTTATCATACAGTGCAACAGTACTGTATAGTAGGGACCACAAATATTTGGGTGTGGCCCACAAAAATATCACCCAAAAACCAGCCTCAATTTTTCCTGGCGACAATGAGGCAGTATTGGTTAGGTGGAAGTAAGCTCAAACAAGCTTTCAGATCGACCTGAAATGCTTAACAAGTTGCTATAGATTTTTTCTAAATTATTAAACAGAATTTTCTACTGGCTGGCTGATGATTCCTTCAGACAAGTGCAACTCAATAACAGCTAAGGCTACAGGCTTGATTTTTTCACTGTACGACATTGCTTCAGCCGGACATGTGCCTTTTGGCATACCGCAGTACATACAATGCATTCTTCATAGACTTACCGGTGTCCTCCTTTGTGTCCCATTTATCTTGACTGACAATGAAAGGTGTCGATTTGCATGATGGCTTCCCTTTGTAACAGAAATTGTCCGTATTTTTCATAGTGGCTACTTTGATTGCAGAGGTGCTTTTTGAACAGTTCTTGATTTGTAATGCTGTGTAACAGCTGACAACGAAGCGTATTGGATACTTCACTTTTCAGACGGTAATTGGTAGTTGGGGCACGCGACACTGTTTTTTTTCTTTTGATGCAGTATGCATGGGTCCACCAGTCATAATTTAAAAAGTTAACAAAGAAATACACAAAAAGTTGCAGTTTTCAACTGGAGTAGGGACCATTGCACATTGAAAAAAGGTGTTATATCCCTACTGTGCTCAAGATAACATAATGGAGATTCACAGTAGGGATATAACACTTCTTATTGTTTTACTGTGATTTAATATCTTGCACTACTCCAGCTTGTTTCAGCACTTTTTATCAATGTGCTATGGTCCCTACTCTAGTTGAGAATTCCAAATTTTTTGTGTACTTGTGATATATAACTGGTAGATGCAAACAGTATTATGAACACAACATCTGACTGGCCTATATCTGATGGAATTATTAAGTCATTTAGTTAGTTTCATGGATGATGCTAAATAAGTACTCCATCTCTTTTTGTACATGTAGCTATTCATAGCCTCCTGTAAAATGAGCCAACATAAAATGACAAAAATTAATTGAGTGTATCCATCATGTTGGTTAATACTGTATTCATAGTACTTGGAATACGTATTACAATTATCACATATTTTGTTTGTGAAGCCATGTAGTTAACCCTAGCTACAGTGTCCACTTAATCTATCACCTGATGAGTTGCTGCAGCAGAAATATCTAGCAATATAGTTGTAAGCACTTAGCCTACTTTGTATATTATACTGTCATACATGTGTTTAACAGTTGTACACAATTTTAGCTTGTTTTAACACTTGAATTTGAAGGTGTGCTTATTTGATGCTACTAATGCATGCAAATTAAAGCCATAACATCATGGTAGTTATCATAATCGTGATATGTTGCATCCTACAAGCAAAATTTCCCAATCACGTCACTTCAGCCCTAGCTAGTACCTAATCATGCTGCAATTTCCATGACACGTTTAGAATGTGCGTAGTTTACTATTCACCTCTGATAGGAGTTAATGTTTTTCATTCCTGGCCAAAGCTCTGCTTGTAGCACAATGTATAATAAATTATGAAGTTCAGACCTGATGGCTACTGTCCACTTTTTGTGGTATGTATACAACATCTACACTGTATTGTAGGAATGAGGCCATTGTAGTGAGACATTAGTTGTACTGTTGTAACAGCATTCAAGTTTAAGACTACACATATTTATTTTAAAACCTCATTAATGCTGCTTGTGAAATGTGTAACATAACACTGACTTGTTATAACATACAGTATGGCTACTTGGCATGTATCATAATATATACAGCCCTCAAGATATATGTAGCAGACTAGCAGGTGCCAAACACATTAAGGGTATATACTGTACATGTTGTGCATGCATAAATCTCCAGATGTCACCATAATAGAATGATAAGCACACGTGTGTAATACGCAGAGTTTGTAGGATTAGTGTGCCAAACTAAATAAGCTATAGGTATGATGTGTGCATGGATTTAGCATTATATACACTCTTTCTTGAGTATGAGAATGATAAATGAAACCTACAATGGAAATGCGACATGAAGAGCCATGACCATATTGACTGGAACATGACCACTAAAGAGCATATATTTGTAATAATATATGTTCTTAAATTCTTATAACTCAGCATACCAACTACGCTGACTGTTGTCATTATCAGGTTTATTTTAGACAGTTAGTTGATTAGTCAATGTAACCCACACTGTTAGCTATTTCCTTCAGTGACTGGTATATTTCCTCCAGATTTTCTACAAGTAAATTTCTCAAGAAACATAGAGCCTACACTTTACCACTTGAAACATTTCATTCTGGATATGGGACTGGTTTCAGTTATGGACATTTCCTTGAAGATTCAATACTATGTCCAGTATACTACTGACACATGTGTTGTTACATAAGTGCAATTGTGACAAGTGCTCTCTGAAAATCCTGAGTCTCCAGGTGAGTTTCTAACAAGGCACTTCATCTCACTGTCTCAATACATATACAAATGTGTCAGTCATGTTTGGTTAGCAACAGGATACTATTTTTTGGGATGCTGTTCTGTCCCAGTACATTAAAAGCAGGCTGGAACTTGAAGAATTTTATCTATCTAGAGGAACTAGCTACCCATGCCAGTGTCATCAGGAAATTGATGGCTACTGACTGTGTATGCATTGTTGAACAGCTGGAAGTAGGATAATGGTAGGATTATCAACTATAAACATGCCAGCCTGTTGCAGCATGTTACACACCTGAGAATGACTTTAAAGACCATGCATATGGTCAAGGATCTACATGATGCAAGTCAGTAGCTGTGACTAGTAAAATGCAGTTACATGAAACATCTGAATACAGTTGACACTAAATGACACACATTCAAAGTCCCAGATGGTGAGAGATTGTTTCAACTCACACACTATATACAATCTACACAATGAGGGATGTGTCTTATTTTGCTTACGATTTTGTAATGGTTGTATATTATGTGTATCCTTTGTGTAACTGTGTGTGGGTGTATACTGCACTAGTGTATGAGTTTCCCTTGACAAGAAAGAATAGCTTACGATAATACTGATTGACAATATAAAGGATTAAATGAATCACAGGATAAAGGGAGGATAGGAGCCAAATGATGTATCTCTATATATGATATATGTATCTAGTTGTCAGTGAAGACTCTCTAATTTGGATTTATTTCATGATCAATTACATGACTATTCAGCCTTTAAAATCATTTAACGGTGCTGATACATACTTTGATGTGCCATCACCAGGTGCATACATAGTTATTATCTAGTAATGATCATTATATATAACATATATTTCAGCTATCTAGTTACTGTAACATAAAAATCCACCCTCCCCCCCAGCATGGCTACAATACAGTACTCAGTTCAGGATGCTACAGCACGTGTTAAAAAAAAATTAAGCATGACACACGTTTGTGACGTCAGCGCTGGCCGCCAGTATATTTAATACCAGCTGAGTGTCCCGCCAAGTGTCATTGTTTTAGCGAGGAAGGCTAACTATGGATCCAAAGTATCTACTGCTATCTCTTGTCTGTTGTTTAGTTGGTGCTTCAGACGATCCTTGTGGAAGAAATGAATCGATCGAAATTCACATTATTGGCTTTTTCCCCTGTACTGCCAGTAACGATACCGCAAGAAGGACTCCTGCGGATAATTGTGATGGGATAGACAGAATACCCATTATGAAGTTAGCTCTAGAGGAGATCAATGAGAGATGTGACCTACTACCAGGATATCGACTAGTCGTCGACTATGCTAACTCCGCAGTAAGTGCACGTGCAGGGCAGTAACTATACTGAGTGATTATCATAATACTGGCACGGATGAATCAGAGTAACTATCAGCTTTGTTATTTGTAGCTAAACATTTTCACCACTTCCATGCTTCCTCACGTGGGCAAGACTACTAACTTGCAAGCTACAATAGCTTATATGCTATACAAATAATAACGTACGTACCTGCACACCTACAGCCCAGAGGACACATCTCAAGACTCATGCATGTTTCTTAAACTGTTGCTAGTGGTGATAAAATAACACTTCACAATTGTTATTATGTGTAACGTACGAGTGCATACCTTGCAAATGTGTAGAATCAGTGACCCGTTACTAGCTGTCAATTGCTTGTAAAGTGAATGTCTTTATATTGTAGTGTTGTCATAGCTGGCAAAGGCACAGCTGGGAACAAAAATTACTAAGTTGTTTTCTGCATTCAACATAGTTTTAGTGTTAAAATTCTAACTTGCTGCAGCGCAGGGTTTCAGTAGCTGGATAGTACAAATTTGAGTATGACTACGAAAGCATTCTGTCATGTTATACTTGTGGAAATATGAGTTATCCTAACCAAGAGTTCATAATATTTAAAAACTCTTGCCCTAACTGGTGTGGTATATGTCTGTCTGCTTGCTGTGATGATTCTTGCCTTTCGCCACTATGTTCCATCAGGTTCCAATATCTTCTGCTATCTACACACCTCATGTGATCTCTAACTAGTTGGTAATCTACTTACTGTGCATGTACAAAGTTTAGGAAACAGTTATAGTGCGCTTGGATGTAGAAGAATGTCTAACTATCCCAACATTAGGTATGTGATGTTCTGTGATGTCTATTGAAATGCAAGCTGACTTTGTATAGTAATGATCTACTGATCTTCTTTGGTAATTAGCATAGTACTCACAATGTTTGGGTGTACTGTACAAAATGATAGCAATTATTTACCATAATATTATTAAAGTTGTGTTTTATGTAAACTATGTGGCTTCCTTTGTATGAATTGCTATGTAATTTAAATAATCACCTTTACCAGATGTCATGATTATTATGGTATTGCTGCATCTGTAGTGTTCATCAATTCCACCAGTGTATCATCTTGTCCAACAAACTGATCCATCACAACCAGCTAAACTAATGATCCTTGGAACTGCTTGTTCTACAGCTAGCACAATTATGGGAGAAATTGCTGAGAGGCGCTTAAACATTACACAAGTAAGGGCTGAATAGTGTATGACACACAAACACTCTGACTCACTGTGGTATGCTGTTAATAGAGAACCATTTTCTATATAATGGTCATAGCTAGTGGCTATGTGTACATGTTCACACAGTAGAGATTCAAATGTTATGAGTCACCATTTATCTTCCTGTTGATTACTATATAGTTCTTAGAAGAAGGAGTTTCTTTATATTCTAATACTAACTTCCTCTGTGCTGGTATGTGTAGGATCAAATATCTCTCTGGAATGCATGTATAAACAATGTGGTTGGCTTGTTCCTGTAATTATTATGTATCCATGTTAACAGGTCTCCTATACAGCTTCATCTTCATCATTTGAGAATAGAACAAAATACCCCAGATTTTATCGAATGATACCAATTTCTATGGAATTTGCTAATGGATATGCTGCACTGATTAAGAACCAGGGCTGGAAAAAAGTTGCAGTAATATCATCCATCGATGATTTTACAAAAGTGGTAGGTAATGTTGTGTAGATATTCATTTCCTAGAGGGAAGCTTACTTGTATTTCTACTATTGCTATCTGAATAGTCGGTCACCTTTAATTTAGCAATTAATAAGTGCTGATACCAGTATGAACAAACTTGTGACAGTAATATTATACATGTAGGTAGCTAAGTGGACAGATCCTTTTTAGTATTATCATGTAGGCAATTATTAAACGTGACATATTCAAATGTAAATTTGAGCATCACTTGTCATGTCAAAATATTTTTAATACACGTGTCCACGTTTCATGTGTGTATGTGTGTGGGTACATGTAGTTAGACAATAATTTTACACACCACTGACTACTGGTGATCATACTGAGCGATTATAAGCATGATCTATCAGTCCATGTATGCAGCAAGACAGATGAAATTATATAACAGATGGATTTAGCTTGCAAAAGTCTTTTTAATGAATTTGCTCTGTGTGTTGGGTGTGTGATTATTCAGCCACAGTTAGATGCTGTTTATCATATGAGTTGACTTGTTTCCTCATCATGCTAGCGTTTATTCTGCCCATTATTAGTAGGGAAGTATATTGAGTAAGGAGTGGACCAGTGGGAGTACAGTATTATAATTTAAGAAGTAAGGAGTGGAGGAAGTGATAGGGTGATGGTGGTATATTTTACATGGGGGATGACTGACCAACTAGATTAACAGCTTATTGCTCCCAAGTTCATACTAGAAAGCTCACATGTATTAACATGCATATATGCTTTGTAGCTCTAGATCATAATATCACAATGTTTTTTTATAACACGTTAAATTACATTTAAGTTTGTGCCTAGTGTAGTGGAGGAGTTTGGTGTTGTGATGGTAGCAAATCTCTTAATATGATATTTGTTATGTGAATGCTGATAGTATTATGGGACACATGCCATCTTAACTTTGATATATCATGTTGCACAATTTTCATTTCACACCTGCTATGGCCCCCCTAAATTTTTTATGCTTCCTTGATGTTAACTACTCAAATTACTGGCTAGCTCGTGATGTCAAGACAATTCACAACACATAATATATTTGCAACGCACGCCGAACATGTCAACATCAGTCTGTTTATTGTGACAATTGTTACCCTCTGAATAGCTCAATAGCCGCACTGTACAAGTTCTAAAAAAGGAGTCGATAGATGTCATACTGGATACTTGTTTTGCTAATGATGAAGTTGAACTTGAGCTAGTCACCAGACAAATTAAGGTGACCATCACAACAATAGGGTATTGGTATGAATGATGTGTGTTATGTAGCAAGTCAATGCCAGAATAATCATAGCCTGGATATCTCCCTCTTCACCTAAAAACTTCAGAAAGTTTTGGTGCAAGGTAGCTATTAACATTGTGTAATGTACTTAGGAAAGTGTGCCAGTGTGTCCAAGTAGTGGCACTATTAATCATTTAACTGATGTGGTGTGTATTTTAGGCCATTCTAAGCAAACTAACTGGACCAGATTTTGTGTGGCTCTTTCCTGGATGGTTTAACTCTGACTGGTGGAATGTCACTGACACAGAGTGTCCCCCTGAAAAAATGAGAAATGCTCTAGAGCACTCCTTAGGGTTTAGAGGAAATAGTGAGCACACAAGAAATCGCTCAAGGATATTATTAGAAACATCAAACAAGGTAAAGCATTTTTCAGCACAAAATTACCTCATAGAAGTGTTTTGTGTCTACAGAATGTGTCACAATTTATGGAAGATCTATCAAAGAAGGAGAAGGAATTGGGGAACATTAAAACTGATGTGTTGTTAACTACCGGATATGTGTATGATGCAATGTGGACCATTGCTCTTGCCTTAAACTCATCCATATCAATACTGGAAGATAGAAAGTTGGGAAGACTGGAAGACTTCACTTATAATTCAACTGAAATGGCAAATGTGTTCACTGAAGCTGTTGCAAATGTGTCATTTCAAGGAATATCGGTTAGTACCAGTGTTGTATGCATACACGTGTTGTTTGATGACTATTGGTCTCCTTAACTAATGAATTACTGATAATATAGTTATTTGTTAATAGACCATACTCAGAATTCCAATTACTTTTACATTCATTGCTTGCATCATATGTCACTAACATGAGAGAATGTCAAATATATGTAATTGTGCAAGCTATATGAGTTTAAAGAGTGCAAGTTTCTAACCCTAACCTCCAGTGAGGACATTTATTATCTATAGTAACAATAATCACAGGAAAGTAATTAATGTGACAGTCAGTATACTGTGATATTAATAGTCCACCTGAGTACCCCACTGGTGTTTGTGGTTGTATTCTGTTGCCGTAACAACAAATATGATGTGTATGCTTTTACAGGGTACAGTGTCATTTAATGAAACAAATGGAAACAGAAAAAATCCCTCCCTGCAAATATTTCAGTACAGAGGTAGCTATGTGTATTGTGTAGTGTGTATATATATATGTGTGTATGTGGTGTGTAGGTGTATATGTGTGTGTGTGGTGTGTGTAGTGTGTATATATGTGTGTGTGGTGTGTGTGTAGTGTGCAGGCCTTTGTGTGTTCGTAGTGTAATGCATGCTTGTCTGTCTCTGTCTGTCTGTCTGTTCATCTGCCTTAAGTTTAACCAGATTGTTGAAAACAATAAACTCAGTAATGTTTCTGCCTATCACAACATACTTCCTTCCAGGAAATCATCTATTAATAATACACATCTCAACACAGTGACAGAAACTGGCAAGATTAATTCATTATGATGTATTTGTGATCACTGTTGGTGTCTGATGGCTTCACCATTCCATTTGCCTAATTAACACAATAAATAAAGTTTGTGCATTAGCTAATTGCATTTGAGTATGCCACGCATTGTAATGTACGTATCAGCTAATGGTTTTGCTTTTGGATTTTTGTGTGTGTGTGTAGTGTGAGTATGTGTGTGTGTGTGTGTGTGTGTGTGTGTGTGTGTGTGTGTGTGTGTGTGCGTGTGTGTGCGTGTGTGTGTGTGTGCGTGTGTGTGTGTGTGCGTGTGTGTGTGTGTATAGTGTGTGTGTGTAGTGTGAGTATGTGTGTGTATGTGTGTGTGTGTGTGTGTGTGTGTGTGCGTGTGGGTGTGTGCGTGTGGGTGTGTGCGTGTGCGTGTGCGTGTGTGTGTGTAGTGTGTGTGTAGTGTGTGTGTAGTGTGTGTGTGTGTGTGTAGTGTGTGTGTGTGTGTGTAGTGTGTGTGTGTAGTGTGTGTGGTGTGTGTGTGTGTGTGTGTGTAGTGTGTGTGTGTGTGTAGTGGTGTGTGTAGTGTGTGTGTGTGTGTGTGTAGTGTGTGTGTAGTGTGTGTGTTTGTACAATTGTCCACCAATTTATTTCTAAAATCCACTGTTCTCAAAATTTGACATGTTTATTTTCAATGAAATTTTACTACCAATAATATGTTCTATTACAGTGGTTGCCAGCATTTCACCTTGGAATAATTTTTGTGTAGTATTCAACCCAAGAAGGCTCAGTTACCACAACCTAATCACAATAACTAAATAATGCAATTGCATGTATTAGCTGATGTCTACATGCTCTTAATCATTTCAGTTAACACAACACATCCGGATGGTATACATCCAGTGATGATATTTGACCCATCAGTGACGGATGATAAACTTAGTAAAATAAATGAGTCGGAATCATTGGAGTGGCAAGGTACTGAACAACTGTGTATGTATGTATGCCACTATAACATTGTGTCATCTTCTTAGGAGGTACTAAGCCCATTGATGGTCCCACTCCAGTTATGATTATGAGCAGTTTAACAGAATGTGTGATAGCTGGTGTTGTGTCTTCTATTGGAATATTATCAACAATCTTCTTCTTTGCTTTTAACGTCTATTTTAACAAGAACTTGTAAGTCATTATTTAATATTTGAAGACAGGAATTGTATTGTAATTGCAGTGCTTTGCTCTGTACATTAGAATTACCTTAAGGTTGTCCTTTTCAAAGACACAGTTTACAAGTAGAGGCAATTATCACAGACATTGTGAGAGAGGCTAACTATACAGAGTCCTTTGCTAAAAGGTCCTGTAGAGAGTTCTATTGTACCCTGTACCCCATTAAATACACCCGCGCATGAATATCACAGAATACTACTGTTAGCTGTATGTTATTGTCACATAAAAAAAACCTATTCTAAATTTCTAAGGATGCATATCACCACTACCTATTTATCACTAGGGTTGTAAAGCGGAGCAGTTACCAGCTAAACTCATTCATTTTAATAGCAGTGTTTGTAGGGTTTGTTGGTACCCTCCTACATGTTATTAAGCTAGATGATGATATGTCTGAAGTTGTCACTACAACTATTTGTAATGTAAGTTGAATCACTGATTTTAAAAAAATTGTTTAACTAGTTCATGTACACAGGCAAGAAACTGGGCTAGTCATTTAGCATTTGTCCTCGCTTTTAGTGCACTGTTTACTAAGGTTTGGAGGCTGTACAAGTTATTCTTCAACAAGAACTTGACTCATTATGTAAGTGTGCGTTCATTTTGTTATGTAGCTATGCCAACTTACCATCATTTATTGCTACACAGAAATATCTATCTGATAGTTATCTCTTTCTGATGGTAGCAGTCATAGTATCACCAACTTTGTTGTTGTTGATTGTTCAATCTGCAGCATTTCCACTGACATGGCAAAGCTCCACAAAAACTAGTGAGGTAAAAAGCTGCTGTGTGTTCTATTAGAGTATTTGACAGTTCAGAACTTAGATAATCTATACTGACAACAGTTAAGCTGTGAAAAAGTGTAGCCTTCATGTTAACATGACATTGGTTTCATTTACCTTTAATTCCTATAAAGGCCAATTATCCTCCAACACTCAGGAGAATGTATACTGTGTTCTTAGTACTAGATAGCTTAATTAGGTAGCTCACACCACTCAGAATAGTCTACCCTAGCTATTTACAAAAGTGGATGAGAAACTATTAAGGGTTACAGCTTAACTGTGTTATGGTATAAACTGGTTATTAATACCTTTATGAATGTACCACTCTAATGCAACAATCAATTGCACAATTTGCACTCTATAAGAACAGTTGTTTGATTATGTTTTTTATCTAATAAGTGAGATAGATTGCAGCAGTAGCTCAGCAGTTACAGCAAGTGTGGAGCCCCCTGGTTCAAACACATGTTACTTTTATAATCATGACTGTTCTATTAGAGTATCTCAATCTACGACTTTGTAGCTGTTCCATTTGCTTCATTTTATTTAATTAGCCACAAAGTAGTTAACATATTATTCCAATAAGTTAACTGTGACAGAATCAGCAATTTATTTGACTGCCAATTTGGAAGGTATAAGAATAAAGATGTGCTTGAAATGATGCACAGAAAAGCAAAGAATTATCAATTATTATTATTATTATTATGTATAATTTTTATTGTAAGAATGGCTATAGCAATTTAATCCAAATTTGTCACGTGAACTACCCAACCCATCAGGGACTTTCAGTTGTATATTTAGAGAAGTTACTCTGCATGTATAAAAATGTTGTTTCTGTTAAAAATACCACACAGGTGGTTTCTTGGGCTACACACTGCTGACCCTACAACATGCTGCGATAAAAAATACTTTAACTAGGAATTTTAAAATACAAAAATAATAAAGTCTGATTAGCGATTACAGATAGGCTTGTGCCAATTATTCTGGCATAATTTTGAGTATAATAGGCTAGCAAAAGCACCAAGCATTATCCCAGCATAATAGGATGATTTTCAAGATTTTTAATTAATGCACAATGCGTGCACCAAAAATACAGCAAAAATACGTTATACCAAAAATGTGCAATGTTGTTGTTTCTTTGCTGATTATTCATACGTACGTCAGAAATAAAATCGAGATACTCTAATAGGGTAGTCACTTACTCTAATAGAGCAGTCAGGATTTACTATAATATAACACCCAACTCTAGAGCATTTGAAAGCATAATTTTGAGCATAATAGGCTGGATTTTTTAGCACTGCTCAAAAGCTTAATTGGCTCAAGCCTAATTTACAGACATAAAATGTATAGTGAAACAAGGAGGTCATCTATAACTAGTGGATATTCCCTAGTTCAGTCTATGTCCACTAGTAGATGACTGGCAAACCAGTCACCCTTTTTACTCCCTTGATCCCTAATCAAACTGAAATCCCTATAATTATCTTTGTTTACAACATTATGACTGGCGAACCAGTACCATATCAAAAGAAAGATGACACCAGATTAATTTTAATGTTTTCATCTACCAATTACAGAAAAGTGAAGTTACCATTATGTGCTTCATTTTCAGCTATGTTCACTGCATTACAAGAAAAGAATAATACAAGAAGCCCCTCTTCAGTACAGAAAATATGGATGGTTCCCATTGCAAATGTAGAGAAGCCATCATGCGCTATGTCCATGATGTATGCACTGTAGCCTACAATGCATGCATCGTACGTACTGCAGTATGCCAAAAAGCACAGGCCAAGCCAAAGTGATGTCTAATTCAACCTTAACTGTTATCGAGTTATGTTTGTCTGAAGGCATCAGGTATTTAGTTAGTCAGTAGAAAATTGTGCTGAATAATCATACAGTACAATAGTACTGTAAATTAGGGATCATGGAGGTTTGGTTTTTTCTAGCCAAAAATATCACCCAAAAACCAGCTCCACAATACCATCCTGGTGCCTTGGCAGTATTGGTTAGGTATAACCAAGTCCAGACGTGCCTTCAGTATGATCCTAATTGCTTCCAATAGGTAGCTACAACTTTTTTTCTACTGCCTGACTAACTGCCTGATTATTTTTTATGGTAATGCTACTGATGCCTTCAGACAAGTGTAACTCGATATTGGCTAAGGCTACAGGCTTGATTTTTTTAACTTTTCAACATTGCTTCATCCCTAGATGAGCTTTTTGGCATACTGCAGTATGTAAAATGTACACATCATGTACTTACCTTTATCCTCCTTTGTGTCCCATTTCTTTTTGCTCGACTTCCCAAAGTGTCAATTTGCAGTAACACGATGCATGGCTACCTGTTTGTAAATGGGTGGATTTCCCATGGTGACTGGATGATTACAGAGGCATTCTTTGTTTGTAACGCTGTGTAATGGGTTGAACATATAGCTGAAAGTAAAGTGGAATAGTCGTTCACTTTTCAAGTCAGTAATATTATTGATAGCTAAGGCGTGAGTTCAGATGAAAACATTAACTCTGGTGCTATTCTTTCTTTTGATGCGGTATGTATGGGTTCACCAGTCATAGCAATGTTAAGAAAAAAGTAAACAAACCAGTATAAGGAAATATTAGGATTTTAAGCTTGATTAGGGATCATGTTCACTAGTATATCTGCAGGTGTAGGCAATCTTCCTTGTTTCCTCCTTGCCGTAACTTTTTCTTTACACTTGTTTTTTAAAAATAATTTTGTAGCAACCTATTGGTAGCATTTGACACAAGTGGACTCTGAAAGCTCTAAACTATTAATTGATTTTCTTATCTTTTCTCACCTATATTTTGCTCTGGGGTCCCTCTCTAACTCAACAATCATCACAATGTCTGCTGTAACTCAAAATAGAAATGCTTGTCTGATAATCCCTGAGATCATACATGTAAACCAAACTCATTATCATACAAGGTTAAGCCATTTTTTGTGTCTCCAAAATTAATGCAATCTTACC
Organism: Dysidea avara; assembly: GCF_963678975.1. NCBI lineage: Eukaryota > Metazoa > Porifera > Demospongiae > Dictyoceratida > Dysideidae > Dysidea > Dysidea avara. The sequence goes on from NC_089280.1 coordinate 2,158,474, forward strand.
TTCTCACAGTGTTTCGTTAGACATAGTGTGTGAATGCTATCCCACCAGGGACCTGTGAGAAGGCTAAAGCCTCTGAATAATACATTCTATTGGTGGAACAGTGCACTGGCTTCCCTTCATGATACCATTACCAGATGCCATTTTAATAGTTTTGTTAGTCTTGTTTGCAATGGATGAACCAGATTAACTGTATAATAGTTATTTGTTGTCTAGTGTTGTGTTTACTGTTGTTTGTTTTTTGTAGTTATTTTGTTTATGTATTGTATTGTCTCTGCTGTTGCCTCTGCAAGGAAGGACAGTTTTAGCTTTACATTTATTTAGCAACTTACACTACTAACTTCTCTCAAACCCAAGGAATTTTAAACCCATTCATGACCAAATTCTCAGGGACCACTGGTCAAATTGCCATACTTACAATCCAGTACACAGAACTACTTAGTAACCATATATCTAACAAACATTCATTGAGGTGAAGGGAATGCCTTTCCTGTCATCCCAAATGTAGAATAAGATTGAATTTTATGTTCTAAATGAAATATAACATTGGTGCACATCAGTTTAGCAATGCAAGTGTCTGTGATTTACTTTATTCATTAATGATGTAACTGTCACACTACAATACATCATCAACCACAAAATAGTTACATTCACATACAACACTCTTGCATCAGACATTTTGGCTATGAATATACCTTGATACATTGATTTTCTGTTTCTGTTGTATGTATATCATAGTTACTGATGTTTTCATTGTAGGATCACATTTCAACAAAGGAAATATACTCTGAATGTCGTGAAGAACACGAGTTCATATTTCTACCCCTTTATTACACTAAAAATGGCCTACTAGCAATCGTCAGTGTAATAGTAGCTTACCAGACACAGAAACATATTCCAAAGTTTGGAAAATATCACAAATATCATGAGTCAGCTGTAATCAACCTGACAACAATACTAGCTGTCCTGTTGTCCTCTATTTGTCAAGTTGTTGTGATCATTCTTCGTATAAATCAAATTCAAGAAGGAGTATTATTAGTGATTACACTTCGTGATTGTCTGTGGATGTTTCCAATGATCTATTTGTTGTTTATTCCTAAGGTATGACAAATATTAACATTGTCCATATAAGTATGCAGCTTACATTTTTACTTGTAGGTTTATAGAGTGTTCCGCCACTCACCACAGCAAATGAGACGAGTCTCTGTTACTAGTTTAGTGTACTCTTCGACATCTTTCTTTGCCAGAAGATACTCTTTAAGAAGAAATACAATAATAGCGGAGGACAAGTCACCCAGTGTTGAAGTATTACAGGATGACAACAGCTCCGACACAAGACCAAAATCAGAGGACCAAATTGATGGGCTAGATAAATCACCAGATCATATCATTCAGACTGAAAATGAGTTGCCTTTTTGGCATTATTATAAAATTACTACAGTTTAGTAACTGCACATTCCAAACTGTACATGTACGTATGTATCAGTAACACATGCAGTGTAGCCAACACAATTAATTTTACATTTTGTACTAAAGATATGTAAAATACATTACAGTCATGCAGTTACCTTGTGCGGTCTATTATCAGTAGGTCTTGTTCCCAGTTGCATGTGTACATATATACATTATAGGATTCAACATAATTGATTGCTTGCTATATTAAGCAGAAATGACTTACAACAAGGGATGATACTACAGCCATAAGGCATGCATGCTGTGCACTCTACAATATTCATAACACATTTGTCAAAGTGATCATTTCAACAACAATGTGTGGGTGCCGTCATACTGAAGATATATTGATTACTGACTGAGTACACCACACACATTCCTGACACAAAAGCAAGCAACATTGTTACAAAAACATTAGTCATTTATGGGATGTCAGATCATTTACTATTGTTGACCACATGTAAACTACCACTGTTTATTTATCACTTATACCACATGTAAACTGTAGTTTTGATTTCAGTGGGGTGGCTATAGAACATGTATATATAGTAACTATACTATCTATCAATAGACCAGACGATATATGCTTTGACTTCTTCCATTGACATAGATAATAATACTGTTGTCTTTTAACTGATTGTACAGTCAACTGAATAAACAAGGATGTCATGCATCTGTGGAACAGATCCTCTTTTCCACAAGAGACAACATGATTTTCATAAAACTGCAGCTGTGAAATATTTATTATAGTTAATCAAACTATAATTACAATAATTAAGTGATGATCATTATGAACCTAAACCACACAAGAGCTAGTCCTTAATGGATGATGATGTAATGAAGGTAACTTGATCTTCTTAATGGCACATGCATAACACACACCCGACATTTAGTGAACCCATAAGATTGTTATGTGCACAAATGAGGTCTCTGATGTACTCACTATTGTATAAGTTAAACAATGCTGACTTTAAACAATGCCATATAATACTCATTATATGAAACCTTGGCATCAAGTGATGGTTTTGTTGACAAGAAAGAACATAGAAATTCCAACTGTCAATGACAACAATATTTGAGGATAGCTATAGCTACGTGGCTCTAATTAAAAATCTTATTAGCTTATGTCTGCTACACACAATAATTCACTGACCACCCTAACACCCGCTAGACCGTAACAAGGTTCACTAAGCTTAACATTGTTATGTAGTCTAACCCATTTATATCAGGTACAACAAGCAGTGACTTTACATGTACTCAGTACAGTACAATGGGCTGAGACTACCTTAACAAGTAGCTGGTTATAAGTAAATTGGAACAAACCACAAGTCAGTAACTATGAGCAAGCAATTGCAAAAATTATCAAACACCAGTGACGACCATGTTTGGACCTTTTGATTTGTGATACTGTTTCAGTTTATGTGATAATTACAGTATGGTTCCTTATTTCATACAGGATGAATGTGTTATTATGAATACTAGCAGTGGGTGCTAAGAGCCTACTCCCAATTAGATCAGTAGATATACAAAAATTGCACTGGGGGATTGCTTCACAACAAAACATCAGCCTGATGATAACAAATTTGATGAATCATTATGAATTGTCTACTTTAATTTTTCAAACCCAGCCTGGCCTCACTGCACCTTAAAAAGTGTGTGGGTGTTCAGATCTAGCAATGATTCTGTGATTTTTATTTATCTATCACTCAAGCTTTCCCTGTTGTGACTGATAAAGCACTTTAGGACTTGTCTGTTCATGCAGCTATTGCACGCACGAACGCACGCACGCACGCACGCACGCACGCACACACAAGTACACACACGCACGTACACACACACGCGCATGCACACACACGCACGTACACGTACACACACGCATGCACGTACACACACACACGGCACGTACACACACACACACACGCACGTACACGTACATACACGTACACACACACACGCATGTACACACACACACGGCACGTACACACACACACACACACACACACACACACACACACGTACGTACGTACGTACGTACACACACGCACGCACACACGCACGCACGCACGCACGCACGCACGCACGTACACACACGCACGCACACACACACACCATAGATACTGCGGTTTTCCAAGTTCTTGCAATGCGAAGCGTCATGCGCTATACAAGTATGTACGTGCGCGGTTGTTCAACAGTGGATTTTCAGTGACGACTACTGCCTCACAGGACTTCAAGCATGCCTACGCATACAAATCGACAGCCTCAGAACATTACAGGTGTAGTTAAAGAACTGCGCATACTGACACAATAATAACGCATGACGCTTTGCATTGCAAGAACTTAGAAAACCGCAGTAATATAGTAATTGCTATATCCACACACACAGCGACTCCCCACGGATTCCGCTCGTAAAAACCTGATCACTACAAAACGGAAGTGGTTGGTTTAGATTTAACACACGTTTAGGAAGGCTGCCAGACTAATTGTTACGGCTGCAACATTGGAATGCGTGTGCTGTTTTTGCTCGCTACCTGGTGTTTAGCTAGTGCTTTGGACGATCCTTGTGGAAGAAATGAATCAACTGATATTCACATAATCGGATTTTTCCCCTGTACTGCCAGTAACGATACTAGAGGTATTAGAGTGGATAATTGTGATGGGATAGACAGAATACCCATTATGAAGTTAGCTCTAGAGGAGATCAATGAGAGATGTGACCTACTACCAGGATATCGACTAGTCGTCGACTATGCTAACTCCGCAGTAAGTTGTATAGCTACGTAGCTACGCCGTGTCATTCAGCTACACAGCCTGCAGTACAGTGACGGTCGGGGTCTTTGGCCCGTCTATCCGTATGCTATAAATTCTTTTAGCCGCAACTGAAAAGTGAGTCCAGCTAGGCTGAGCAATAACGGGTTTTCCAGCATTGAATTGCCACACCCCCTTCAATAACAGCTTTCTCAACTTACTGTATGTGTGGAAGTTGGCAACCGGCTTGAGCCTGGCTATCTGTACGCATCACTCACATTGAACTGATTTGTGTTCCATTTCTATTTAGCTGCAGCTAAAGTGTTTTGTCTATAGCTCGATCTGGGGCCATATCACATGTTCACACAACTGCTGATACATGCATGCAGCTACTGAAAGTTCACATACAATGTGTAGCTACGTACTGGTTACCCATGATAGCTGAGAACTACTGCCCACTATAACAGTACTGGCATGGTCACAAAAGGGCTAAAATTAATACTTAGGTTAAAGGAAGAAAATTCATCCCTCCTGGAGGAGACTGAGTGTGGCGTCTGACTATAGTAATTGGGTGGCCTGCAGTTTGATTCCTGGGATTTTTTTGGTCCGTCTCATGTTATTAGCCATTTTAAGTAACATCAATGTGTTTAAGTCCTGTGTATTAGGTTAGGTTAGGTAACTGAAAGGCTGAAGCACAAGTTGCTGTAGACCTTCAATGCTAGGCACTGTAAAGCAGTAATAAGAATATAACAACAATAAAGCAGAGAGTCACAATCTTGACACTGAAACTATTGAATGTATAAAATAATCCCAGCAATAGCTAGTCTGTGCATTAAGTATATTAAATTGTATGGTCTAGTACTACAAAATGAAGGTGTGTTCTCTAGGGAGTGATCCTCAACAATGTTTGGATCTTATTATCAATTAATTAACGCACATCTTGTACTTTCTAACTACATACTGCCATTGTTGTAGTGGGACCATGTAATTCCATTACAAACCACATAAACTACATTAGCTGATGTTCATTGTTCACTGCTTATACAGTTCACACATGTACTGCAGTCCATCAATACTTGAATTGTTATGGGACAAAGTGTTCAAATATTCTGAAGTCTTGGTAGGACCAACAGCATTAATTTTAACTATAGTAGACATCTCTGTCATAATTTATAAGAAAAATGTGACACAGCAGGGACTATAGACAGAAACAAAATACAGTCAAAACACACAGTAATAATGAACTGATGTGGTCTCCAATGTGTGGTAGAAATCACTCTATTGGAGAACAATTAAGCACATTGCCTCCAGTGCTTGGTCCCATTTAGTCTTCAGTGTAACAACAGAAATAAATCATAGCAAAACAGTGGATCTCAACTAGCCATCTAGTGCAATCATAATTTCTAGCAATAAACGATTAAGTAAAAGCATTCTAGTCTTTCATTTTAAATATATGAACAATGGTAAGGCAAGGATTGTAAATTAGGTAAGGATACCTTTTTGTATATGTAACACTGGACTCGTACACAGTTGCCAGTCTTATTTGGTGGCTGGAGTGAACATTCCTTGAAAATAATAAACAACCAGGTCATATGGTATACGTGTATATATGTCTTAAAAGAATGTCAGTATTCCCACAAGGTCAAGCACTGTTTAGCTATATATATATATCTATCAGAGTATAGACCACATATGACATCATAGCCATTTGTTGTGCTGGTGTCTGTGGCACAGTGTGGGAGTTGTTAGCATCTAGCTCTGTTATTCTCTGTAAGTTATTGCAATTTTGGTATCATTTTGGGCACATTCATTTACTTCATTGTTTTGTTCTGTGGACTGTATTGCGTCATATGCCATCCATATGTCCTGGAAGAGTGGAAGTCATTTGCTATGTCATTTTAAAATGTTGAAAATTTAGTACAGTATTCCCTAGTGTAATGAATCACTTGATGATCTGTACATGTACATGGCCTCCTAATAATGTGTTGCACCATCTTAATAAACCATTTGATCTTTCTTATATTAAAGTTAATATTGCATGATTTGTTATTTCTCATAATTGTGTGACAGAAGCATTTCCAGTTATCAATGCCGGGTACTGTGTATGGTCTTGTATTCACAACCAACATGTCCATCATAATCCTGACATGTGGGCCTGAGATAGTTTTGCAGACATTTAATAGCTATCATATAGCCCATAGCAGTTACTAGTATATTCGAGGATAGTATGTTAATTATATATCACTTTTGTACAGTGTTCATCGATCCCAGCAGTGTACCACCTCATCCAACAAACTGATCCATCACAACCAACTAAACTAATGATCCTTGGAACTGCTTGTTCTGGGGCTTCTTTTGTGATGGGAGAAATTGCCGAGAGACATTTAAACATTACACAAGTGAGTGTTGTATCTCATTCTTTTCATTATGAAATACTATTATAAGACACAATAATGGTCTTGTGGTTTATGTGGTTTGTCATTCAATCACAATCTCAATACAATTGAGGTATCAAATTGTAAAGTTATACATTTAGTACTATGTAGTTATCACTGTTCTCCATACTTGTTTTCCTTATGATAGGTGGCCTACACTGCGTCTGACTCAAAGTTTGCACGAGAGAGACACAGATATCCAAGATTTTATCGGATGGTACCACTAACAGAACAAGTAGCTGATGGATACGTTGCACTGATCAAGCAATTACAGTGGAAGAGAGTTGCAGTGATATCACATGATGATGACTTCAATATTAATGTAAGCACATCTATACAGTCTATTATACAAGACCTGGTTTGCAAAAGGTCTCGGTTTCACAAAATGCATTTTAACTAGGCTATTAGTTATCCTTCTGCCACTCTGCTGCATGGGTCTGCTTTGGTGTGCCCGGCTATGTTTTTGAGCCCTGTATGTGTAAATATTTGGTCAGTGATCTGCTGCTCTGATACTACTCTGTGACTTTTGAAATGTAGCAGTGGACACTCTCAGGGACTGTCACAAGTGTTCTTGGTGGATATAGAGAACCTCCACTGGTTTCAAGCTGAGCCTGGAAGCTTTTCCTTCCATTTCTTTTCCTATAAGTTACTCACCCACCACTCCTAGCACTGCTACCAGATTGAAAAGGCCTTTGGAAATGCCCAAATTTTTGGATGGTATATTTGTCAATTGTGGATTTAGGATTTAAAAAGAGGGAGGGGGCTAACTCAAGGTACTAATGTCTCATGTGAAGGTATACAAAGCGCACCTCCCAGCATGATTTGCATGCTGGAACTAGGGTGGTCTAGGGTATGCCACCCCAGGAAATTTTTGAAAAGTAGATGCTAAAATACTGCAAGTTGGAGACATTTCCACATACAAATGCTTATAATTTGCCTATAAATATTTTATGTACTGCCCTTTAGATTAGGTATAGCTCTGCAGTATTTGTTAATGAAATAGTTTACACAACCAACACCCTCTTACAATTGCACAACAACAGGTGCATGTTAGAATAATAATGTAATTGGAAATGGAAAAGTTTGAAATTTGAATGATATGAGATTGAATCTGAGAGCATTTTCGGTGGCATGTATTGCCATACGTAATGATTGTACAAATAGATGAATCAATTATTAATGAAGGCCTTTAAATAGATCAGTGCACATCATTGTATGTATTAGGGGTGTGCGATAATGAAAATTTTATTATTGTGATAATGTACCTGATTATCACAATTGTCACGATTGTCACGACACTTGACTGCACACGTAATACTATATAAATAAATTTTCCCTGTGTCACTTATTATGCAATTGTGCTTGCTTTATAGCTACCTGTATATCTGGAAACCAGTATCATGACAAAAAAATTGAAAGTATTCATTAGAATTATACCTGGAATTGTAAAATTTCTCATTTCAGGTTGGCCACATGTAGTTTACAGAAGTATCCGGAAATTTTCTATTATCACGATAATGCAATAATAAAAATTTTTGCGATAATGATAATGAATTTTTACAAAAAATCAATTATTCACGATTATCATACAGCACTAGTATGTATAGAGACATCTTTAGGTGCAGACAGATATGGATAAATTCTATAGCAGAACCAACTATTATATATCAGCTGAATGTTCTAGAATAGTAGTCAGGTGACTGCTCTATTAGAGTATCTCAATTTTGTGCACCTCCAATGCTGATCCCAGTGATTCGGACCCTTGTTGTATAACCTTTAGCACAAATCCAGTGATAATTTCTTTTATAAGGTGGGTATTTTGTACTATTATAACTATGCTAAGTCAAAAGTTCAGCATATTTATCAAGTAAAGTCCAAGTGAAGGGGGGATGGCTTCAGCCCCAATAGCCCCTCCTCTAGATCGCCCCTATTTGTATTCCGGAGATAACTATTTATAGCTGCATACATGGTGAAAATCAACTTTAAAAAGTCACTGGTGAGGTATGATGATTGATTGCATTGACACCAGTATATCTTAATTGGTGTAGTACAATGTGCAAAAATACACATAATATACGTACCTCTTAGTAAATTGGGGCACATAATTATGCTGATAATATTAAACTTCAATTGTTACAGTAAAAAAATATGTACATAGAAAGGAAAAGTATAAAAATTCAGGCAATTGAAGATGCTACTACTTTACACTTATCACAAAAATTTACATGATCATCAAACTAGGAGATGTATTCATAAGTCATGACCATCAGTACTTTATCTCTGCATGTATTATTAACATTTTATTATTACTATTAGGTGCAGCAACACACAGTTACAACGTTAAAAGCTAATAATATGCGAGTGTTGATGTCTGCTAGCTTTACTACTGATCCTACTATTGTTCTTGACCAGGTCAAGGTGAGTATATTACACATCAACAGTACTGTATAGTGAATCAATGGTTGATCACAGAAAGTCAATGCCAGGATCATCATAGCTTGGATACCCCACAGTGTGGCCATCAAGTTCTGGTGTACTGTGAGTAAAAATTATTGTTTTGATTGTGAATTATATACACTGTTTGTGTTTAGGTTATTAAAAAACGGTTAGCAGGTCCAGATTTTGTCTGGTTCATTCCTGGTTGGTTCAGAGCTAACTGGTGGGCTGCTGTGGATGGGACTGACTGCACTGCCGAAGAAATGATGACATATTTGGAGCACACTTTGGGAGGCCTTGGTGACAGTGTGCTTGACAGTAATGAATCTCGGTTATTAGTGTCTGATAAGGTATGAGTTTATCATTCTATTTCTTATTGATCTGAAATATCTTCTCAGAATGTAGCTCAGTTTAAAGATGATTTAGAGACAAAAAATGAATTAGGACCAGTTACAACAGATATATTTCTCAACTATGGATATGTGTATGATGCAATATGGACCATTGCTCTTGCCTTAAACTCATCCATATCAATACTGGAAGATAGAGGGTTGGGAAGACTGGAAGACTTCACTTATGATTCAGTTGAAATGGCAAATGTGTTCACTGAAGCTGTTACTAATGTGTCATTTGAGGGAATATCGGTTAGTCCATAGTTATAGGAATAGCAGCCGTCACTTAAACTTGTCTCATCACAGGGACATGTCTCTCTAGAAGAGAATGGTAGTAGAGTGTTCCCTTCAGTAGAGATACGCCAGTATAGAGGTAATATCATGTTTACTAACATGCTTAAAACATTGTTTATAATATATAGGTGGTGTTGCCATGCCAGTGCTACAGTACAATGCAAATGCTAACTTCTCATTGGACATTTTACAATGGCAAGGTAATGTATACTGGTATATGATGAGTGTGTTGACTAACTACCGACACTTTAGGTGGTACATCACCTCCCAGAGATGCTCCTATTCCATCAGTTATAACAAGTAGTTTAGCAGAGTGTGTAATAGCTGGTGTTATGTCTTCTATTGGGATATTGTCAGCAATATTCTTCTTCATCTTTAACCTCTATTATAACCAGCACCCGTAAGTTGTGTTGTTAGATATCACTATATTACCAACATTACTGAAAAGATGTTTATAATTACTTTTAGGGTAGTGAAGCGGAGCAGTTACCGACTCAATTCACTAATTTTAGTAGCAGTTTTGGTAGGATTTGTTGGTACCCTCCTACATATTGTTAAACTAGATGATGATATGTCTGAAGTTGTCACTACAACAATTTGTAATGTAAGTTAAACCACTGATTGTATTATACAACTATATACAGTCCTCACATAGGCAAGGACATGGACTAATGAACTGGCATTTGTAGTTGCATTTGGTGCGCTATTTGCTAAAGTTTGGAGGCTATACAAAGTCTTCTTTAATAAGAGAATGGTTCACCGAGTAAGCACTTTGATGTTTACAATAGTTTGTGGTTACATGTGTTGTCAACTGTACAGAAATACTTGTTAGACAAACACTTGTTTCTGATGGTGGCAGTCATAACAGCACCCACCTTACTGATCCGAATCATTCAAGGTGCAGCTTTTCCATTAAAACTACGAACTGATACAACCATTAATGAGGTTTGAAAATATTTTGTAATGCTGATACATCTCATGTGCTCCTATAGGATGACTTTTCCACTGAAGAGATTTATTCTGAATGTAGAGGACCAAACGAGTTTGTATTCTTAGCACTTTCTTATAGTCAAAATTGCATACTAGCCTTGTTGAGTATGTCAGTGGCTTATGAGACGCAGAAACATGTTCCCAAGTATAATAAATATCACAAGTACCATGAGTCAGCTGTGATCAACCTGACAACAATACTGGCTGTCCTGTTGTCCTCTCTTTGTCAAGCTATTTTGGTAATTTTGAAATTGAATGAAGTTCAAGAAGGAGTATTATTGGTGACCACACTTCATGATTGTCTGTGGATGTTTCCGATGATCTATTTGTTGTTTATTCCAAAGGTACACACTTCTTCATCATATAATTATAATGATATTCATTGTTACAGATCTACAGAGTGTATCGTGGATCGTTTACTGTTGAGAAAACAAGGTTGTCTCACTATTTATCTGTAGCTAGCAATCCATTTTATGGTGGACGTTTATCTTCTTCTTCACTGCCTGGGAGAAGAGGCTCCTCTGTTAGTGTCCTCTCAGAAAGACGGTCATCATTAACAGCCTACTTGGCTGGGAGACGATTTTCAGATGTCAGCATCGCATCAGACCCAAAACTAAGTTGCTCTCATAACACCGATGCTACTACTGCCAGTCCTTTTGTGCCCAAACGAGAAGTCATGTTCTCACCCATACATGAAGAAGTGTCTGACTTTGAAGCTGAGGCTACTGACCAACAAGTGAATACTTCCCAAAAACAATTGCCGCAAATTACTGTAATTTCTGATCAAGTGAGCGTGAAAGGCTCGGATATGTTTTGCAGTGAGCTATACCTAGAACTTCTGGAAGAGCCCACTTTACCAAAGCTCATCACTACTTACAAAAGCACTGCAGTTTAAGGATGGCCCTATTTGTTTATATTTTTAATCCTAGTTTATGGCATGTATCTAGCTACATATCTGTTTAATATATATCTCCACATATCTCTGTATATATTTAAGATAAGACTTAGACTAATGGCAGTAAACATGGTATTAATATGTTTGCAACATACACAGCAAATTATTGCATTGCTTCAAAACAGCTATAGTTTATATAATATTATGACCAATAAATTAGCAGTTTTAGCCTTCAAGGTCACAATATACAAGCAAACAAGGTTGCACAAAGTTAATTTTATGTCTCAGGTGCTCTAGCAGCTATACCAGCGGCTTTACGCAACTCCCTAACATTGACTAGGATGGTGCACCATATATATAGAACAGCAGTGTGCAATTTTGACATCACTGCATTTAATTTTGTTGGGTACCTCCTCCAAAACAACAACAGGGCAGGATATATACTTCTTGTGTATTTAGTGATGTTATCGCTCCGAGTATATTGCTTCAACAACATTAGCTACATGATATTCAATGTTTACAGTACATGACTGGACTGTATCATGTTGCCTGAAGGTGTGTGGCTTATGTATGAGTGGTCTGAAGATACAATGTTGCTGATCCTGTCATTGTAATTAATGTTGATACGATATATTATTATATGGATGTAAGATTTTTGCTAGGCATATATGTACTGCTATAGCAGTATACAGATACATTCCTAGCATGTATGTACTGCTATAGCAGTATATATAGATACATTCCTAGCATGTATGTACTGCTATAGCAGTATATATAGATACATTCCTAGCATGTATGTACTGCTATCTCTACTATACCCTTCTAATTATGTTGGGACCCCACACAAATTTGTGAGGTGAGACAATACTAATGAGTTTGCCAGTAATTTTATCAAACTACATATACAGCACTTAAAACAGCATTTTTGAGTGCATGTGTATGCATGTAAGAAACTTGGTGGTTCCATGAAAGCTAAGTCAACATACACCATCATGATGCATGACTTGATCTCATGTTAGTATAGTATGTTGGCGACACTACTTTGGGATTGCTGCTGCTGCTGTTGTTGTCCTGTGAGTCATATGTGCTTTAAAAATTTATCAGCAAAACAATCCTTGCATGCACATGTCATTTTTGTTGTAGTTGCTATAATGTAGGTATATCTCACATAATTTCTCAGTACTTTAAAATTAAGTTTGATTACTTTTCTGGATGCCAACACAGGCAAACCATCAATACAGTACATTAGTGTATTGTAAAGCAATAACCCTCAGTTCCCATGGCAAAAGCGGGCACCTTGATGAGGGCTCGGTATAGTTAGTCATGTGTGAAACTGTCACTATGTAGTTAGGCTATAACAGGAGACTCCGGGCCATTTTCAAAGAATTTGCATTCACAAATTTAGTTTTTTTGCCATCCACTGATTAGTTATGGAATAGCCTGCCAAATTCAATGGAGGATCTCGAATGTTTTAGTGTTTACATGATTAATAAACTATGCTAATGTAGCTCTAGCATTCTTATGTCTCAACTTGAGACCATGCTCACGTCATATCAAAGAACGTTGCTATAAGACACCTGTGTGTCCTATAATAGAATATGCCTCCACAATGTGGGCTCCTCATACTACCAAAGACATTCATAAAATGAAATATGCTTCAGAGAAGACTGCAGAGCTGCTTTAGGTTTGTGTATAACAAGTATCAGAACAACATCAGAGTTACTAGCTTGCTGAAGTCTCTTGGCTGGTTAACCCTTGAAACTAGAAGGTCATACTTAAACTAAATTTAATTATGATTGTAAGAATTTGATTCATTGTATACGCCCTGATAATTTTAGATCTGCTAGCTACTCATAGCTCATGGACACCAATACCATCTACAATACTACACTGAATGTACTTGTGATTCTTACCAACATTCATTTCCCCCCTCAGCAGTTAGATTGTGGAACTCCTTGCCTTAAGATATAACTACATGTAACGATTAGCTATGGTCAATTTACACAGAAACTGTATAGTACTGCTTTAATATATAGTCTATATATGCATTATAGCTATATCTATGATTATAACTACTCAGTATCTATAATTAAAGTATTAAATTAATTTTTTTTTGTATCACTCTCCAACAGGCAACAAGGAGGAACGGAATTGTGTCGTTGTGTTTTTAGCGGTTTTATACCACTTCCTTTCCGTACATTTCCGTTTCGTTCCGTGAAATATACCCCACCTCCTGTAACAAGGCCGGCTGCAGCACTAGAATGCGTGCTTTCTTTTTGCTAGTCACCTGGTGTTTAACTGGTGCTTTGGACGATCCTTGTGGAAGAAATGAATCAATTGATATTCACATAATCGGATTTTTCCCCTGTACTGCCAGTAACGATACTAGAGGTATTAGAGTGGATAATTGTGATGGGATAGACAGAATACCCATTATGAAGTTAGCTCTAGAGGAGATCAATGAGAGATGTGACCTACTACCAGGATATCGACTAGTCGTCGACTATGCTAACTCCGCGGTAAGTTTCGCATGCATGATTTGACTATATACATGGCATAATTTGAGTATGACGGAGCCGCACTTTTGTAGTTCGGAGAGTGACGCTCCGGATCATTGTCCCGTATGCTAGCTACGTACATACCCTGGAGAGGCCCTTTTACAGTTTTAGTGTAAAGTACACTCAAAAATGAACAAGCGTTTTCCACCATTTAGTAGTATTGAATTGCCACACCCCTTTTCTGAGTTGATGGCTGCGTGCAGCCGAGCGGGGGTTCAACTGACCACTGCACTGCTCAACTATATGAATGACTATGTTAATACTATGAACCTTGGCCCTGGCTATAGCTAACATTAGGAATAACCTGAAATTTCAGTTGCTTCTAGCTGCAAGTTTGTACATGAAATGAGAGTAACTCTTCAGGGTTTGCTGGATCTCAGTAATCTTTGTAGCTATAGCCTTTAATTGTTGTGAGCAAATCAGTATGTTTCATCCACTGCACACTTGTCAATACAATGGTGATATCCATATAAGTGGCTATCTCATTGAAAGTTACAATTAGCATAAACTAAAGTGGATGTGATGCAACAGTACCTAAGGCAGAGTTGTGGTTTCAATTATGGTATTGTTATGCACACTTTGAAGTGGTTTATATAGTGCTTTTGAGTTGGTGACACAACCATGCAGAGTTCAAAATGAGAGATGGAAATTGAGTGGCCATTATCAAAATTACCATGTCATTTACTGAGCACCACTGTAGTCAGTAATGTACAGTAAATGTGGCCACCCAAAGTCAACTTTGTGTGGCAGTTTGCCTAAATTGTACGGAAAATAGCCTATGGCCACCATTATTTAGAACTCTGCACAACCATCAGAAAATTAATTGTTGTGTAGCTTAAAATCACTATCCCAATCAAAGTAATCCACTATAAAGTATATAGGCACTAGTTCTACGCCTTCTGTCTGTCAGTAAGTTTAAAGACACAATTGTAATGGACACAATTTTCCACGATGGTCAGTGCTTGCATATCAGAGTTAGAATTTCATGTAGCTACATAGGAGCTTGGATGATGAAGCAATCATTCACGTTGTTATTATGTGCCAGGATTCTATTGGGAAATTTATGGAAAATTTTTCTTACGGTTACAGCTCTAGTATAATAGACCACACATGATATCATAACCATTTGTTGTTTTAATGTGGGTGGATGTTACACTCTGTTTCACTCTGTCACATGACATGTTGTTCCACAATGTGGGAGCTGCATGTCAACATATGGTTCACATTACCCATTGCTGTTTGTCTTAGTGCTTTGGTTTTGCATTACATCATATGCCACCCATAAGTCATGCAAGAGTACAATATGTTTAATAATAATATATGTGGGAAAGGTATTTTTATATGGGCCTATACAGTACATTCCCAATAATGTAATGAATCACCTTACAATGTGTACATGTCCTCTTGTGTATGTTTCTTGAAATTCCATTATAAAGTTATAGCCAGTTCTACAATGTCAATCAGTTAACAGAATCCTCACAAACCTTTCAATCTTTTCCATGTAAAATATGTTAACAAACTATAGTACGTTCATGTTGAGCTGAATCCTCAAAAACATTTAATAATTCATGGATGCAATTACACACGATCTTGAAATTTGGCTCATTTGTAGTACTGCTTGACCCGCTAAAAATATTTCAAAATCTTGTTGTTCAAATGTTTGACATAATACTTACAGCCAATCAAATTTTTTACAATACATTTCCTATGGGGAAGCTATATAAGTACAGTGTCCATTACAGCTCTTTCCCGAACTTGTAATGGAGCCAAACCGTACGTGTCTGTTGTTGACACCTTTGCTGTTACCAATAATCATCTGGTTTGCTGAAATGTTAACTCTGTTGAGAAAAAATCCACTTTTAATTTTTAGCTGTTTTTTCAGGATTCAGCTCAACGTGAACATACTATAGTACTGTAGCTGCATCACTGGCATTTGCAGGTATCAGTGTAAACCAATGCCAGGTATATACATATACCAGGCCCTCAGTTACTTTGGCAATCAGATTAAATAGAGCAACTATTGTAGGTTCTTAGCAGACAATATAGCTAAACATTTTAATGTACATGGTCTGTGTACATCATATGGAACACATCATAGTTTGCCATTGATTGTGACTGAATTTTTGAAAAATGTTCCAAATTGCACTTTAGAAGTTTTGGGATAAACGGTTCTAAAGAATTCAAGTCAGCATAACTTGCCAAGGATAGCATGAAATTTACACAAGATAAGTATCAATCTATTATATACCTTTCAGACCACTTACAGTACTTGTAACTGCTTGTAGAGTTTCCCACCAAATAAGATAGTATCATGAGGAGGAGGGTGGGGGTAGCTGGGTGGACTTCACAATAGAGGCAGACCACATTTGAAGTCCAGACACATGATTACAGTTGGCTTCTTAGTGGCTGATATGCAGCATCACAAAAAAAAATCGTTTGGCCAACATTATCAGGCCATCCACCAGTAAACCACTGATTCTTGCCAAGCCAGGTCCTTCCGGGCACAAGGCCTGAAATCACCATTTGAGCTCTCCACACCACCCAGAAAAGATGTCTGTTAAAACCAGCTTCGAGTATATGGTTGAGTAGTACTGAGGGTCAAAACTAGTAACACGATAGTGTAACTATCCACTGGTGGTGTTAGTTTGATTTTGCCTGATATGTGATTTGATTGGTTTTGTAACAATTATATGTCACTTTTGTACAGTGTTCATCGATCCCAGCAGTGTACCACCTCATCCAACAAACTGATCCATCACAACCAACTAAACTAATGATCCTTGGAACTGCTTGTTCTGGGGCTTCTTTTGTGATGGGAGAAATTGCCGAGAGACATTTAAACATTACACAAGTGAGTGTTGTATCTCATTCTTTTCATTATGAAATACTATTATAAGACACAATAATGGTCTTGTGGTTTATGTGGTTTGTCATTCAATCACAATCTCAATACAATTGAGGTATCAAATTGTAAAGTTATGCATTTAGTACTATGTAGTTATCACTGTTCTCCATACTTGTTTTCCTTATGATAGGTGGCCTACACTGCGTCTGACTCAAAGTTTGCACGAGAGAGACACAGATATCCAAGATTTTATCGGATGGTACCACTAACAGAACAAATATCTGATGTATACATTGCACTGATCAAACAGTTACAGTGGAAGAGAGTTGCAGTGATATCACATGATGATGACTTCAATATTAATGTAAGCACATCTACACACAGTCTATTATACAAGACCTGATTTGTCCTTTCACACAGAAATCAAATTGTATTTAATGTCACAAACAGTTTACTACAGTAGGCTATTACAAATAAATTTTACTGTTATCCTTCTGCCACTCTGCTGCATGGGTCTGCTTTGGTGTGCCTGTGTTTTTTGGAGCCCTGCATGAATATTTGATCAATGATCTGGTGCTCTAATACCACTCGGTGGCTGTGCTGGAACTACAGATACGTAGCAGCAGTTGGCTGGATGCTCTCAGGAACTGTCACAGGTGCTCTCAGTGGATAAAGAGCCTCCACTGACTTCAAACTGAACCTGGTAGCTTTTCACTCTATTTCTTGCTCCTATATAAGTTTACCACTTACCACTTGTAGTACTACCACTTGTAATATTAATAACGGATTGGAAAAGCCCTTTGAAAATACACAAATTTCAGGTGGTATAATGTACTCTTCCAATACAATAGATACCTGTGGATAGCTCCATACATGGTGAAAATTTGGTGGGATCAACTTAAGCCATTGGCAAACTACAACCAATCAGGACACATGGTGGTGTGTCATGCGGCCAAGGAAAGTCAATGCATCTGGATGAGCAACAGAAAAGTGTGTATTTTACAGGAACCAAGAAAGCACTATTTTCATGCATTTTTGCCTCAGTAATAGCTGAAGAAAAATAACCTGTTCCTTCTGTACAACATTCCTCGGGGTGGAACATCTTGCATACCGTATAGTAAAAAACTTTGACAGTAAAAAAGTGTGACAAAACCCCTCTGTTGAAAAAATTGGTGGAAAAAACTTTGGCGATTGAAATAATATTTGCCAAAGTTTTTACTCGATGGTACGTAAGGTAACAACAAGGTGTCAACTCATCAGTTAAGTAGTGTAGTAAGTGTATAAGTAGCTAACATTGCTTTTGTAACAGTACTTTTGTAGCTACTGATCTAACAACGTTCTAGCAAAGACTGAGAGACGTGCTTCGCTATCTCCTGCGATGCCGAGAGTGGCCATAAATTATTTACTTTTTTCAGTAGCAGAGGTTATCACATAAATCAAAGTATTTAGCAAAATCCATCATGAGACGATGAATTAGTTGATGTGTGAACAGGAAGCCAGTTTGAAATGCTATCCCAAGGAGTGGCTGAAGTGCTTAAACTGTGGGACACATTTCAAGGATCTCCAAAGTCAGCTCGATCTTTATTGCATGGTGGTATGAGCTGACCTTCATCTCAAGTTCTAGTTATTCAATGTGCTCATGTGATCATCTAAAATAATTGGCGAACATAAACTTTGGCGAATTGAATGCTGTTTGCCAAATTTGCCAAAGTTTTTTACCACCAAAGTTCTTTTACTATACAGTACAAAATTTGAGCTAAATCAGTCCAGCCATCTTTGAGATGCAATCCTTCTTATTTCCTTCATATTTTTCTTCATCTTCTGTGTTAATTTTTCTTTTTGCACCACTTACAAAAATTACCGTAACTCACACAAGCTTTATTGGATTCTTTTCAAGTTTGGAGGGCATAAAGAGCTATTATAGCACAAAAGGTGCACTTGAAAGGTTATGGGAAACAAACGCATGCTCTTCACTGTTCTGCACCTTACTATTACAAGTTCACACATTCTCCTTCAACAGCCACTTTGAATGTTCTGCAGCAGGGGCATAGCCAGGATTTTTTGAAGGGGGGTTCCAGCACCAGCATTGAGTTACTAGAAGCAGGGGTCTGGGGGCACAGCCCCCAGCTGCTGAGAGACTTTCAATATTTTAATAAATCAAAACTCAGCAAATTGCTATATTTTATGCAAAAAGTACATTAATTATGATGCATTAAGTGCCCCTGGGATGAAGGTAGTACTAGATAAAGTCACCTAGTGGAAACAGACAGCATAACACATAGAGACACATATAGTAATCTGTAAGTGATGGTTATATCTCACTGTGGTATAGGAGCCATGAATCCACTGATACAAATGACAATCAAAACAATATAACTATACAAATATGCATAGCATGAATTCATTTTGCATAACACAAGTGATAAATTACTGGAGCTCTATATCTTTAAACACTGCACACCAAAGCTATAGCAGTATTAGGTCATGCTAAGTTTTGCATTTAATGTTGGAATGTCTGAAAAACTTCATATGGACATGGATATTCACATGCATGTTCTATTAGAGTATACCTGACTGCTCTATTAGAGTATATACCTGACTGCTCTATTAGAGTATATCGATCTTTTTAATAAGTTTTGAAGAGGGCTCATGTTACCTCTGTAAATCCTTCCCTGAGAGATGAATGTAAGTTTTATCAATTGTTGTGCTGTGCCATTATACTATATTGCTCACTCATTTTGTCCTGCCACACTAAATGGTGTGTTAGGATCCTGCTTGCAGAAGTCTAAATTTTACAGGGGGGGTTCCTGAACCCCCCGGAACCCCCCCTCCCTACGCCCCTGTGCAGCAGGATCATAATTGTTAGCTAGAATAATTATGTTCATTCACTTCCTTATATTTCAGTATGATTCATACACTTAACATTTTCTCTGCCACTGTTCAAAATTCCATCTCAGATATAGCTAGCTAGTACTCACGACTTTAATGACACAAGTAGTATTTTTATTTGATAACTAGCTATCTAGCTATAATCACAATTCAGTTTTAATAATTGTATGTGTAAGTCTATCAAGTCTATGGCCACAAAACATTGCATTGGGGTGGATTATACAGTATGTGTGTGGCTTTAAAATGATCCAGCGCATGGTTGCTGAAGGAGTTTTGGGTGTCAATCCTCATCATTTGCAATCTCAGAGCATTTAAAATCCAAACTTTTCCTGGGCTGCAGACCCCATAGCTTTGGCATGCTCCACTGCTGAAAGCGCATGTATTGTTATACAATGAAGTCATGTCAGATCAACTTTGAGTATAATGTCAGATCAACGAAAGCTAGTTATAATCTGTTCCCTTCAAGTAAACGTAATGGATACAGCTTAAAAAGAAGCTCACCTACTACACAACATGTGTAAACACTAAAACCAGCCTGTATTCATTGAATGATGCTTTATTTTCTATGTGGCTTAAAGCTTGTTTGCTGACAAGGTTGTGTTGGCAGACATGCAGACACATGGCTTTCCCAAACCAATTTCAAACGAATGTCCATGCACAGCTGGCTGATATGGGAGCAAACCTGCTTTAAAATACCATTATTCTCAAGCTTGGTTTCCAAACCACTACATAAGTCATGTAAACCATCAGTCTTGTATGTATTATTCATATTATTACTATTAGGTGCAGCTACATACAGTTACAACGTTAAAAGCTAATGACATACAAGTGTTGATGTCAGCAAGTTTTACCACCGATCCTACCATTGTTCTTAACCAGGTCAAGGTGAGTAGTTACACATGTACAGCACTAGTACTGTCTAGTAAATCAATGGTTGATCACAGAAAGTCAATGCCAGGATCATCATAGCCTGGATACCCCATAATATAGCCATCAACTTCTGGTGTATGGTAAGTACTAATAGTAATACAATTTATGAATTTACAAACTAATAATTGTAGGTTATTAAAAATCGGTTAGCAGGTCCAGATTTTGTCTGGTTCATTCCTGGTTGGTTCAGAGCTAACTGGTGGGAAGCTGTGGATGGGACTGGCTGCACTGCTGACGAAATGATGACATATTTGGAGCACACTTTGGGAGGCCTTGGTGACAGTGTGCTTGACAGTAATGAATCTCGGTTATTAGTGTCTGATAAGGTATGAGTTTATCATTCTATTTCTTATTGATCTGAAATATCTTCTCAGAATGTATCTCAGTTTAAAGATGATTTAGAGACAAAAAGTGAATTAGGACCAGTCACAACAGATATATTTCTCAACTATGGATATGTGTATGATGCAGTGTGGACCATTGTTCTTGCCTTAAACTCATCCATATCAATACTGGAAGATAGAGGGTTGGGAAGACTGGAAGACTTCACTTATGATTCAGTTAAAATGGCAAATGTGTTCACTGAAGCTGTAGCTAGTGTGTCATTTGAAGGAATATCGGTCAGTCCATAGTTTTAAAAATAGCCAGTAGCTGTCACTTAAACTTGTCTCATCACAGGGAAATGTCTCTCTACAAGAGAATGGCAGTAGAAAGTATCCTTCAGTGGAGATACGCCAGTATAGAGGTATGTAATATCATGTTTACTTACATGCTTAAAATATTGTTTATAATATATAGGTGGTGTTGCCATGCCAGTGCTACAATACAATGCAAATGCTAACTTTTCATTGGACATTTTACAATGGCAAGGTAATGTATACTGGTATATGATGAGTGTGTTCATTAACTACTGACACTTTAGGTGGTACATCACCTCCCAGAGATGCTCCTATTCCATCAGTTATAACAAGTAGTTTAGCAGAGTGTGTGATAGCCGGTGTTGTATCTTCTATTGGGATATTATCAGCAATATTCTTCTTCATCTTTAACCTCTATTATAACCAACACCCGTAAGTTGTGTTGTTTAATATTACCAGCACATGACTGAAAAGGCTATCAAAATGTTTACTAATTTTAGGGTAGTGAAGCGGAGCAGTTACCGACTCAATTCACTAATTTTAGTAGCAGTTTTGGTAGGGTTTGTTGGTACCCTCCTACATGTTATTAAACTAGATGATGATATGTCTGAAGTTGTCACTACAACTATTTGCAATGTAAGTGAAGTCACTGATTGTAATATACAACTATATGTAGTCCTCACATAGGCAAGGACGTGGACTAATGAACTGGCATTTGTAGTTGCATTTGGCACGCTATTTGCTAAAGTTTGGAGACTGTACAAAGTCTTCTTTAATAAGAGAATGGTTCATCGAGTAAGCACTTGGACATTTGTGATAGTTTGTGGTTATGTATGTTGTCAACTGTACAGAAATACTTGTCAGACAAATACTTATTTCTGATGGTGGCAGCTATAGCAACACCCACCTTACTGATCCTAATCATTCAAGGTGCAGCTTTTCCATTAACATTACATACTGACACAATCACCAATGAGGTTTGAGGATGCTTAGTAAGCTTGTGTGATTCATCTCATGTGCTCCTAGGGTGATTTTTCCACTGAAGAGATTTATTTTGAATGTAGAGGACCAAATGAGTTTGTATTCTTAGCTCTTTCTTATGGTGAAACTTGCATACTAGCCTTGTTGAGTATGTCAGTGGCTTATGAGACTCAGAAACATGTTCCCAAGTACAACAAGCTACACAAGTATCACGAATCAGCTGTGATCAACCTGACAACAATACTAGCTGTCCTATTGTCCTCTGTTTGTTATGCTATATTGGTAATTTTCAAATTGAATGAAGTTCAAGAAGGAATATTATTGGTGATCACACTTCGTGATTGTCTGTGGATGTTTCCAATGATCTGTTTGTTGTTTATTCCAAAGGTACACACCTTTTGCATCATATAATTATAATGATATTCATTGTTACAGATCTACAGAGTGTATCGTGGACCATTTACTGATGAGAAAACGAGGTTGTCTCATTATTTATCTGTAGCTAGCAATCCATTTTATGGTGGACGTTTATCTTCTTCTTCACTGCCTGGGAGAAGAGGCTCCTCTGTTAGTGTCCTCTCAGAAAGACGGTCATCATTAACTACCTACTTGGCTGGGAGACGATTTTCTGATGTCAGCATCACATCTGACCCAAACCCAAGTTTCTCTCATAACACTGATACTACTACTGCAAGTATTTTTGTGCCCAAACGAGAAGTCATGTTCTCACCCATACATGAAGAAGTGTCTGACTTTGAAGCTGAGACTACTGACCAACAAGAAGAGAACACTGCTCAAAAGCAATCGCCACAAGTTAAGAGGATTTCTGATCATGTGAGCATGAAAGGCTCTGATATGCTATGCAGTGAGCGTTATCTAGAACTACTGGAAGAGCCCACTTTTCCAAAGCTCATCACTTACAAAAGCACTGCAGTTTAAGGATAGTCCTTTTGCAGTATCTATGTTTAGTATCTATGTTTATATTTAGAGCTATAGTGTAGGACATGATGTATCTGCATATATGCATTATATTTATCCAAACATTTTAAGACGATTTTATGTTAATGTATCAAACAATACCTACAGAATGGTTCGCTACATAGTAAAATATTGCACAGTTTCAAAAAAGCTGGATGTTGGTTGTTTAATTACTCGGGGTACAGCACATATAATATACATAACTAACAAATGACCATTAAAGTCACAACATAAGTACAAGTAAGCTAGTGCAAAATTAATAATACTGTTATATGTATTTGTCTCAGAGTCTGGTGATGTATTTAATGCAACTCCCACAGTTGACCAGTGTAGTCACCACATTAGTAGCAAAACTCAAGACATTGTAGTACATAGGAAACATACCATGATAATAATAATATGTTCAACACAGAGAGGATGCTAATAAGATCACAAATATTTCAACACAACAGTGTAAGTATACATACAATTTTTGATTATCACTACATAATTTATTGTGCAATTCCTCCATAATAACCACAGAATAGGACACCATGCAAACATTAACTTAGTGGCCTACATACAATTTGTGTATTCCTAGCTCTGAGCGTTGCCTCAACAACATT
Organism: Dysidea avara; assembly: GCF_963678975.1. Lineage (NCBI taxonomy): Eukaryota > Metazoa > Porifera > Demospongiae > Dictyoceratida > Dysideidae > Dysidea > Dysidea avara. Next base: position 2,182,534 of record NC_089280.1, read on the forward strand.
ACATGACATTCAATGTTATTGTACATCACTGAACTGTCTGAAGGTGGGTAAACAAACTGACTTGTATAATAATAATAGCTATATGAGTAGTCTTTTGCTACTCTGTTCAAAAGTGACTTATAATGATGTTGTCCATGCTGCTATTACTGTAAACACTAGGAACTTGTGAAAGAAAGAACAACGACCTTCATGTGATTGTATACTTTCCTTGTGTTCATGTAAATGATACTAGAGGTATTAGAGTGGATAATTGTGATGGGATAGACAGAATACCCATTATGAAGTTAGCTCTAGAGGAGATCAATGAGAGATGTGACCTACTACCAGGATATCGACTAGTAGTCAACTATGCTAACTCTGGCACAAGTTGTGATGCAAATAGGCTAAAGTAGCTATAACACAACTATACACATAATAGGCAGTATATATACATGTACATCAAGTAGCAGGCTTATACAATGCATGCATAAGTATGTACATATGTCTATACCTATGTAGTATGTAAAGAACAGTATTTTTGTTATTGTACATTTTTCATATTTTATATGTAGTGTTTATCAATCCCAGCCAGAGGTGGATCTAGGAGAGGGGCTAATATGGGGGCTGAAGCTCCCTTCACTTTTAGTTGACCAATATGCTGAAAATTATAATGAACTTTAGTCTTAGTTATTTGTTGGGGAACATGTACATTTTACACAGCTCTATTGTGTGACTACATATATCTATATCATGCTTACTGTTAAATGAGCTTATGTTAACAATGCTCCTGTCATAATCATGATACATGTTCAAAGGTAGACATGTTTACACTACCCACTATAACATTTCTTGCTCACATGTTGTACTTACTGTACATTGCTTACTGTTGATCGACACAGGTCTCTTATACTGCTTCTTCTTCACTGTTCGGAGAAGACAAGTTCAGTTATCCTAGATTTTACCGACTGGTGCCAATAACAGAACAAGTAGCTGATGGGTATGTGGCAGTTGTGAAGAAGTTACGGTGGAGAAGAGTTGCAGTAATATCACATGATAGTGAGCTACACCTCAGTATAAGACATTCATACAAGATTGCAGTAAATAATTACTCTATATAGGTTGGAAGATACACTTAATAGTTAGTATACATGTTTTGACGCATGAATGTTTTGGACATGGTCCAACACACGTCATCAAAAGTGTTAAGGTGGGTCAGTGCAGTGCCATCATTACTATTCCAGGGGTGGATCTAGGATTTCAGAAGGGGGGATGCTAACAATGGTTGGTTGGCTAAGAAAAGTGAAACTAGTTACAACTAGCTGTAGTGTGCAAAGCACACTCAACATGCAGAGCATGCTCTATCTAGGGGGTCTGGGGGCATGCCCCCACAGAAAATTTTGCAAATTTAGCCTATTCAGTATTAAAATTTGGCAATATTTTGACTGAAAAATGATACCACTTTGTTTAAGTGATTCACAATGCTTGTAATTAAAGCATTGTGAGTCACCTAATTTATAAGTGTAATAACGTTGAAACGACACCATTATTCCAGAACAGTTGTAACAGCTACTAGCTGCATGTCATATACAGCCACAGCCAGTACCTAAAAATATATTCTTTACAAGAACAGGAAGGAGAAGGATGCAGCTACACATATGATCAATACTTGCCATTAATTTTGTGTTTGAAATACCTTAATTTAGTGGTACATTAAATTTAGCAATTTTAGAGTTTGGTTTTTTGCTAATTGATTGTATCAATTCACGAATTAATAAAATTTATATGGTGAATTCACCAATATACAAGATTGCTAAATTTATAGTGTATTGCTTGGCTTAAGGTACTGTATAGCTAGTGTGCTTTACAGTCTCATGGCTCAAACTATAACGTCCAAACAGCAACAATGAAGGGAAGGTTAGAGAGGGCAAGTATACACTCACCATGTAGTGTGTAGAGTACGCATACAGGAGGTCGGGGGTGATGCTCCCTCTGGAAATTTTTGGAATATAGCTATCACAAGATTGAATCTGGAAGCTATTTTTAACCAAATACTCTATTGTACTGAAAGATTGTGGGGGTACAAGATGGATGAGTTCAGTTGTAAGCAATTTTAGAAAAACAGAACTACACTTTTAAATGCTATATATTGGATTATAAGGCAATACATAATAGTGGATTGTCAAAGACATACACAGGATTGGATCTTAATTAAGGTCATTGTAGAGATTTAAAATGCACACAAAAATAACTTCAACTTTGTAGTATATATAGCCACAGACTGTTCTGTTACTATTTCAATCTGGCTTTTTACAACTATATGGCCCCATCACCATATTAATATTTTACAACCAGAGTCCAAAATCACTTAAATATACAACTAGTTTTTGGCCACAACTAACCCCCTTATAATGTGACAGCGTAATGCTGTGGTATCATTTGAGCTTATAAAGTTGAGCTTCACTAAGGGGGTTTGGGAGTGAAAACCCTGCATGACATTAAATTTTATTAGCTTCAATTGATGCTAGATTCAGATAACTGCAGCATGGAACTTTGGTATTGATAAAGCAAAAACAAAGGGTTCTCAGATACTGTGACCTTGTTAACTGTATACATGCTAAGAAATTAACTGTTTTACTTAAGCATGTCAACCCAAGCATCAATGTAGCAACAATTGAAAATAACCACTATAATATTAAACTATTTGACAGAAGTTGTTAGCAGTGCACATGCAGGTCAAGAAAACGCCCTGGCAACTTCTTTTTAAAAAACACATTATGATGGATGTTCTATTAGAGTAGTTGACTGTTCTATTAGAGTATTTCGATTTTTATCAGCTTTTAGGTTAAGTCTCACACCAAAAGTATAGTTTCAACCCCTCTTAGTAATTCTAAGTAAAGATTAGCTATTCTCCTTTCTCTTTCCATCTTTTCATTGCCCATGCATATCGTATAAGATGCAATTGCATCTACACTGCAACTTCTAGAAGCTTTCTAGCTTGTTCATGGTAAAATTTTGGAAGGGGGGTGCTTGAGCACCCCAAGCACCCCCCTAAATCCGCCCTTGTATTCCACAGAGAGTCAATGCCAGGATTATAATACATGATAACTTTGGTACCTCACTGTAGCTGTACACTTCTGGTGTATGGTAGGTGATATGGAATGTGATTAGTATACAAACTACGTATCATGTGATATATTTCCTTCTGATATTCATGAATGCACTATATTCAGTATGATAGTTCTAATAACATCCAATTCTCAGAGCAAGGTGTAATGGGATTGTTTTGACATTTCTCATGTTTCTTTTCCACAAGCAGTTGTAAAGTACATATATGTGTAAGGCTTAGATTTTGATCGGATGCCTCCCGTGGTTACTGCTTGTCACACACAAGGACGGAATCAAAGCACTATATGCTCTTCCATGATGATTAAGTCACATTTATTCTCCTACCAGAAAATCATATTATGACTTGAGTGACACAGCGATATACTTAACTCTGAACAAACATCAAAAAACGTCAGAACATTTTTGACAAGTTGAATGACCAAGTAACATTTTGATGAAATATGCTTAAGCTGTATAAGAGGATACTTATGAGTATTACAAGTAGAAACACAGCCGGTAATTCAACTTTCATTTTGGGACATATTTGATTTGATAATGACTTTATGTACTGGATACAGGAACAGAATAATTGCAATCAATGGTATTGGGGGTACAGTACTGAAGCTCTGGGGTAGTAGCCATTTAAAGAAAAATATAACTCACAATTACTTAAATTACTTACTCATTAAAATTACGGATCAGGGAGTCTACTGCATGGGTATACAAAATGGTACATGCAAGGGTTGTCATGTCTAAAGTTAGATTTAAAAAGTGATGCTTGTCCACGCATCACTTTTAAATATCTAACTGAATCAGACTGATGCATATTCTGTATATCCCATGTAATTTAGTGACAGCCAAAATGAAATACAGCACCCAAAATGATACAATATTGCAGCCAACATTGGCTAAACTTTATACACATCATACTGAACTACCACATAGCACAAAAACTTAATGTTGCTGAATTGAATATCCAAGTACTCCTGAAAAGATACACTAAATGTGACATTTTGAGAGGAGAAATTTTGACAAACTGAAATGTAAATTGTTGAAATTTCCCCTGTTAGATTCTAAGACTTTTCCACAGTATATAATTGATTAACATTTTCCTGCAGGTAATCAGGGAGAAGCTAGAAGGACCGGATTTTGTATGGTTTCTACATGGATGGTTTAAACTAACTGGTAGAATACAAGAACAGAACGTCATGTTCTGCTAACAAAATAAAAGCTACTCTAGAACACACTTTAGGAGGTCTTGGAAACAACTAGCTACTCGCAACTAACATATGTAGAATAGTACATCTCTGACTAGGTATATAGATACGATGTGAGGAGGATTTGACTGAAAATGCTTCAAGTTCAGTTACAACAGATATTTTTCTCAACTATGGATATGTGTGTGATACAATGTGGGCCATTGTTCTTGCCTTAAGCTCATCCATATCAATACTGGAAGATAGAGGGTTGGGAAGACTGGAAGACTTCACTTATGATTCAGTTGAAATGGCAAATGTGTTCACTGAAGCTGTTGCTAATGTGTCATTTCAAGGAATATCAGTTAGTAGATATATAGCTACCATGCTACTATTGTGTGTGTGTTAAGATATACGTACGCCACCAGCTGAAGATGTGCATTAGGCAGCCTGGACAGTATCATGAGTAAATATAGCAACCAAGATTTTTTATCATATTTAGAAAATACAGAAGTACAGAACATTTCTTTTCAGACATTACACACCCTGCACATTTAGGTCTGTTCATGATTGACAGCAAAACTCTTTTTGCTAAAATAAATATATAGTTACATTATAGCAACTGTGTTTGTATGTACGTAACAGTGTCACTTCAAGGAAATCTGAACAGAAACAATCTTTCAGTCCGTCTAATACTTGGATTATACGCACATAAGGGTCTGGTGATGACTATACATGTGCAGTAGTACCTGTGATGATCTTTGACCCATCAAATGGTTTAGTTGAACTACCAGGACAAACTCTGACATGGCAAGGTAACCTGTACAGTACACTACAATTAGCACTCTAATATGCAGCTACACGTCCCGCGGGTGGAAATACTCCCAAAGATGGTCCCAGTCCCATATTGCTACACAAGTCATTGTTGTAGCAATCTTTACCACACCTGGAATACTGTTTGCATTTTGTTTCCTTCTGTTCACTGTCTACTACAGGAACCATCTGTATGTACAAATCTATACTGGAACATTTGTATTACAGTACTTGTACATTACTATGTAACTGTAGTTCATGTGCTGGCTATACTGTAAAATGGTGATCATTATCTACATGTAGGGTTGTAAAGAGAAGCAGTCATCTTCTCAACTCTGTAATCTTAACAGCAGTTCTAGTAGGTCTTATTGGAGTTGCATTACACACCATCATTCTCACTCCTACAATGAGTACAACTGCAACCACTGCTGTTTGTAATGTGAGCACCGATAGTTAGTATATATGCTGTACTAGTAGTTAAATGCTCAGATAAGGTATTGGATGATGAAACTAGCATTCTCAGGCACATTGATCATAAAGATCTGGCAAGACTACAGAATGATCACAAACCTCTTGAATACACAACTGGTTTACAAGGTGCATGTTTGAATCATTCAAAGATGTGATAATTTAGGCAGAAATACCTTAGTGACAAGTATGTATTTGCTGGTGCTAATCATGGCAATAGTGTCACCTTGGTGATCACTTTACAATCTTGATGAGGTATTGTTCTTAACAATAGTGACAATGTAACCTTTAATTACTGTACTATTGATGTGAAAGTCCACTTTACTTGTAGAGGAAGTCATGATTTTGTACTGTCCTTTGGAAGAAGTATACAAGTGTTTTTTCTTGGCATACCAGACAAAGAAGTATTTCCTAAGGATTGAAATATGAGAAATACCACAAATGTGCTGTTAGCAGAGCTACCTGTACACTGTTCACCTCAAGAATGTTGACAATCACCTCAAGATGGTAACATTGCTAGCATTGTGGTCAATTTAATGATACTTAGTTATGGTTGACTGTTGTATGAGGATAACTGTTTCATACCCAGACTGTAAGAACAGTTTTTATAATGACTTAATTTACTGCTATGTTGATCGTAATAAATTTCCATACCATTATTAAAACTGATAACACTAGCCTGGTTATGACACTCTGTGAATGGCTCTGGTTATATCTAACAATTTGCACCAAAGGTTAGCTACATAGTATGTGCATGTGTGTGCAATGAACAGGACATATTTTACAGTATGCATGTATAGAGGTATAATTGTGGGGTGGTGGCCTCAAACCTGGGATTGATAATTGGAGTCTTAAGCTCCAAGAGAGCATGAAGGCAGCGTTTGCCTGCCTCTTCCAGGGGCATGGCTTTATTGGAATCTAAGAGAGGCTTCATGGGTTGTGACTCAGGAATGATGTCAAAGTTAATGTCCATCAGTAACTCTATATAGTTTCTTTTACAAAGTAACTTGCCCAACACTGCTCAAATGTTATATCATCAATGTCGAATAATAGCTGCTTTGGGAGTGAAAGTATAGACACTTTGTTTTGGAGGGATGGTAGTTGTGTGCATGTGTGTGTGTGTGTGTGTGAGTCAGCATAGCCAAGTGGCTAGAGCATTGGCCTGGTAATCAATTAAAGTTCTGGGATCAATGCCCAGTTATGCAAATTGGTGTTGTTGTCTGCTGGAGCAAGAAACTTTACTCACGTTGCTCCAGTGTACCCATAATGGGGATCTGGTGGCTTGGTGTCAACTGGGGAAGCGACCCACCCATGCAGCGCAGCAGTGTCATCAATGGATACCTGCATGGTATTTACTGTGGAAGCAAATACCTAACTAACTGTCCTTGTTTCACTTGGCAGTTTTGGGGTTGTTGTGGAACTTTAATTGGGTTCCATAATTTCTCTATGTGAGACCCAGACAGTCATCCTGGGGCTTACTAGTCCTGCTCCGAGAGGGAGGGAGGGAGGGAATGAGAGAGCAAGAGAAGAGGGAGTACAATTCACTGGGTAGGTGTGAACATAAAGAAGCAAAGCAAAAAGCAGCTTGTCTGTGTGTCTGTGATTGTGTATGTGTACAGTATCTGATTCTGCTGTGTCCTGAGTAACCTACAAGTTAGGCCAGATGAGAGGAAATCTACTTGCTGGCTTGAAGTCTTGAAATACTGATGCAAGGGAGTCCCCTGGAGACCAGAATCCCATGGCTAGGTGAGTTCTCTCTCTTAGCTAAAATCCAATGGCTTGTAAATGGTTTATTCAGCATTCCCCGGTTGAGTGAGTGTGTACCTTCCATCAATGGTTGGGGCGGAGATGATCTCAAGAGAGGTGAATCGTGCACGTTTGTGTGTGTGCGTACAATGTTAACACACTTTTATAGTGTGTATATCAATATGCTAAAGTGACAGTTTCTACCACTGGACTATACAATACACAATAATAGTAAGGTAACACCCATCAGTGTTACAGTCCATCTGACATACATGTTGGCCACAAAACTCTTGATATCCCCCAAGCACTATATTGTGAGACAATGTTACTATCCATATACAGTGTAACATTTGCCACTGCTTCAATCCTGCTATATGTGTGAAGTTCATTCACTACAAGTTGGATATACTGTAATCTGCTCTCTTTTTTCAATGCAAAATGATTTTCGTATGCAAAAATTATTTACACGAGACTTGTGCACAAGATCAAGATATTCTAATAGAGCAGTCATTCACGTAAAATAACTTTTGTTCAGTGTACACACCAATTTTTATTATGAGAATTTTTGTACGAAAATAAAGCAAATCACGGTATGCACTATAAACACAAAGTTAAAAAGTAACGCCATAAGGACGTCATCTTGTCTACAAATGCCAAAAAAGTAACCATACAATAGAACATAAATTCTTTTCTCCTGATGACATTTATGCTTTGACATTCAAAATACTTCCTAGTTTATTTATAGATCATTTTCTGTAAAGTTGGTTAATCCTCTACAAGTATACTAAGTGTATGTCCACGTGTTAACAAATCTGAATATTGAGTTATGCAATGGAATCACTAAATAGTTGTCCAAAATATGTACCAATGTAGTCAAAGCAGTAAGGACACAGTGAGTAGAGATGACCAACAAAGAAACCATCCCATGTGATGTAGTAATATAATTTCTTTAAGGGTAATCCCCTGATCATCCTCTCTACACATTCCTATTAAAATATCACATCTCATTACAAGCACAGATTTGCTGCTGTGGTGGAGCAGTACGATATTATCCACTCCACCCTTACACATCATTAACAAAGTTGTGGACTCATATTTAAATTTCTTACTTCAGAAGTTATTCCTGGCTCAAACATTAAGTTTTGTTTAGGTTTCAAGTTGTTGATAGCTGTGGTAGTGTACACGTAAGGTAATGGCATTATAACAATTGAAATGTTCTCTTGTCTCAACTGAAACTCCATATTGAGGCTACTAAAATATCCTGTATAATATACATACCACTGAATGGTAAGTCACAATATTGTCATGGTTACCATTTAGAGCATGTTTGCTAGCACAGTAGGGTGTCACCATCGGCATCCCTAACCATCCTGAGATGATAGTTTATTAATATTTTGGTTATATACAAATGGTATGTACCTGCCAAAGAAGATACAGCTAGTATAGTACCATGACTTTCCCTCAAGTGATCTATTGAAAACTTGGTGAGATAGACTCCTTGAAGAACATTCACTCTGTCATGTAACAAGTGAAAATTTGCCACACATCAATACAAACACACATCTCTCAACATATAAACGTAGCCATACTTTGCACAACAGAATAGATACACTTTATTAAGAGGTTCATTAACAACTCATTTTTCACTAAGGTATAGCTTTCAGAGTATCTGGAGTGCAAGTAACAGTCTCACACTGACTGAAGGGTGGGAGAAGCAAAGTAGGGCCCAAAATGGACAAAGGTGGCATTGGCAAAGCTCCACAGAACAATTGCAAGCATTAACACAATACACGCTTGCTCCATGGTAATTTTGCAATGCTATTCAAGCCATACACCGCTTATGCCAAAGACAAGAAAGCAGTAACGGCTTTCACACGTCTGGTCGTAGAAAACAGTGAGGCTGGGGGATAGTATGAACATATCAGAATATTGGGATAGCATCACTTTCGGTATTGCCTATCGTTTTAAAAATTACTATCAGACAGTAATTAAGATGTAAAAATATGCAGATATTACAGCAAAATGCTTTTTAAAATAATATTTGGGAGCAAAAATTAACCTAAAAAGGCTGTTTAGTCTCTTAGTGAAAACATATCCATAAGTAACATCCCTACTTGCATATCTCTTTGAAGATAATAAGTAGAAAAGTGAATTTTCACTATCGTTGCACTTTCATCTATCGTGAACAGTGTCTTACTATTGTTCGGACATTGAAAAATCCACCATCGCCCAGCCCAAGAAAGCAGACCCTTTAAATTTAAGAATAAATTAGCCTGTAAATGGATAGAGAAGATAGTGCACTAACTTAATGATTTGCCATTTTATGATGTGCCAAAAAGACAACACAAATCAGGTGACATATTACAAACTATACACATTAGGGCTGAGCGATACTACCATTTTAGTATCACGATTGATACTAAAGCCACTATTCACGATACTGAATAGTTCACAATACTTACAAATAAGTCAATCATAGCTGGTGCTACATAGCATATTGCTCAGCATTCCTGCAGGAAGTCCTTATAGGTGATAACAAACTAGCCACTATCATCCTTGTTTACAGTAACAGTTATTGTAACACATGCTTTGAGGTTGTTATGGTGTTCACACCTCTCTGCAGGGGAAACCAGATGGGTGGACTTTATCATTTACAAGCCTAGTACTGCATAACAAATGGATTTTTAATGACAATAATGTACAGGCATGGTATCACGATAGTTAATAACAAAATATCACAATATCGATACTTTCAAAATATCACGATATATTGATAAAACGGTAGTATCGCTCAGCCCTAATACACATATGTAAAGACACAGCCTCAGTAGCTGTGACACTTCAATGCTGCTGCCCAGAGAATACGGTGTATTGGTGGGCTTCATGATGCTAGCACACACAAATCCTTATCTGGCAGGCCTAGTAGGTAGTAAAATGTCACAGGTTAAATCTGAGGAACTTGACATCCCACTAAACCACACTGACAATGTCAGACAAGATGAGGTGGTGTTTGCTTCTTAGCTAATACCATACAGGTTGTCACAGCTCCTTAGCTAATACCATACAGGTCCTCACAACTCCTTAGCTAATACCATACAGGTCCTCACAACTCCTTAGCTAATACCATACAGGTCCTCACAACTCCTTAGCTAATACCATACAGGTCCTCACAGCTCCTTAGCTAATACCATACAGGTCCTCACAGCTCCTTAGCTAATACCATACAGGTCCTCACAGCTCCTTAGCTAATACCATACAGGTCCTCACAGCTCCTTAGCTAATACCATACGGGTCCTCACAGCTCCTTAGCTAATACCATACAGGTCCTCACAGCTCCTTAGCTAATACCATACAGGTCCTCACAGCTCCTTAGCTAATACCATACAGGTCCTCACAACTCCTTATACCATACAGGTCCTCACAGCTCCTTAGCCAATACCATACAGGTCCTCACAGCTCCTTAGCTAATACCATACAGGTCCTCACAGCTCCTTAGCTAATACCATACAGGTCCTCACAGCTCCTTAGCTAATACCATACCGGTCCTCACAGCTCCTTAGCTAATACCATACAGGTCCTCACAGCTCCTTAGCTAATACCATACAGGTCCTCACAGCTCCTTAGCTAATACCATACAGGTCCTCACAGCTCCTTAGCTAATACCATACAGGTCCTCACAGCTCCTTAGCTAATACCATACAGGTCCTCACAGCTCCTTAGCTAATACCATACAGGTCCTCACAGCTGGGTAAACTGGCATATTTACTTGGTTAAACACCACATCTCCAGTAGTAGCTGCACTTAAGTAGTGCCATAATCGATTTCAAAAAAAAGGCTTGAACAGCATCAATTTTGAATAGTTTATTTATTTATTATTTATTAATGCTTTACAGCACAAGTGCTGAAGGTCTGTAGAACACCTGGTCCTACAGCCTGCTCAAAGACTTTAGCTACTTAAGGTGTGTTTGAAAAGTTGGAGAAAGGAGAAAAAATCCATGACTGGACCTAGGTAGTCTCGAACCTGCAGCCATCCGATTTACGCTAGTTGCCACATCGATTTTTGAAACTAAGGTAATAAACATCCCAGCAAGAGTTAATGATTAACTCTTGATCCCAGCGTTTAACCACATAAATATAATAAGTATAAGGGAGGCCCTGTCTGCCCACCCTATTAAAAATAAGACTGAAAACTCCAGGGAAAGTTACAGTATACATTGGCATTGCTACTGTAGATTTAACATTTTTCATACAAGTCATTCTAAAGTAGTTAAATTGTAAAAAATTGTAGCTTCTGAGGGGTAAACCCCCAGACCATCCTAAATCATATTGCAGCATTAATGCCACCCTGTAAGTTAGCTCTAGAATCACCAGCGTGGGTAAGTTTCTTACTGGTAACAACAACTGCAGCAACTGGACGCAATCAGACATGGAAACTGGGGCTGTGTGATAATATCATAGATTCAATATTTCAAAAGTTAATTTACTAAGTGAGAGGCGTGGGATTACTGTTGTAATCAAATATCTTGAACTAAGTGGTCTACTTTAGTTGGCTGGACTTTTCTAGCCCAGTGGCAAGCTGTACAAGTGGTCTGAGACCTTGATGAAGCTCTGGCCACTGTTGAGATGGCTGGATGTTGCTGTACAGCTCTGTTGTTTGGATAAAAACCTGTGCTGTAAATTCCCACCCACTTTAATTCACTTCTATTCACTTCTACACAATATACCTTTTCATTTCAAAAACAATCCTTTGCTCTTCCCACCACCCTCTTTCCACCACCCCTACTAGTATGGCCAACCTGACAAAAAAACTACCTGAAACTGGGCTATGGGATACTTACAAGGTGGAAGGTAAGGAATTGGTACAAAAATGTGAACATTTTACACATGCAGGCTTAGCTATAACACTCTGAAAACCATTTAGTTACTTAAACCAGCATTTCTCAATACTTCCAAATAAGCAATATAAGACCAGTTTTATCAGAGACAGTTATTTTAACACTTACTTGTACACATCAAGGAACAGTTCCGCCTACAACAGAAGATGATATAATGATATGACATGATAGACTAATCATACTGGATTATCCCGATCAACAAATGCTTTAAGAGCAGGAGAATAGGCAGCATTGAGTATCAAGATGTCAATCCCTCCCAAATGTTTAACAGCTTCACTAACAAGTAACCTACAAATATCACATTACACACACAAATCACTACTACATGATTATCTTCACTTGTTGTCCTCCTCTTTCCCAACATCTGCTCTCACTGTAAACACATCTTGTGAATATTTCTGACATAACTTTTGAGTATCCTTCAACTTGCTATCAGTACGAGCAGCTATCACCAGTCTACACACAATGACATCAACTTCACATTACTGGACAATCACTAACCATACCTAGCTCCTAACTGAGATAGTCTAATGGCAAGATCCTTCCCAATACCATCTGATGCTCCAGTTAGTATAACCCTCTTGTCCTTGTAGTAACCTGTTAACAATTACATTACACACTATTACACCATATAGCGAGTTTTCTCATCAGATTTTCTCTTATTCGGCAGGAAATGTATAAGCAGCTACGGAAATGTTTTGAATGGTAATAAATCGATGCATCCTTTGTGTATGTTTCCTAAATGTGCTCACTACCCTTGACAAGCTTGAATTAGAGCAGTTTTGTATGATTGAGATTGGTTGTCCAAAATCCAGTCACAAATGACCCACAAAACAATTGTTTAAATTGTATACCCTTTAATAGCAGTACTAAACAAGATTTTATCTGTCACTCAATTTGTAGCTGCACACTTGTTGAATGTTGCATAAGAATGTGTAGCATGACTGCACATTCGCTTACAAATACTGTTTTCACTACTATATGCAACCAACTGAGCAAAAGCCTGCATGCCATTTTCACACAATCCTCAAATTGATTCTCTGTGATCAAGGGTGTAGCATTTTTGTTAAATAGTCTTGGAGGTTTAGCACTAGACAGTTGAAACAGCAAGAAGTTTGTTCATAACTCAGGCATAGATTATAGGTGCTTCATTAAGGCCACTATAAGGCTCCTATTCGGTGATTATTAGTTTCCCATCCAGCTTTTCTAATTATTATGGTGCGGGCGGGAGGGTATTACCATTATACCATTATTTTATAATATTAACACACTGATGTACAGACCTTGTCCAAATTGTCTTTCTTTCTTACTACAAACATTTCCTTCACCAGCTGATTCTACTTTTTGTGATCGCCAACTGTTTTTCGACACTCAACTGAAAGCCTGCTTTGATGAAGTCGATAGAGCACGATTGCAACTGGCACTGCAGCAATTTGCTAAGGAAAACAACAGTTCTCCTGGCGATATATAGCGCATTGTAGCGTTCATCAATAAAAAATTATAACAGTTTGGTATTACGTGTTCTGAGCATGCACAGAGTAAATAATGGCTTACTGTGCGGTAGCTTAAGAAGGATGCGGGCGGTGGATGAGAAACTAATAATCACCAAATAGAGGCCTAACAAAGAAATGACAATGATATAAATAAGCAAGTGCCCATAACTCAGACATGTTCTCTATAAGTGTAGCTATATATGGAATATCAAAAACATGTTGCATTTGAGTAGGGATCATAGAAATAAAAAAAACTATGAAACAAGGCATCTATACCTGCAGCTATGTGTGTGTGTGTGTGTGTGTGTGTGTGTGTGTGTGTTCGTATGTGTGTGTGTGTGCGTGTATGTGTGTGTGTGCATGCATGTGTGTGTGCGTGTATGTGTGTGTGTGCGTACGTGTGTAGTATGTGTGTGTAGTGTGTGCATGTGTGTGTGTAGTATGTGTGTGTGTGTGTGCATGTGTGTGTGAGATCAGGCAAATAATTATATAAGTCAGTTCAGTGGCTAAAATTTACCATATTATACGCTTAGTGCAGTCAGACTACTGGTTATTGACAACCAGTTAAGTTGTCATCACACCCCTGCATCTACTTTCCAGTGGAAAAATCCTAGACACGCCCCTGGAATTGAAATCAACTATTGTGCTGGATCATTATTACAGGAAGTGGTCATAGATGACTATAGTTTGACCCTTGTGACTAATGTCGAGAACCTTAACAATTATTGTCACAGTTTGCTATGTTTTATTAAACACCATCATGATTATGATGAACAAAATGAAAATTAAGTACATGTATATGGATCCTGCTACCAAATAAGTTTAGTCACACCGAGACACACCCTCCCACCAGACCGGGCTGGTAATTAACCACCTGCCTTCATGAGGTAGGCTTACCACCAAACAGTCTATTTCTACAGAAAGTATTGTCTACAGAAAAGTATTGTCAAGAGTTTATACTGAACTGTGTGACGTACGTCTGCATGACTAGACTGCATGTTGCTGGGGATCAAGTCACTACTGGGTCTGGGATTTTTTTCTGCATTCTTCAACGTTTTAGTTACATGTTTCTTACTCCCTGTATTCACAGGCTTTAGACTTCTCACAGGTCCCTAGTGGTATAGCATTCACAGGTAAATTGAATCCGGCTATTATTATTATTATTTATTATTATAGGTGAAATAGGGCAGACAGCCGAGGCTCTGATTAGGTCCTACAAGGTACAAGTAAATACATTACAGACATTCAAATATGGCCTCTGAAAATTTAGTTAAATTGTCCATGCACAGTCAGTTCTACGCACTCACTCACTTTCCACATCCACGGAGTTTGTCCACTGTACTACAACTACTGATACTAGTAAGATAATGATCGGAGTGATCACCGTCCACAACGCAAAACACATCGCAGCTTGTTCTCCGCGCGAAAAAAGTACGTATATATTATAAGCGCCTGCGCTCCGAGTTGGCGTTTCATAATAAGAAATTTTAAACCGTTTCCCCTAGCAACCTGAATTTTAGGGAAGCTTGTCCTTTATGGAAGAGATTGATGTACGGCCTCCCTGAGAAACAGCTGTCCTTCTTGCTACGTGCTGGTTGTGAACCTGGCTAGGTGGAACATCATTACTAGCCCTAAATGTGCCCTTTGCCTAGCTACCCAGCCCACAACAAACCATATCTTAACTGGATGTCCTGTTGCTCTTGATCAAGGAAGGTATACCTGGAGACATGATTCAATCCTACAGGTTCTCGTTCATGGACTCCAACAACACTTAGCTACCTGACAGTTTTAAACTCTATGCTGACCTTCCAGGATATCTTGCTAGTGTCTGCCCTCCCAGCACCATTCCAACCAATCTTTCCTCCACCCTTAGCAGACCTGACTTGGTTTTAGTTTCCAATAATTTCATCTGTTTGTTTAAACACTATTCCCACCAATACCCAGCAATATTATTTTGGCTGCTAGAGCTAGGAAGGAAGACTGGTATAGCTCAGTGTTTACAATATGACCTTCAGCTTTCTGGCTTATCTGTCAATCTCATTTCCATTGAGATTGGTTGTTTAGGCCATTTTATGCCAGACACAATTGCCCAAGTAGCCAATGCTTGTGAAGTGGCAAAGAAGACCATAAGATCCCTGTTTGAGCAGGCTGCCTGCATTACTGTCTCCTGCTCATACAGAATTTTTTTTATTTTAGAGCCTTCCCGGACTGGGATCTATCGGTTTGAACTCTTCTGCATGCTATAATTACTATTTTTGTATTGTAATTTAACAGCGTAAGTCTCAGGGGCGGATCTAGGGGGTGGGCTTTGGGGGCTGAAGCCCCCCCTTCAGTTTTAGACTTTACTTGACCAATATGCCAAGGATTATAATGAAATTTTGTAATTATATGATCACTACTAATAGAAATACTCATAAACCCACCTTATAAACATCTTTCTAAGGCATCATCAGTGGATTTTTGCTAAAGGTTATGCAACAAAGACCCGGATCAGCATTGGAGGTGTATAAGATCGAGATACTCTAATAGAACAGTCACCTAACTACTCTAATAGAACATTCAATGTAAGCATAAAAGTTGGTTCTGTTATGGATTTTTTCCAAATCTTCCTGTGCCTACACATACAATGAAGTGCATTGGTCTGTTTAAAAAGCTTTTTCATCTACTTGTGTAGTTATTACCGGTACTGGTATACTTAATTCAGGTACACAATTTCCATTAAAAATGCTCTCAGATTCAATCTCGTATCATTCAAATTTCAAAATTTTCCAGTTCCTACATTATTATTCTATCATTCACGCAATTGTGAGAGGGTGCATCATGTGCTTGGTCATCTGAACTTTTCCATTACAAATGCTGCAGAGAGCCATGTATATCTAAAGGCAGTATAATAAAATATCCATAAGAAGAAATATGCATTTTATGCGGAAATTTGTCCAAATTGTAATGTTTTAGCATCCATTTTTCAAACATTTCCTGGGGGGCATGCCCCAGACCCCCTAGTTCCAGCATGCTTTGCTCCATCCAAGAGATTAGCACCTTGAGTTAGCCCCCCCCCAACTTTTAGATCCGCCCCTGAGTCTTGCCAGGGTTCCTGTACTGTCCATCCAGTGCTTGGTACCCCTTAGTCTAGACCCCTGTAATTATGTTGAATTTTTCTTAACAAAACAAGATGTCTCTCTCTCTTATTTTGTAGGTGTGAATGTCTAAAGTAACATCTCCAATTTTTAAAAGGATAGCGTATATAGGTCATGAAATATGACATTTTAAAGTTTGCAGTTTTCCCATGCATACATTATCTATGGGAAGGGGTAGTTGCCCCTTCTGGGCAATCACATGGATAATGTATGGAAAACCACAAATTTCAAAATGTCATGTCTCATGATCTATATACTCTATCGTTTTAAAATTTGGAGAGGTTAATTGTGAGATTCACACCTACAAATAATGTTAAATTGAGAAATGATATTAATTGAATTTGTTGTTTTCCCAAACATTATTTATGTGATTGCCCAGAAGGGGCAACTGTTGCCCCCTCTCATAGACAATCTATGGAAAAACGACAAACTTTAAAATGTTATATCTCATGACCTATATATGCTGTCCTTTAAAAATTTGGAAATGTTACTATAGACATTTACCCCAACAAATATTGTAAACTTCAGGTTGCTAGGGGCAACTTTTGTTATTATGAAATTCATCCATTACCATGGCAGAGGAACTAATAAAAAGCAATACTTTTGCTAGCTACATGGGTGAAAACATGTACAATTTCAGTCGAATAGCTAATAAAAGCTGCGCAATGTATGTGGTAGCATCACTAGCTGCATAAAATTATATTACTCAGGCTATCTACATGTTAGTATATGTAATAGGATGGATGGCTGTGGTATTCGGGATTAATAGTGCAAGCAGTGTAAACAGGTAGGAGTAAAATAGTGCGAGGCGAAGCCGAGCACTATTTCCTTCCTGTTTACAATGCAAGAACTATTAATCCAGAATACCACAGCCATCCGTCCTATTGCCAACAACCATAGCAACTGTTACTAGGCAACAGAAATTCAAAATAATAAATACTGCAAAAGACCAATCACACTTAGCAACGGTTGTGATGGTCTCAAAGTGATGTTTACCTTAGCAACCACATTGTTGCTATGCCATGGGGCATCTATCACTATGGTAACACTAGTTGTCAAGTGGGACATTTACTTCTAATAGAAACACACCACACTATTTTAGCCGATCAAATTAGTATTACAGGTTTTTGTTAAGGGACCTTGACAAACAAGTGTAATACTAATTCTATTGGCTAATCGCTTGACGTATTTCAAAATAATATGTCAAGGTGATATTGAGAGTATTATATATACTGTAACACATTCACTTGTTGGATTATAATATCATGATTACAACCTAGTTGTAGCCATTACTAAATTAACTACTGAAGACACTGATCTTTATAACATCTTTTTATAGTTCAAGGTAGTGAGGTGGTCACTTGATGGCATCAGAAAACATTTGTATGAAATAAGTAGCATAATAGTCGAACCAGTAAGGACACAATGAGTAGAGGTGACTGATGAAGTATACATCCCATGTGATGATAATCGGCTATTTAATGGTAGTGCTCTTGATACCAAACATTCTCCTGGTACCATGCATAGATGACACAGGATACAATTATTGCATGTGCCCATACATGTACTTTTCATCAACATACTGTAATTTCATTGGTAGCAGACTAAATGTTAGCAGCTGTACAGTGAAGTTGGTTGTGAAGATTAAAAAATAAAAACATACCTATAGCTATAGGCTACAGCTGAAAAAGAAACATCATCATTATTATCATACACAGATTTATCCTACCTGTAGTGGGTATACAAGCATGTGAGCAGTGTGGGTGAGGAGCTAGCTATCAAGGAGTTCTAGGCAATTGTTCAGTCATCGTGATAATTATGATTTATTCATCACCATACATTGCTGGGACTGATCACCAGAGCAACTGAAAATATAGACACAGACAGTTTCTTGACATCCATCGCAATAGTACATTTACTGCCACTGTGTAAAGGAATAAGACATTTTACTACAAGATTTGCAAGTGTAAGTACCAGGCTTGTTGTAATTGTAATCGTAATTGTAATTAATTACTAATCATTAGCAATTTTCAAGTAATTGTAATTATAATTGTAATTGCTCACTGAGCATAAAAGTAATGGTAATTGTAATTGTAATTAGCTGTTCAGTCAATAATCATTATGTAATTAAATTTAAGTAATCAAAATTATGCTATATAAAAGTACTACTCCATAACTTGACTATACTATGTACACAATCCCATGTGTATAACATGTGGCCCATGTAGCTACAGTACATTATTCATGTATTTGTTGACCATATAGTTAAACATTTTATGTACAGTATGGGATACCCATGGAGTACATAATGTTCAATAGTAGAGAAACATTTAAATGTATCTGGATGACACACAGTTTACAAAGGATGAAAGCCCTTTAAAATTTTGGAAGATAAAAGCAAATAAATACCCCATTTTAAGTACAATAGCAAAGAATAGCAGCAACATTTGCACCATTTGAGTGTGTATTCAACCATAGTGGCATTGTTCTCAGACCAAAATATATGTAGACTATTACCAAAAAAGTTTGAAGAGTTAATAGACGTACCTTAAGATTAATGCTGGAGAACTGTAAGTAAGTTATTGTTGTATCCCAATTAGTGTTGGGCGGTATGGAAAAATAACAAACAGTATACCTTCCATAAAGAGTATCACAGTATTAATGTAAAAGCTATTGGTAACTGCCATTTACCACAACAAAAGCACCAAATACCCATGGTAGCTCAGCAAGCCTCAGGTACAAACTACCACTAACAAACTTGTTTACATATAGTTTGGTTAGCTGACTACATCAGCACCTGCCTACAAACATTAATTGTCACATGTCTGGTTACCTTCTAAATATGGGATGAAACAAGCCCACAGGGAGGCCATAGTGCCCAGATGGTATGGCTGTATTAAAAAATGCAGGCGGTGTCAAAACCAGTATGACTTAAATATCACAGATTATTAACAATACTAGTATATCACCCAGCTCTAACCCCACACATACAGTAGTAATGAAAAGTAGTTGTAATTATTAATCATTATTTTACATACTGAAGTAATTGTAATTGTAATCATTAGATTGGCTTCAAAAAGTAATTGTAATTGTACTGATTACTTTCGTTGGGTAATTACAACAAGCCTGGTAAGTACTGTACTGGTGTGTTGTTTACTATTTAACGCTGTATACTACTTATTGGATAGATTAAAGCTATTATTACAAAGCAAAGTATACTCAACTGCAATGAAACAACACATGGGTGTTGTTAACTTGAATGCTGTACAACTGATTGATATATACATTGTATTTAAATCCCATGCAGTACGTGGGAAAGTCAGGTTGCCGTGCTGCTACCATACAGCTAGACAGAGTGGCTCTGCTACTGCAAGATAAGTTAGTTATCACACACACAACTAACTTATCATCTTGTGGTTGAGTGGTTCATGACAACCACGAATGGTATGTATTGTTTACCAATGGGTGCTTCTGGGTATATTTGTACTCATACATGTGCAGTTCTGCATTGCAATATGCATAATTATGCAAATTAAAATAGGTCATGGACATGAAGAAAGACATAGATAGGGAGGAAGGCTATATGCAGTTTTATCCCCAAAAATTGAACAGATTTTCAAGCAAATATGAGCATATTTCCATAATTCTATCAGTTCCTGTTGACTCCATATTCACAAACAGACATAAACTTCGGAACTTTCTAAGGTTGTGTTTTAGGTGAGTGTTCTATTAGGATTTTGGCAAAAACCATAATTGTGAGAAACCAGTCTTAATGTCACGCACGAAATAATTAGAAATTTACAATTCACTGTGTTACTACAGACAGTTTGGTACCTGTTAGATTATTTCTCAGAATTTGTAGTAATTCATGGTATTGATTAACAATTTCAACCATTATAAAGTTAATTAAGTACGTACTTGGATACAGTGGCGGAGGAAGTACTTGATATGAGGGGGGCTGACCAGGGGCAGAAATGAACTGAGGTACTACATTGTCTCTGGTTTGGTAATTTAAGGTGAGACCAAAAACAAAAAGGTCACAACCAGCTCACAATATATAGCTACCAACCTTACCAGCTACGCATTTATAGTTGATAAACTATATAAAAATCCTTAAATAGCACTATGACTGCTTTATTAGAGTGACTACTCTATTAAAGTATCTCGATCTTTATCACGGTTTTAAGCCCCACTCCAAGAAGAAGAATTTCGGCGTGATATCATTCTGAGGGGGGGGGGGGGGGGCTTCAGCCCCCCCCCCCCCCCCCCCCTTTCCACCGCCTATGACTTGGAATACTTAATTTTGGTCACACAATATAAACACCTATAATGCTATGATATTCATGTTAATCCTGGACAAGTGTCAGGTGTACATGATAACAAACTACATGTCAATATGAACACTGAGTTACTCGTAGGCATCAGCAAATAGTTTTCCAAAATGTGTAGCGGCGTAGTCAAAGCAGTAAGGACACAGTGAGTAGAAGTGACCAATAATGAAACCATCCCATGTGACGTAGAAATATAATCTCTTTAATGGTAATCCCCTGATCATCCTCTCTACACG
This sequence comes from Dysidea avara, assembly GCF_963678975.1. Taxonomy (NCBI): domain Eukaryota; kingdom Metazoa; phylum Porifera; class Demospongiae; order Dictyoceratida; family Dysideidae; genus Dysidea; species Dysidea avara. The sequence continues at coordinate 2,203,933 of NC_089280.1, forward strand.
TTCCTATTAAAATATCACATCTCATTACAAGCACAGCTTTGCTGCTGTGGTGGAGCAGTAAAATATCACCCTCCATCCTTACACAGCATAGCTAAAGTATATACCATTTTCATATTTAAATGTCTCACCTCAGAGAAGGTATCCCTGGCTCAAACATCAAGCCTTTTTTAGGTATCAAGTTGTTAATAGATGTGGCAGTGTGCACGAAAGGTAATGGCAATATAACGGCTGAGATGTTCTAGCTCTTGTCTCAACTGAAACTCTATATTGAGGCTACCATAATATCCTGTACAATATGTATATAATGGTAAATCACTAAGTTTCCATGTTTACCATGTAGAGCATGTTTGCTAGCAGTGTAGGGTGTTACCAAAGGCGTCCCCAACCATCTTGAGGTGATGATGGTTTATTATGATTCATATATACAAGTAGCGTGTGTACCTGCCAAAGAAGATACCACTAGTATACATAATAGTACCATGGCTTTCCCTCAAGTGATCTTTGGTGAGGTAGACTCCTTGAAGAACATTTACTCTGTCGTGTTGTAAGGGAACATCAGCTAATGTTACAGAGCCACACATCAATACATATTACAAACACACATCCTTCCATCAATGAAGTAATGTAAGCACAGAGGAGGCCCTGTCTTCCACCATACTAAAAATAAGTTTGAAAAGTCTAAGGAAGCTTATTATTGCTTCTGGGGGTTGTAACCCCAGGCCATCCTAAAATCATACGTATTAGTGCCCACCCTGCAAGTCAGCTCTAGAATCACCAGTGTTAGTAAGTTTCTTACTGGTAACAACAACTGCAACAACCAGACATGGAACGTGATCAATATTTTTGAAAGTTGATTTATTGAGCAACGGACACATGGGAATACTACTTAAAGTTGTAGAGAAATCTAATAGAATCATCAATACAGTAGATGGGATATAGGAATGATGTTCCCATACAAAGTATATGTGTCTTACAAAACCCGGTCTTATTACCACAAACACAAAGTACATGAACACAGTAGATTACTGTGAGAGTAAACTGGTATATTTTTGCTGGCTATCCCAGTGACAAACCATATAAGTGGTCTGAGACCTTGATAAAGACCTGGACAGCTCTTGTTGTGTTGGATAAGGACCTGTACTGTAAATTTCCACTCATTTCATTTTGAAAACAGTCCTTGGCCCTCCTGGCCATCTTCTTCCTACCACCTGCCCTATTAAAGCTCACCCAGTACAGCCAACATGATCTAAAATGGCAGGACACTTGGCTATGGGCTCCATATAAAGTGGATGCTCCGGAAGGTAAGGAATTGGTGTAAAATGTGTGACAGTATTAACCATTGCCAAACTACAAGTTTTTTCACCAGGTACAGACTTAGTTGTATACGTTCAGGAACAGACCTCCCTACAACAGAAGATAATATAATGATACGATATGATATACTAAATCACAGGGGCGGTGGAGCATGCCAAAGAGTGAGGGGGCCAGGCCAGCTGAAAGTTGAAGACCAAAAAAAAAAAAACACAGTCTGCTGACAATAGCTGCTCTCCACCAATTATATCTCCTTACACATACGTACTAAGTAGCTTGCTACACTGCTTCTCTGAATACTGTGACTGCTTTATTAGAGTATCCAGATCCTGACTGTTCTATTAGAGTATCTCGATCTTTTCTTGCAAACAGTGTCCCAAAAAAGTGTGTGTGGGGGGGGGGGGGGGGGGGGGGGGGGGGGCATGGCCCCTGGCCCCCCGTCTCCACCACTTATGAATCATACTTGATTTTCCCAATCAACAAATGCTTTAAAAGGAGGAGCATAGGCAGCATTGAGTATCAAGATGTCAATCCCTCCCAAATGTTTAACAACTTCACTAACTAGAAACCCACAAATATCACACTAGACACATAAATCACTACTACATGATTATCTTCACTTGTTGTCCTCCTCTTTCCCAACATCTGCTCTCACTGTAAACACATCTTGTGAATATTTCTGACATAACTTTTGAGTATCCTTCAACTTGTTCTCAGTACAAGCAGCTATCACCAGTCTACACACAGTGACATCAACTTCACATTACTGGACAATCACTAACCATACCTAGCTCCTAACTGAGATAGTCTAATGGCAAGATCCTTCCCAATACCATCTGATGCTCCAGTTAGTATAATCCTCTTGCCCTTGTAGTAACCTGTTAGCAATTACATTACACACTATTATACCATACAGCAGGTTTCAATAGCAAGACAATGTTAGCATTTGGGGCTATTTTCTAAACTTTAATTTGCAAGTATTTTGACATTGCAATAAAAATGTTACTGTGCGATTCGCAAAGGTCACAAGCTCCATTACTAAGCATTCTGGGGAGACATGCCATTTGTCCAACCAAATCTGTATCCATAAGTCAAAGCAAAGGGTATGAATAGAAAAGGCTACATGTGATTCAAAAGCACACGGACTACTAACAATCAGTGACCCAATTAAAAATGATTGCAATTTAGTACCCTTAGGGTCGACTCTCTCTTAAAGCCTAGGATAAAATCTCAGACAATCAAAGTGATGCATCAGTTGCATGCATGAAGACATGGCTGCATAATTTATTTGTTTTCACTGAATAATTGCTAGTTGAAACATAGCTGGTTTGTACTTATTTAAAGCTGTTTTCCTTGTTGTATTTGTGCACGTGTCTTAATAAAAAGCAATTTTAATTACTAATTTTTGTGTAGCTTATTTTATTATTTTGCAGGAAATTTGAGATGCTATATACTAACTTCATGAAAGGCTAGTGAGATAGAAAAGATAATATCAGAAGCAGTGGTGGATACAGAGGGTGGTACCACCCTCCCTAAAAACTTTCATGCAAAGATTGAGATACTGTGTTATAGTAGAGCTGTCAGTCAAATACTCTAATAGAACAGTCAGCAAATCCTCCACAGTTGCATCTGCAGCACTAACCCATGCAAGGGCACACTCAGCTATATAGACTGCAAGAATTCTTTTTTTTCTTGAAAACTTGTTCCTTTGTATGTCATTCTGTATAATAGGCTCATAACTCAACACATGCTTGACTGTAACCGATCTCTATATGCAACTCTTCATCAATGCAGACAACTTACAAAACATGTTTTGTTATCATGGTTTAGACACAAACAAAACTACTCTAAATCAAAAAATTTCAGTCCTGAAACATATAAATACAGCACTCTTCCTTCTTAGAAGATTGTGTATAGTGTCTTGGCGAGTTTATCTTCGATCAGCTACAAAAGTACACTCAGTCATGGTGGTTATAAATCAGTGTACTGGAATGACTATTTTGGGCATGAACCAGACATTCATCATTTGTTAAAACATTCAGATGTTATTGTGGTGTAGTTAATTTATTTATCTATTATCAATTTTTGTCAATGATAGGAGTCACACAAAAGGCATAAGCCTGTACAGGGTGCTTCCCCACAAAATTACACCACAACATACAACTATACCAAACAAACAGCTACAAAAACAAAGAAACACACACATACAATAAAAATTACAGTTACAGAAAATAAATTAGAACTGAAAAACAAAAAAACGTTAGCTTAAAATGATTTACAGAAGTTGTATTCACTCCCATGATTTTAATATACTAATGGATTTGCTTCTTCATGAAGAGTAAAAATATCTTTGCTTCATTTCTGTACCTTAAGCAAACATGCTTTACATGTGTTTGTTTACATTGCAGTAAAATGTACAGGTTTCTTGTTTGATAGCATGGTTTTAGGCCAAAAACTATACTTTGATGAATGCCCATGAATAGAATGACTCAAGTCCCAACTCTGTTGTACTCGAGACTTATGATTGATTAAATGAGCGCCTGTAATTTTTGCATATATGTACTGTACAAATCAATTGTTTTGCTCTTCTTGTCGTCTAACACTATAACTCCGAAAGCTTTTACCAAATAAGGCTGAAACTTTCAACTATTTCCTTCTAGACAACAAAAGTCATAAAATGAAGTGCAAGGAAAACACAATAAGTCTGGTTTTCACTCGCCAGAGAGTCACATTTGTATTAGCAGTTAATAACACAGAGGATCATTTGTATTGTAGATAATCTTCTCTCCACAACTTGGTATTAGGATTACACCTGTAGTTTAATGTTGTGTACAATGGGTGTATCCATTCACTGGACTGGACTGGACTACTGGACTGGATTACCGGACTGGACTCAAACTTTTTTTTGCTTACCTGCCTTCTACAGCGAAACGTAACCACAGAAAAAATCAACACTGTTCACCGCAAGCTCTGTGCATTATTAACACTGCTAATGCATCTGTCTGTCTTCTCTACCATTCTTTTGTAAAATAAGCACACAATGACATAAAATTCAGTCAGCTTTACACTTGCATTGCCTAGCCTTTCGGCAATCCATGTAATATAGATTTTCCAGCTCCTCTTGCTTGCAATAGCAACAAGTGTGCAGTGTTCAGTTAGCCAGAGAAATGCTTCCCAATGAAACAGGCAGGTAAGGCTACATATTTGTAACTTTAAAAAATATATATGTAGTGTACACAAAGAGAGCTTAAACTATTAGATATCACCTTATCATACCATGAAATAGATTGCTAAAACTAAACTATGGCTGTACATAGCTTTGCATGTGTGCCTCTAAAAAGCACTGAGAACCTGAGTATTTGGCATTCATCATATAGCTAATCACTTTTAGTAGTTGGAAAAGGTGTTTGAGCAAACTTCATGTGAGTCCAGTAATCCAGTCCATATAGTCCAGTCCAGTGAATCAATGCACCCGTGTACAACATTGCTTTCAGAAATTTATTACACTACATTTGGGCAATAGCTACACATGTAAATGTTTAATTATGAATATAGCTATTATCTCCAAAATAGTCATTCAACTATTCTATTATGGTGGAATATATTACATTGATCAGTGATTTATAACCATCCTAGTGGCCAGTGATACCAGCATAGCTACTTATTGAATGAATCTGATTTCTATAAACCATTTCCTTTTCACACAAAACCAAAGAGTTGCAGGAAATTAATCTTTATTGCATTTATGCACGGTGCCATATAGTCTACCCACAATTTGCAAACAACCTTCATACTACCTGATAGAATTAATTGTTTTTCCTTTGATGTGCACAGGAGATTCAAATCATCGTCTTCTCTAGTATCTCTACTGTCCACTTTGGAAGTCTAATTTCTAAGTCAGTAGCATAATCAGTCACTACCTGTCTCTAAAATTTACTTATATAATTGTTTGATGTATCTCTAATCTGATAGTCATGGCACAGCAGGGGTGGATTTGGGGGGGGTTAAGGCTGTACCCCCCCCCCCCCCCCCCCCCCCTTTCCTTTCCAAGTTAGTACTTGGCCAACAAAACCCTAAATCTTTGATGTGTATCAAAAGCAGACTTATTTCAGGAACTATATGCATCTCTACCAACACAAATAATGTCTATGTAACTATACCTATTGTTCAACTCTGTTCCAGGAGAATATAGCTTTCTTTTCCTCAAGAGTACGTATACGCATGCTTTGTAATTCGTTTTCTTTTTTTTTCCTGGGCACTTACCAGCTGTGCTGACTGCCCAGTACAATAAATAAATAAAAGAGTTCTTCAAAAACAAGTTTCAATTGTGGGTTGCATCTCCAGTTACAAATATTTTAATTGTGGATTTTGCTTTATTCAGATGATTAGCAGTTTTCCACTATGGCTATAAGAGGTGATTAGTGTGTTTTTAAAATATATATTTTAAAAATGAATTATATGATTCAAAAAATGTTAGTTGGTTTAATTGGTTAGATTTATCAGCTTCAGTGTAATATGTAGCTAGCTACCAACCCAGTCATTTAGCAAACTGTAGCCTTTTGGTAATTTGCATTCTCATAAGGCAGCTATAGCATATTCACCCACTTTTGTCATTGAATGTAAAATCTGTATCAGTTACCTTTTGATATGACCCCAAACTGTGGGTTATGGAGCTGGCATTTGTAGCTAGCCTATAGTTCAGTCTTCATAAACCGGCAGATATAATCAGTTGACTATCACAGCAACAAATTCAGAAAGCCCATAAATGCTAATATAGTTGCACTTTGCTAAGGATTGCCAGTGGACTAGTTAATTGCTATTAGTATACCCTTCACTGCATTCTGCTTTTCAGTACACTTTATTGGTGCTAAGACTAACAAAGTGTTACTAGGCTAAGGAGCATGCATACTAATAATTGTGACGTTCAACACCACTACTACTACTTAGCTATACATGTTTCTGCCTCACAGATTTAGCTGATTAGAGCATGACTAAGAGGAGCTGATGCATTATGGTATATACTAGCTATATCTAAATGCTTAGTAGCTACAAATGAAAAGATTATCCAGAGGTGTAGCCAGGTGAGGCATTTAAAATTACCTCACTAAATATTAGTGACTGAAGTCACTGAACTCAGAGCTACATTGGATCTTTTAGATGCATTGAAAGGTTACATTAACAAAGTTTATATGCTATTTAGTTCAATTTGTAGGTTTCCACCCAGGGGCAACTCTAGGGGGTTAGCTACTGAGGTTTTCAGAAACTGGTCAAGCAAGATCGATATACTGTAATAGAGCACTCACCCTAATAATTAGAACAGTCAAGAAAAGTTTTAACATAATAGTTTTGTAATTGCTCTCACAATCAATCTCAGATAGTCTAACCTTCCAAGGGTAATGTGCATTCTTTGCAATTACCATAATAGTAGGACTAAAATTGCCTCCAGATTCAATCTTGTAACTCTTAAATTTTCTTGGGGGCATGTCCCCAGACCCCCTAGCTGAATAGAGTACATGGCAAACATAAAGCATTGCAAGGCCTGCCTCGCCTATTTAAAATTTCTAGCTACACCCCTGTTATCATGCATTCATGATAGCTATACTCAATGCATATAGATTTAATGGAAAAGTATAATAAACTGAAATTCCATTATTTTCCACTGAAAAACTGCTAAAAATACTCTCAGATTCACCTTTAGAGGGCCTAATTTCCAAAAATTTCCTGGGAGGGGCATGCCCCCAGACCCCCTAGGTTGGCATGCTTCACATGCTAGTGTGCAAAGCACACTAATGTAGTCACTATTCCAAATAGCTAATTTGACCATAAATACTTACTTGTGAGGAGGCTTGGTATCTTCTAATGTCTGGCTAGTTACCTATGTCCCTGTCCAGCTTAGCCCCCCTTTCAAAAAATCCTAGATCCGCCCCTGCCGAAAATAAAATTCGATAGTAGCCTCTTCTCCTTACAATGAGCCTCTATATCTATGCAAAGCACTAATCCATACTAATGATGAATTTTTAAAACTGTACTATAAAACTAGACATATATTTAAAAATTAAAATAGCGAACAGGGATTGCTGAAAAAACCCACAAAACAAAAAGGATTACTGGAATATTCATGGTTACATTGAGTAAAATCTCTATTTGAGTCTTTTTGACTAATTTGCTACAAGATAGTTTTTCACAGAGAATCATTCAACGATTGGAACACTTTCACCCCCTGATCTTGTATTCACACCTTATTAATCTACTTATTTTTAAGACAATTAGATTTGTTTTTGTACAACTGCAGATTTTATTTTATTTAGGTATATAGTTAACTGATCATCAGTGCTGTACACATATAGAATCCATAGATTATTAGCTAAACATGCAGCTTTTAAGGCTTCACAGCTGTCTGCAAAGGATATAATGACAAAAATAAACCTACTGAGGAGTGATCATTGTTGCTTAAAAAATACGGCAACTAACAAGAGAATCTGCTCTCCCCAACCACCTACAACTTAGCCTGTTTGCCCCCCTCCCCCCCCCCCCCCCCCCCTGCCAGCTCCTGGATCCTCCCCTGTGTACTTGGTTTTTATAAAACTTTGTCTTTCCTTTGTACCAATCAACTATAATAATGCCTTCAACATGCAGACCAATAATTAACTGTGATTTGCACATGTGTGCTGTTAGGCTGTAAGTTACATAATGCTATACTATATATAGTCACGTGAATGGTTAAGTAAACAATCAGAGTGTTAATTGACAGAGGAGAGCCACCTCGGGCACGGGACTGCAATCCTCTAGAAGATGGCGTTGTGGAAGAAGTTGATTATTCCGATCATTATCTTACTAGTATCAATAGCTGTAGTAAAGTGGATCAACTACGTGGATGTGGAAAGTGAGTGAGTGAGTGCGTAGACCGACTGTGACGGTTGAACAAAAATCAGTCGAGGCATTGATTTTAAAGTTTATTGCATCTCTATAAGCCGTAGGGAAAGGGTAGTTTGGGCAGCCGCCTTTTCGATTAGAGGGTCTGACATTTGCGTACCCATGTCTTTTGACAAAAATGGATAATCTAATCGTAGGTTCGACTCGCGAGAACGGTGCAACGCGAATCAGATTTGAAATCGTATGAACTTTCTTGCGCATTATGCGAGAGGTCTTATACCAACTTGAATCCAACACAAACCACTTAGAATCCTAAAATGGAATGTGGAATCTTTGTTATTTCCGTTTAATTAGTACTAGTAATAGCATGGGTAGCAGTGAAATTTGGGATAAATTTCACGAGTGTTGTATTGGAAATGGGGATAAATTTCACGAGGCGAAGCCGAGTGAAATTTACCATTTCCAATACAACAAGAGTGGTATTTATCCCAAATTTCACTGCTACCCATGCTATTCCCAGTTAATACCATACTCGCTGCATGTACGCATGCTGTGCATTAGCGTTGCCATGTACGCAATTTGTCACTATGTACTAAACACGTGTCAACACTAATTGTTAACATAAATTCTAGCCAATGAAATTGCAATTACAACTTTTTCACTGCTACCAGTGAAATACGGGATAAATTTCACTGCTACTATTGAGACTTTTGTATGGGCACTGAAACAGGTATGGTATTATACTGTAAATTATCTCGTGTTGTCTTGCAATCAGTTTAGTCTCATGAGCACTGTGTACCGTAAATTGGGAAAAGTTTGTCGTCAAACATTTTTGTATCGACAAAATTTGAAATGACAAAATTATTTTTAACTACGAAAATTTTTGCACATACTTATATTGACATGTAGTTATTCCAATTTTCATCGATTATGCCAGTGACAAAAATTTGTTGCGTCGAAATTTTAATAGACTAGAATTTTCTGTGCCAAAATTTTCCTGAATTACAGGCTGTACAGACAATAACACATTTCTGCTCTCACTATAGTGATCCAATCACTATAGTGATCCAATTGGAAAGAGTACATAAAAAGTGATACTGTAGCATGTATAGCTAGCTATGTAAATTTCAAAATTTGGAATGCAACAAAAAATAAATGGTGAGACTCGGAATCTTGCATGCGATTTTTGGGTGGTGTTGGACCCCTCGGCATTATGATAGCGACAATGTCAAAATATCCATTGTGAATGCCAAGCGCACAATAGAATGTCTTTCCATAGTATATTCTTCGAAGAATATAAGATCTGTGGTCTTTCCCAGTCAAGAGGTTGGCAAAAGTGTTCTCAACAAATGCCTTCCATCTACACAAGTATGTGATGCTAGACAGACCAGACCCTTAATTTCTAATTAATGGACAGACTAGGGAAAATGGCTTTTTATTTTCTCAGGCTAAATAGTTGCCACCACTCACACAAAGAAAGCAACCGATTATCAACCAGTATGTATTGTCGACCAGTATGTATTGTCGACCAGTATGTATTGTCGACCAGTATGTATCGCCGACCAGTATATGTAACAATTTTCCATACAATAGTATGTGGCTCAGATGAACAACTACTCATACACGTGTTCACACCACAAAAATGTACAGTTACCATCATGTGATACACTATAATTATTGTATGTATTCATGTTTACAGAACTATGTCTAGTGTGTAATGTTACACCTGTCCCTCCCAATTAAGGCTCGTCATGGTGGTATCTGCCTGGTTGTCTATAAGGGTAGCATTGCACACTGATTCCAGGGAATCTTCAGCTGGTGGTAAAACTAAATGTTTGATTCCCAGTCATCATTGGCAACATCCCTTTGCTGAGCCTAGGTGGCAGTGTCCTTGCCTCGAAGGCTCAAACACAATGATGTGACTTTAGTTCACTTGTCATCACAAATCTCTATAGACTTTTTATTGACTTGACAACCCATCCCCCTATAGAGCACCTGGGGTAAGTAAGTTTCCCAGTGAGGTAACATACTCTGTAAGCTGTTGGTAGTTGCAGCAATGTCCTATTGAAACGTTCAACCGTTCTACCACCCTGTGGGTGATATGGGGTGGTGTGGGATTTAATGCCTACAGGACCTGAGTGAAAATAGTGCTCTCAAAATTGTGCCCTTGCTCATAATGAATCATCTGTGGTGGACCATACATGCAGAAAAACTTTAGAGTGACTGGATCAGCCTAGTTAGTAAATAATCTTGCAGCATAGTTGTTATTGGTTGAAAGGGAACTTGTGGTATGTCTACAGTGACCATCTGCCAAGGTTGACTAATTGGGATGTTCAGAATGGTAGCATGCTAAATTTGGACTGCTGAGAAGTAGTGTAGTATTGTTCAACACACTGTGCCACGTTGATCCTTCTTGTCCAACTTCTCTAAGGTTTTGTCCATCCGTTGATGGCCTGCTGAAGGCACATCATGACTCAGCCTTAGTGCTGCTTGCTTAAAAGGGAGTAGGAAGGACAGACAGTTGCTCCAGTGGTCTAGTTGAGCTTCCACAGCTGCTTTAATCTCTGATTCTACATCTATGAGACCCAGTATAAAACATGTCACATGGTATGACTACAAGTAGCTAAAAGTCCACGATCATTTCAGCCCTAGTTTGTAGAACAAATTCTTCAGCAATAGAGTCAAAACAAGAGCAGGGGCCTGTACTAAATGGGTTTTAAAGTTTGGAAGGCCTTTCCATGTTTTAAATCCCATGAAAATGGCATATCCTCTTGCATCATAGAGTAGCATAGCAATACTAGAAATATTAGTTGGAGTTGGCTAGTCGGTAATGTCTTGGGATCAGCACACGTACACATACCTTTAGAAAATACATTTCCCAAATGGCATTATACATTAGACATGGTAGCACCTCTAATTATTAACCCTGCATTTCTAATGCATTGGAACATAACCCTTAGATGTTATTGCATGGTTGGAATACATGGTGGCAAATGGCAACCCCTCCACAGTCTTGTCCATTGGACGCTTGGAGCACCTGTTATGGTATTCTGTAAAATTCATGTGGTCCCCAGGAGTGGAGATATCAGTCAGTAATAACCCAGTTGACCTCAAGTCACTTTAGGGCAATCTAATTTATCACCTAGCAACAAATAGCTTTATATTGACTATGTAAACACAGGTGGTGAGACACAATAGATTGCATCCCATCTGTCTTTGTTAATCTGAACAGAAATGAAATGGACAACAATCTTGTTGGTTTTTGCAATTGAATTCATCATCTTTGTAATTGACTTCATCCCATTTGCAGTAGAGTTCGTAGTTTTTGCATTAGAATTCGACATAGTTACATTGACTGCAATAATCCAACCGCTCCTCACAAGGTGAATCATTTTCGCCATGGAGAATATACTACTTGAGACACTACAGGGTAACTGGAGCTGGTTATACATGAAGCCATTTGAGTTAATTGTTCGTGTGTGGGTGACTACAACCATCACCAATGGTGAAGCATAATTGTGAGTGCTGTTGAAGAAGCTGTAGCAGAAGAATTTACTGTATAAAGAGTTGCTTACAACAGTTGTAAGACCATGAAGCAGCTGCTACATCTTGTTTTCGTGTTTATCAATCTTGTGGCAAATTCTTGTACAAATTCTAATGCAAAACCGATGAATTCATTTGCAAACTGGACAAATTCTACTACAAAAAGCAACAAACTCTACTGCAAACGGGACGTAGTCAATTGCAAAGGTGACAAATTCAATTGCAAAAACCTGTATCAGCCAATTGCTGATGACCGACTTATTTCCCTAGTTCCATACCAGGACCAAGCTAAAAGTTGTTTTCTTCCCATGTGCTTAAGTCTCGCCAGCCAGCCTGTATTTTTTCTTTTGTCATTTGGTCAGGAGATGTCTTTTTTTCCTGACCAAATGTCCAAAAAAAGGTTGGCAAGACTGCTGTCTACTATATTTACTAGAAATTGACTGTGCAAGTTAAGGGTTAAGAAGATATGGACCTGTGTCTGGCAGTGGTAGTGTATATGAGCCTGTAAGGGTACGTTTGTTACACCCTGTTCACACTAGCCCAGTAGCACGGTTCGGAACGGTACGGCTCGACAAAAAGTGCAATGTGAACACCATCCGTACCGGGCCCAACCGAACCGAGCCAGCCCACCCGATTGAACCAGGTCAGCACGGTATGGTACGATTATTACTCACCAGGCGCACAAAATAATTATTTTATAAACTCAACATGCAATGAAGAAGGGCTCAGGAACACTGTTTGACACTAGATTCAGCACGGAAGAAACCCTAACGACAGTTATAAACTATTTGTCGTCGTGGCAGTTACTGTTTCACTCACTTTGATTCGCGTCATGATTTCTGCAGTCACAGTTTCAGCTACACGGCCACCTATCTAGTTGAAATGAAAGAATGTCAGCACAAGAGGCTTGAAGGGCAAGAACTGCATCCAGTTTTAGTAAGTAAACTAAATAATATTTAATTGTGCGCTTATGGAAACCAGATGACTTAGCGAGCGAGACTGCATAGTGTGAACAGAGGCAATACTGGGCCGTACCGAACTGAGTCAAACTGAACCGTGCTAATGTGAACGCAGTGTTACTTCTCTGTAATCAGCTAACCTGAATTTTTAGGAACAAAAACTACAGGTGCCTTCCAAGGACTTTAGTATGTGTAATGTAGCAAACTGCTCCATTGTTGTTGTATCAATGATTTTATTAAACTGGTTGTGGCTATACTTCATGTTCCAATAACATGATTGAGGTGAGCATCTTCATTGTTACAGACTGAATTACATCATCTATGGGAGGAAGGGCAGAGTTTTCAGTTAGTGCATTTTAACACCTGGTCGATAATTTATAAAATATACAATCACCAGTGGTCAATAATTTCTACTTTACATGGTCTCAATCTACTGTGCAGAACTTGGTCTACAAAAATGGGACTGCAACTACCTTATAGTTAAAGGACAGCCAAAGCAGATGGTGAAAACTGGTCCTTCACCAAGTTATGAGTTAAAGGACGAAACTTTAGTTTGCAAGTGCTGTAGGCTGCATGTGAGACCTACAAAGAAGGCTACTAAAAGCCTGTGTAGCAGGGAGTCAGAAACATGTTACTAAAACTAGAAACAATCCCAGACCAGGTGGTGACTTGATCCACAGACAGTTTGTAGACTATGCTTGTGCAAACAACTTTTTGTCGGTCCAGTGTAGCAGTAGAGTAAATCATGTGGTTTAATTTTGTGTAGCATCACTATATTCAAAAAACTTTAACATACCGATCTACTGCAGTGTGAAAAGATATGACACACTGAATATGTTCCATGACATCACTAGGACTTGCTACTGTCATTCTGGTGTAATATTTTCTAGTTCACTAGCCGTTCATTAAATCATTAAAATAAACTGTTCGTTTTGTGTATGTGTATTTGTGGCATTACTTTTATTGTTATGCAAAATTTAGTGATTAAAGGTATGGTAACACTTATCACAATGTCTAAATACAAATTTTAGCAAATATTCCCACGCTAATATTAATGTCTATCTATAGAAACCTACTATATGGTATAATAGTGTGTAATGTAAATACTATCAGGTTACTACAAGGGCAAGAGGATTCTACTAACTGGAGCATCATATGGTATTGGGAAGGATCTTGCTATTAGACTATCTCAGTTAGGAGCTAGGTATGGTTAGTGATTGTCCAGTAATGTGAAATTGATGTCACTGTGTGTAGACTGGTGATAGCTGCTCGTAATGTGAGCAAGTTGAAGGATACTCAAACGTTATGTCAGAAATATTCACAAGATGTGTTTACAGTGCAAGCAGATGTTACGAAAGAGGAGGACAACAAGTGAAGATAATCATGTAGTGGTGATTTGTGTGTCTAGTGTGATATTTGTAGGTTACTAGTTAGTGAAACTGTTAAACATTTGGGAGGGATTGACATCTTGTTACTCAATGCTGGTTATTCTCCTCCTTTTAAAGCATTTGTTGATCGGGATGATCCGGTACAATTATTATCATATCATATCATTATATTATCTTGTATTGTAGGCGGAACTCTTCCTTTATGTGTACAAGTAAGTGTTAAAATAACTGTCTCTGGGAAAACCAGTCTTAATGCCTATTTGCAAGTATTAAGAAATGCTGGCTATAACAAATTATTCAGAGTGGTGTAGCTCAGCAATTGCTATTGCCACATGTGCAATATTGTCACACATTTTACACCAATTCCTTACCTTCCAGAGCATCCACGTTTCCTGTCATTTTAATAGCTTTTTTCATCAGTTTGGCTGTATCAGGTGAGCTTCAGTAGGGGTAGTGGACAGAGGGTGGCTGGGAAGGCATTGTTTTCAAAATGAAAGAGGAATAAAGTTTACAGCGCAGGTATTTTATCCAACACCACATAACTGTACAGCAACATGTCCACCAAGACTTCATGAACCATTTGTATGCTCACCACTGGATTAGGAAGTTTAGCAAATCGAGGTAGAGAACTTTACTCTTCACCATCATATTTGGTGGTGTATCCATGTACCTTTGTGTTTGTGGTGAAAATTTAAAGTTGCTATCATGGGCAATAAGACCAGGTTTTGTCAGACCCATTCACATATGTGTTGTATGGGAACATCATTCGTATATCCCATCTACTGTATTCATGATCCTATTAGATTTCTCTACAACTTTAAGTACAAATCCCATGCACCTTGCTCAATAAATCAACTTTTGAAATACTGATCACACACAGTCGCATGTTCCATGTCTGGTTGCGTCCAGTTGTTGTTACCAGTAGAGGTGTACTGATCTAATATCAGATTGGTGCCGATCTGCACAATTAAAGCAAAATTGGTTGAACCGATTTTCTGTAGAAGCTACCGATTCAATACCGAATCACCATGTCTTCAAACATACTAAACGTATCCACTAAAGTATACTACCATTTCCTTGTTGAATATCCATTAAAAGCTATGAGAAGCCTGTAAACTTACCAGAGGTCCTTGGAGAAAACAATGAATAGTGCTACACCATATCAAATAGTCTAGAACTATAAAATCTCTGCTACAACAGCCTACAACTTCCAGGCAATTCTTGGTAGGAGCATGCATTAAAGTATTTGTGGGTGCTGGTTGTCTGGGTGGTGTCCACACCACCATTGGTATTGATTCCAGTAACAATACTGTGATCATTACTCAAGTAACATGACCAATAAGCTACCGAAAGAGCAGGCTGTAGAAAGAAACAGGTAAAAGCTATATATATATTAAAGTTTTTGTCTAAGGACTTTTCAGCCGTGTTTAAGGTGATATCCCATATATTATGCATCACTTGAAAGGTCAGTACAAGCATGGATACTTAGGCACCAATAAATATTTCTAACCAGAATCAAAAGCACTCACCCTTCCTTTCTAAATTGTCAGTGATTTCATCTGCCTTGACCTGGCTTCAACCATAGTCCACAGACTTTGAAGAAAGGTGCAGTATTAAAATAATAGAAACCCGATGGAATACAAGTTTGATTGAGATACTCTAATAGAGCAGTCATATACTCTAATAAAACAGTGAGTATAGTGTTATCATATGCAGACATTTCACCGTTTATCACAATTAATACCGATAGTTGCTGATTAACTTTTCAGTACCGCTATAACTAGAAATTCTTTGAAGAGAAAATCAAGTTGATCTTGTTAGTAGTATGACACCCATTAGTTAAGCATCTTCCTACACCCCTGATTTACAATTGTAAATAGACAATTTATAAAGTGTGTCTATGCCATTGTGCAAAGTCTGGTCAATTTTATATGTGGAGGGATGTGTGTTTGTATTATGTGGCTTAAGCTAATTGTTCACTAAATATCACTTATAACACATTAGGGTGAATGTTCTTCAAGGAGTCTACCTCACCAAGTTTGCAATAGATCACTTGAGGGAAAGTCATGGTACTATACTAGCTGTATCTTCTTTGGCAGGTACACACACCACTTGTATAATATAATATGAATCATAGCAACCATCATCACCTCAGGATGGTTGGGGGCGCCGTTTGTGACACCCTACAGCGCTAGCAAACATGCTCTACATGGTAACCATGACAACTTAGTGATTTACCATTATATACATATTGTACAGGATATTTTAGTAGCCTCAATATGGAGTTTCAGTTGAGACAAGAGAACGTCTCGGTTGTTATAATGCCATTACCTTTCGTGCACACTGCCAGATCCATTGGCAACTTGAAACCTAAAAAAGGTTTGATGTTTGAGCCAGGGATACCTTCTAAGGTGAGACATTTAAATATGACCCACTACTTTGCTAATGATGTGTAAGGATGGAGGGTGATATTGTACTGCTCCACCACAGCAGCAAATCTGTGGTTGTAATGAGATGTGATATTTTAATAGGAATGTGTAGAAAGGATGCTCAAGGGATTACCCTTAAAGAACTTATATTACTACGTCACATGGGATGGTTTCATTATTGGTCACCTCTACTCACTGTGTCCTTACTGCTTTGACTACGCCATCACAATATTTGGAAAGATGTTTTCTGAAACCTATGAAAAACTCTAGTGTTCAGAGTGACATGCAGTTTGTTAACATGTAGATATATGCACACACCTGACACTTGCAGAGAATTAACATAGGAATGTATTTTGAATACCATACCAAGAGAAAAAATGTTTGGTTGTTGCTATTGTTTTGGCATGTGTGGACAAGGTGGCTCCTTATGGCATTACTGTTTACCATAATTCACTTTATTTTCATGCAAAAAATTTTCATGTAAAAAATATTTTCATATGATTCAGATTTATGTGAATGACTGCTCTATTAGAGTAGTTCGATCTTATTCATGTAAGAAATTTTTGTACAAGTTTTGCATACAAAAATTATTTTGCAACAAAAAAAGCTAAGTATGGTAGCTCCATGTTTATAGTACACATACCCAACTTATAGTGACCAAACTTCACACATATAGCAGGATTGAAGCAGTGGCTGTAATGTTGTACCTTATGTGTTTACAGATTGTTTATATAGAAATAACATCAAGGGTGGACACGAGGGCTTGGGAGACATCACTAAATTTTTGTGGGAAACATGTTTGCCGGATGAACTGTAATACTTCATTTATCCTTGTGATAAGATGAGGGACGAAACTTTCACAAAATTAAAATCCAATTTTCACTTTTTTTAATTCACGAAAATCTAGAAAACCTTTGCACATTGGTAATATATAGCTGTATGCAATCTCAGCGTTTCATGATTATATTTTCACGAAGCTGTCATTACTCACGAAATTCGCAAAAGCTTCATCGGTAGTGGTGACAATTGTAAGTTTCATTTGTAGCAGTATTATAATAGAAACCTCCTATGATCCTTATAACACACGTACACTCACCTAAACACCACCTTAGAAAGCTCCCCCAACCATAGAAGAAGCTTTAGAAATTAATTTGGAAGAAATATAGGCCTTTTAGTATATAATTATATGGAGTCAAAAGGAACCAATAAATGTACTTTTGAAATTGCCATCATTTAGTTATTTTTTTCTTCACTGACAATACAGAAAATCTGTTCACAGGGATAAACACTGCATTGCTGTCCTTCCTATGTGTGTCGTTCTTCATGTCCATAACCTATTATAGTGCATAATGACATTGATTTTATTCTCAAGCAATTTTGCTACTTGTAGGTTCACTTTGCCATTGATCTAAAGAGTGAAGCCTTACTTGTTGCAAGCGGAACCCCAATATGTTAATAAATATTCAATCTATTTAAGTCATGTTCATTTGGAAACCTAATATCATTACCTTTTAACCACGGTATATTCAGACCAGGTGTCTACTGATCACAGAGCTGCACATGTATATAATATTCGCACATACATTTAACATGAGGACTTGTTTGACTCTGGTTTCTTTTGTTTTCACCTTGAGACACCCCCGAGTACTGTATTTTTCGTACACACAAGCAAGGCGATGCTTTAAGTGTTATATTGTACTTCCTGGTCGCGTCTGGCTCAATCTATGCTTTCAATTATCAAAACCTTGCTATGGCCACTGTTATAGTGACCATAATGCTTATACTATCCCTGCAAGAAAATCTCTATTACCCATATTTTTTAAATTGTTTACACTAGTGTGTACATCTATCAAAGTGTGTTAACAGTGTTTACAACATAATATTAATGTTATGTCAGAAAACTATAGAATTGTCAAGATTGTTAATTCTCATCTTTTTAATTAATTACCATTTTATAATGGTCATAGCCACTACAATGCTGCTGACTACAGGTTTTTCTCTAACAACCACTTGTATAAAGAAATGTCTGGTCCCAAGGTGGCCGTTATACACAGGTTCCACTGTATTCACTGTGAAAAAAGAGGAATATAAGATGATATATCTAATGGCTTAAACTATACAAATAATCTCAGTATAGTCTTGCATTATACTAACTATCTTATAGTTTAGTATAAACCCCATCTTATATTATGGGAAACAGATTATACTTTAGTTTAATACACATTCTTCGTATGGCTTTGTTTACTTAACTAAATGTAATAACTTTTTAGCTTCACCATCAGATCTCATTATTGTCTTATTTTTATAGCTTCACCATCCCATGTGACTTAAGATTTTTTTTACTGTACCAAACAAAGTCATGATGATTTTACAATAAGTAGCTACACTTCTGTTAATCACTATATCTATAGCTAACTAGCTTCAGTTTGTTGTGATAATTTCATACACACACATTTTCATATGGCAAAGCATATAATACCAGAAAAATTAATTATTCAATCTAAGAGTCATACAAATCTAGATTTTCTTGCACAGTTAGCACACCTGCAAAACTTCGTAGTAATGCTTGTCTAAAATTGAAGGGGTCAGTGGTGTGCGCATGCGTATTAAATGCAATTAAGTCGCCATCTTTGTCGCTATTGTTGTATCATAGGTTGTAAATGTGAGTGATATGGTGGTGTGCTCGGACGGTGTATCTCGCGGAGAGAGTGTGCGCGATCGGCGCCATCACCACGATGATAGTTATGGACCACAACTGTACATCTCTGCTGGCCTGTTACAGTAGTGGTGAAGTGGCGCGGTCAAGTGGACAATTCCTTCAATGGCAGCCATCAAAAACAGCTCTAGATGAGTAAGTATTAGACTAAAATGATAGCTTGTACGATAGGTTTAGCCGTATTAAATTGTTTATTGTGTATTGTATGACAATGGCCTGCAAATGATTCAACTTTGGTGTTGCTGTGTACGTATTAGATGTTTTATATCCTGTTATCTCAGCTTATGGCCGATGATGAGTGGACACAGTTCATCAGCCATCAACGGTAAGAGTATGCATGGTCTGCTCTTATGATTTTGCATATTATCTCTTCAGAGGTACAGTTTCTTGTCGAACCTCTTGGTTCTACAGGCTGTCAGTGTACAACATCTGCAGTGTTAGTTTCCTTCAATGGCAGCTGCTTCCGTTAAAGAATCTGGTAGCGACCATGTGTGGACTTTTTGGTCTTTTTTCACGGAGTTGTTCAACGTCATCTTCTAATTACTTACAGCTGTAAGTGCATTAAGCCTGATTGTGTTTTTATTCATTTTCTTTTCAATAGGGTAGGAATTACAGACTTGGTCTCAGTTCTAGGAGATTCTTCATGTTGCTAACATCTGTAAGTAAGTACACTGAGAGTGTCCAGTATACAATTTATATTTACCTTCGTTTAGGTTTGTGGATCATTTCTTTTGGGAACCGGTCTCATTTCTTCATGTTTTTCATCAACAGCTGACGGCTGCTACCTCGTCTGGCACTGTAAATGAGTTGAGTGCTTTCAAGAACCTGTTCCATCTTGTTTGTCCTTATTTCACTGACCATGCTCGTATTGCTAACAAAAGTAAGTTCACTGAGAGTATGCAAATTATATTATATTTAGTCTTGTTTCAGTTGTACTTAGTGATTACAAGATTCTTGGACTTGGTTATCAGTGTATCAGATGCTTCTTGTGAGCTTACGTACACATTAGCCCAACAAAGTCACATACTAAGTGGCTGTTTTATGTCTGGTTAGACTCACTGATAACACCTGTAAGTACACCAAGTAATCCAGAATATGAATTATGTTTGCCTCCTTTTAGGGTTGTGAGACCTGGTTTTATCAGACTTGTCTTAGTTGTACATGGATTGTCCGTCTCAGTTTTAAAAGATTGTTACAAACTGTAAGTACAATGATTGTTCAGTATATGCATTATATTTACCATCTTTAATAGAGTTGTGGGACCTAGCCGCCGTTCTACATGGTAATGCTAGGTTTCCAGACAAGGACTCGGTTTTATGAGATTCTTATTGTTACAAACTGTAAGTCCCAACAATTGTCCAGAATAAACATTATATTTACCATCTTTATATTAGAGCTGTGGGACAGTTCTACCAGACGGCTAACAGATTGTCATAGAGTTCTACATAGTGATGATAATACAGGTAATTTGTAATGAAGCTTGTGAATTGTATTTACTGTCTTACCTGCTGCAGTTGGATAAAGACTGATAAATGATTTGATACTGTCATGGCCAAGGAGACATTGATTTACTAGCTGTACCTATTGTGGTTTTAACATATTTACAGAATTAAATTCTAATTATAGAAATTATTTAATTAAGGTAGCCACAGATTATAGGAAAGTAAAAAAGTACAGTAGTATAGTAACCAATATATGGTTGAAATAGGCTTAGTATAGTCTGATAATACACCGCACTATACTAGTGATTTAATCTCTAATATATGACTGTCTTAAATGTATTCAATAAGCTTGTTATAGTAAAGTCCTAATCTATTAATATATGCTGTACTATTTCATTCCAATACTAACATAATAAGACTGTTATAGACCTTATTATTCTGAGCTTTTTTCACAGTGATTGTTAGCAGAGTAGGTACAATTGAGAGACAACAGAGTACATGACCTGATAACAAAGTGCTCACAATGACATTTGGACTATTCCATTCATTAGATACTGAAATGTTTGTGATAATACTACTGCAGGTGCTATGTGCATAATTCTACAATGTGCATTATATAGAATATTAGACCATCAAGTGGATATGTAGTCTGTTAACATTTCTTAGCACTTCATTTAGAGGTCAATATCACTCTCCAACACCATCTCAGCATTAGTGACCACTTCATCAGGGCCATCATCTGGTGATCAACATCAATGATGTCATGATAACATGTGGCCAGCTTACTGTTAGTTGTATCATCATTGTGTGTAGTGGCTGATAGCTGCTTCCCACAGTAGACTCTGTATACCTGTACAGTGGATAGTATGATGTACATATCCCTCATCATAAAGCTATGTTTGACTTTGCATGCATGTATGTACTCTTGGAATGTTTGTGTGACACCATTTCTACCTGTTAAACTATTATAATATTGTACAAATACAAAACTAATTGTAAACAACATAGAGTGCACACATGCGGTGTGCTACACACTACACAAAGATTAACCCCAGTATGTACTTACACATACACACACACTACACACACAAGCAAAGCAAAACCTTTGGTTACTGTCACGCCCACCCAGTGAGCCAGCACTGGGACACCTAGGAGTCATTGCAGGCAAATCTCCTGGTAGCAGGACTGGTAATTCCCGCAGGAGGTTGTACCATGTCCCACAGTTGAAGGTGTGGGCACCCGAAGCCCCACCTGGACCTTCACCCAGGCCACTATGCGAGACATGGACAGTTGAGCAGTTACTTCCCCAGTTTACACCAGGTACCCACTGATGTTACAGCTGGGTGAGCTGCTTCTCCAGTTGACACCAGGCCACCAGGTCCCCATTTTAACAGCTGGGAAGACTGGAGCTGTGTGAGTAAAGTTTTGCGCTCAAGGAAACAGCAACAACACCAATTTTGCATAACCAGGAATTGAACCTGGATTACCAGGCTGATGATGAAGTCACTTGGCTATGCTGCCTCACATACGCGTGTGCGCACACACATTCATACACACGAATTCTGCACACAACATACATACATACCTACACATATATGGATTATACAGTCCACTGCATATGCTCTGTATACATAGTTATAACATGTTAGCTAACCTTTGGTGCAAATAACAAAAAGGTTATTGGGTATAACCAGAGCCATTCACGAAGTGCCATAACTAGCAGAGCTACCTGTGCATTGTTCACCTCAAGAATGATGACAATCACTTCACACAATGAAGATGGTAATATTGCTAGCATTGTAATCAACTTAATGACAGCAAATTTGTGGTATTTCTCATATTTCCGATCCTCAGGAAAATACATCTTTGCCTGGTATGCCAAAAAAATACTTGAATATAGCAAAATATTTCTTCCAAATAACAGTACAGAATCAAACACATATTGATGACTTCCTCTACAAGTAAAGTGGACCTTCACATGAGTAGGATCATCCTACAGTAATGGAATATTACATTGTTACGAGCAGTCGATATTATCATCTAGTCAAAATAAATTCAACATAATTGAATATATATGCACCTTGAGAAAATCTCTATACAGTACCCTAATAAAGCAGTCAGATGCTAGATAAAACAATTAACTACGCACAAAATCTTTCACCTGGAAGTATACCCTCCCCAACCTCAGCTATATGATGCCAAAAACATGTTTGTAGCCTTGAGCCCCTCCCCTCTCTATATTTTCGGTGCTTCTTTGCCTCCGATTGTAATTATGTGAGGAGACTTTGAGAAAGATGCATGATATTTTATTTTGTTTATTATGGTTTTACAGCACAAGTGCTGAAGGACTATACCCTGAATATTCTAGCTCTTTCTCCATCCTTATCTCGGAATATCTCTAGATGTATATGCCTCTGTATAGTAATATTTGGAATGTTTTACTACTGAACTGGGTGATGAACAAGTTGTCAGCCTGGGGCACAGGGAAAGCAAGCATGTTGTCGCAGGTCAATGATTCTAGCTCACAACAAAGACTCAGCTCAATATATATCACTCCAATGATGCTTAAACGTGACAGAATGTTATTTGACATTGACTGATGCATTGCTGCATTGCAATAATTGGTTGAAGTACCTTAGTGTCAGATTATTATCAATGATTAGCAAATGGTCAGAGAAATGATTGCTATGCAGTGTGTCACCAGATATGCAGCAATAACTTGCTGCATGTCACATGGTGTCAATTATGGCCACCAAATTCTGGAGGACACTTTTTGCAAGTTATAGATAGATAGCAGATCTACTGCACAGCACTAACAGTAACAATGGAGAGTTCTTGATCTTGATAGAGAACATAACTAGAAGAACAACGGCTTATGACAGTACTTATACTACACAGATGAAATATTGGTGATATACACCGTATGATATCAGTAACAATGCATATAGATATATTGGTATTGGTACAGCCTAGAATTTTCATCATGGCTACAGAATTATGAGAACAACTTTAAACCCAGTGTGCACATATAGGGACCACTGTAAAGGTATTTGCAGTTTAGAAGAAATTAGAGTAACAGCTGTAGAGTTATAAGACAAAACCCAGGATCAAAATACTCTAATAGAACAGTCATCAATTTGGCACATATTTCTTGTTGAGGGTGCATTAGGCACTTAAATTAACTGTGAAGAAAATTATTATGTTGCAATGGACAAGACTATTACCTCATCAACACTTGTTTCAGATTGTAAAGTGATAGTATTTGTTATAGCTTGGATGATCAGCACCAAGATAGTCGGTGACACTATTGCCATGATCAGTACAAGCAAATATTTTTCACTAAGGTGTTTCTGTATGGAACAAACGGGCAAACTAAATTATCACATCTTTGAATGATTCAAACACTTACCCTGTAAACCAGTGCATTCAAGATACTTGTGATTTTTCTAGAGTTTTGCCAGATCTTTATGATAATTGTGCCAAGAGCTACTGAGAAAGCTAGTTTTGTCATCCAATATCTTATCTGAGTATTCAACATCATTTACTAGTACAGCATATTATATTATCGGTACTCACATTACAAATAGCAGTGGTTGCAGCTGTACTCATTGTAGGGGTGAGAATGATGGTGTGTAGTACAACTCCAATGAAACCTACTAGAACTGCTGTTAAGATTACAGAGTTGAGGAGATGACTGCTTCTCTTTACAACCCTACATGTAGATAATGATCACCATTTTACAGTATAGCCAGCACATGAACTACAGTTACATAGTAATGTACAAGTACTGTAATACAAATGTTCCAGTATAGATTTTGTACATACAGATGGTTCCTGTAGTAGACAGTGAACAGAAGGAAACAAAATGCAGACAGTATTCCAGGTGTGGTAAAGATTGCTACAACAATGACTTCAGCCTGACTGCGTAGCAATATGGGACTGGGACCATCTTTGGGAGTATATCCACCTGCAGGACGTGTAGCTGCATATTAAAGTGTTAATTGTAGTACTGTACAGGTTACCTTGCCATGTCAGAGTTTGTCCTGGTAGTTCAACTAAACCATTTGATGGGTCAAAGATCATCACAGGTACTGCCACACCATCTATAGCACATGTAGTCATCATCCTCACATGTGTGTAATCCAATATACCTCTGTATTGTATTAGATGGACTGAAGGATTGTTTCTGTTCCCATTTCCTTGAAATGACACTGTTCCCTACAAAGAAGCACTGATGTGGTACAGTTGCAATAATGTAGCTATTTGTTTTAGCGAGAAGTGTTTTGCTGTGAATCATGAACAGACCTAAATGTGATGTCTGAGAAGAGTAATAAATAAGAACTTTGTTAAATAGAAGATCTTGGTTACTATAATTATTGGTATAGTTGTATTTACTCTTGGCCCTGCACAGACCACCCTCATGCGTATTCATGCACATCCTGCAAGTAAGTATGTAATATTATACCATTAGCATACACAATGGTAGCTATACATCTACTAACTGATATTCCCTCAAATGACACGTTAGCAACAGCTTCAGTGAACACATTTGCCATTTCAACTGAATCATACGTGAAGTCTTCCAGTCTTCCCAATCCTCTATCTTCCAGTATTGATATGGATGAGTTTAAGGCAAGAGCAATGGTCCACATTGCATCATATATATAACCATAGTTGAGAAATATATCTGTTGTGACTGATCCTGAAGAATTTTCAATTTCAATCAAATCCTCCTCAAATTGTGACACATTCTAAATGAATGGTGTAGCTAGGCAATAAATTGTACCACATCATATCTATTAACATCTCTACCTGGTCAGAGACTATTATTCTAGACAGGTTAGTTACAGGTAGACTGTTTCCAAGACCTCCTAAAGTGTGCTCTAGAGTAGCTTTTATTTTGTTAGCAGAACATGAAGTGTCATTTCCTGCACTCCACCAGTTAGCTTTAAACCATCCAGGTAGAAACCATACAAAATCTGGTCCTGCTAACCTCTCCCTGATTACCTGCGGGAATATATTGATTGATTACTGTAAAGCAAAAAAATAAAATAAAAATTAACAATCATTAACAGGAGCCTCCATATCAAAATTTTGCAATTCTCTTATACATAATTCAATTTATTGTCAAAGTACTTGGTCAAATTAATTTGCCAAAATTTTCAGACATCAACTTTTGATGTGAGTGATGTGTAGAAAGTTTAGCTACAATATTAGCTGCACTACTGTATCATTTTACATTTCTTTCTGGTTGCTGCTAACTGGAATATATTATACAGAACGTGCTTCAGATTAGTCCCAAAATGAAAGTTGAATCACTGTATCCACGGTATCCTGTATTTCTACCTGAAATATATTTGTTCTATTATAGTATATTGCTGCGCCACTCAAGAAACAGAAGATGACATGATTTTCTGGCGGCATAAAATGTGACTTAGCTAATAATCAAGGAATAATAGTACTTAGCATATAATACTTTAATACTTGTAGCTAGACAAGTTGAATAGTTACGTTTCAAGCTACTGCAGAGGTTCACCTCAAGAGCAATTATTTAGACTCTGAACCAAACCCACACATCTATACTGCTCCACACCAGTCTGAGCCAATCAGCTCAAATTTGAAGTGTATTATACATAGAGCTGAACTAGTACTGAGAAAAACAAAGCAGAATCCATGCGATTTTGTGTTCTGACACTAGGCCAATGGAGTGCCATATTGTCTTACAATACCCTGCTCAAGAGGTGTTTATCAAATCTAACTTATTTAGTTATTATACCTTTACAACTGTTTGTATAGCAAAGAAATGCCACATTAGCTTGGCTCATTACACTTCCCTCTGAGAATTCAGTGGATGTTATTAGAACTAAATACCAGTGAATATCAGAAGAAAATATATCACACAATAGTTTGTATACTAATCACATTCCATATCACCTACCATACACCAGAAGTGTACAGCTACGGTGTGAGGTATCCAAGTTATTATAATCCTTGCATTGACTCTCTGAGGAATAGTAATGATGACATTAACAACTGCACAGACCCACCTTAACACTTTTGATGACGTGAGTTGGATCATGTCCAAAACTTTCATGTGTCAAAACATGTATACTATTATTGGTTAACCGATCAACAGTGTATCTTCCAACCTAGAGTAATTGTATCATGTTATTTACGCTGTGATCTTGTATGAATGTCTTACGCTGAGGTGTAGCTCACTATCATGTGATATTACTGCAACTCTTCTCCACCGTAACTTCTTCACAACTGCCACATACCCATCAGCTACTTGTTCTGTTATTGGCACCAGTCGGTAAAATCTAGGATAGCTGAACTTGTCTTCTCCAAACAGTGAAGAAGAAGCAGTATAAGAGACCTGTGTCGATCAACAGTAAGCAATGTAAGTACAACATGTGAGCAAGAAATGTTATAGTGGGTAGTGTAAACATGTCTACCTTTGAACATGTATCATGATTATGACAGGAGCATTGTTAACATGAGCTCATTCAACAGTGAGCATGATACAGATATAGTCACACAACAAAGCTGTGTAAAATTTACATGTTCCTCCCAAAAATTAGTTTCATGAGTATGTAGGAACCTACACGCACCAGCTGACATACGTATGTGTCTATTTGACTGCATGTATGCCTGAGTCAAAATATGCCCAAAATGCTTTCCCAAAACTTTCACCTATTATGCTGTTATGCTGAGCGAACATTTTAATCAGTGAATGCTCTATTAGAACTCTATTAGAGCTCTATTAGAGTATTTCACTACAAATTAGAGAGTATCAATCTAAGGAACTATGTACAATGCATTTGAATGCTCTATTACAATTTGCACTGCCACTGACTGCTTTATTAGGGAGTATCAATCCATTTTCATGGAATTAAGCTCCATACTTTGACTAATATGCTAGCATTACACTGGCATACCACTCCAGCCTACTATGGTTTTTATTGTGCTGGTGTATTTCTAACTGCACGTAATCAGAAAATATAGCAAAGCAATTTCTAGATCCATACAGTAGCAGTCACATAATTGTAGCAAGTACGCAATCGGATATGTGCATGGTTTGGTGTTAGCTACCTGTGAAATATGTAAAAATCTTTGAGCAATTTCTCCCATCAGTTGAGTAGCTACAGAACAAGCAGTTCCAAGGATCATTAGTTTAGTTGGTTGTGATGGATCAGTTTGTTGGATGAGGTGATACACTGGTGGAATTGATGAACACTATACAATATATGACAATGCACAATAGCAGAAATTCTTTACATAATACAACTAGGCATATGTATACATAATATGCTTTGTATATGGGCCTTACCTGCTACTTGATGTATAAATACTGTCTAACATGTATAGTTCTATTTGTTAAGCTATTTTAGCCTATTTACATCACAACTTACACCAGAGTTAGCATAGTTGACTACTAGTCGATATCCTGGTAGTAGGTCACATCTCTCATTGATCTCCTCTAGAGCTAACTTCATAATGGGTATTCTGTCTATCCCATCACAATTATCCACTCTAATACCTCTAGTATCATTTACATGAACGCAAGGAAAGTATCCAATCACATGAAGGTCGTTGATACTTCTTTCACAAGTGCCTTGTGTCTGTCCCAGTCCCAGTAGCAATAATAGTAGCATAGACAACATCATCATTAGTCACTTTTGAACAGAGTAACTACAGACTACTCATATAGCTATTATATACAAGTCAGATTGTTTACCCACCTTCAGGCAACATGCCACAGTTCAGTGATGTACAATAAACATTGAATGTCATGTAATGTTGTTGAGGCAATGCTCAAAGTTAACTAACATCACAGAATACACAAGTTTTAAAGGTCACTATTCTAAGTTAATGTTTTGGTGTCCTTTACTAAGTTTTTGTACATATTGTGAGCCACAATGAGGGAAGAGGTGTGAGGACAAATGATCTTGATATCATCCAGTTCATCAATGAAGATTAATGTCCACTATAAAATGAATTACTAGCTACACAGATAAACAATGACACAACCGTGTTCTTTCATCAGTAAATGATTGACAATACACTCTATATAGATCTGTAACAATGAATATCATTATAATTATGATGAAAAGGTGGACTTCACAATGAAATAGACCTCCCCAAACAATCACGAAGTGTAATCACTAATAATACTCCTTCTTGGACTTCATTCATTTCAAAACTACCAAAATAGCTTGACAAACAGAGGACAACAAGGCAGCTAGTATTGTTGTCAGGTTGATTACAGCTGATGCATGATATAAGTTTGGGTTGATTCTTCATATAAGAGATCATGAATATGTGAAGACTTAGTTGTATAATACAATCAGTGATTTAGTTTAGTTGTTGTAGTGACAACTTCAGACATATCATCATCTAGTTTAATAACATGTAGGAGGGTACCAACAGACCCTATCAAAACTGCTACTAAAATTAGTGAGGAGCTGCTCCACTTCACAACCCTAAAATTATAAACATACTTTAATTACTTTTTCAGTAATGCTAGTAACGAAGTGATATCAAACAACACAACTTACCGGTGTTGGTTGTAATAGAGGTTAAAGATGAAGAAGAATATTGCTGATAATATCCCAATAGAAGACATAACACCAGCTATTACACACTCTGCTAAACTACTTGTTATAACTGATGGAATAGGAGCATCTCTGGGAGGTGATGTACCACCTAAAGTGTCAGTAGTTAGTCAACACACTCATCATATACCAGTATACATTACCTTGCCATTGTAAAACGTCCAATGAGAAGTTAGCATTCCCATTGTATTCTAGCACTGGCATGGCAACACCACCTATATATTATAAACAATATTTTAAGAATGTTAGTAAACATGATATTACCTCTATACTGGCGTATCTCCACTGAAGGGTACACTCTACTGCCATTCTCTTCTAGAGAGACGTGTCCCTGTGATGAGACAAGTTTAAGTGACGGCTGCTATTCCTATAACTATGGACTAACCGATATTCCTTGAAATGACACATTAGAGCGACAGCTTCAGTGAACACATTTGCCATTTCAACTGAATCATAAGTGAAGTTTTCCAGTCTTCCCAACCCTCTATCTTCCAGTATTGATATGGATAAGTTTAAGGAAAGAACAATGGTCCACATTGCATCATACACAAATACACACATCCATAGTGATAAATATATCTGTTGTAACTGAACTTGAAGCATTTTCAATTTGACATATTCCAGAAAACATTTAGAATTATATTTGATGTTACGAGCAAGCTCTTCTCAAAGTCACTTCTCAGCCGTCTGGTAAGAGATCGCAAAGAATCTCTAGCATGCAGACCAATTATCATGGGATTTAGTCTCAGTATAACGCTTTCATAATCAATTTTTAAAAATTTTCAACCTCATAGCTTCCTTTGTCATGTAAATATTTTTACACTTTTTTGGCTTAGTAAGGGGTGCACAAGCTCTCATTATCCTATCAGAGGTTTCAGAAAAATAATTCCAACAGTCATTAACAGACAGGTCAAACATGTCAGTTTCCCAATTAACAGCACTGAGGAGTGACATTATGTTATCAAAATCAGCACCATATAGATTGTATTTAGGCAAGTCATCCGAATCAATAACATGACAAAAGGAAGTAGCTATAAGATCAAAAGAAATGCTCACATGGTTACTATTCTCCAGCCCAGGAAGATAGGTAAGATTGTCAATCATATTCTCATCATTTGTCAAGGACGTGAGGGGTATTTTCCCCTCTATACCTGGTTGGCAGTCTTGTACAGTATCAATAAATACGTAACTGGAGTACTAGGGTTGATAGAAGTTAAACATACATTCTCCCAATAAATACTGCTATAATTAAATCACCACAAATGAGGTATGAGGAGGTGGATTAACAGCTTGCCTCAGCAGTTGACATAGACAAATACATAAACGTTAGTTAATATTAGTTGGATCCAACCACTTTTTACACCAATATCCTCTCAGAGGCTGGGATGCTTTGGTAGGCAGCATTATCTAAACATTTTCTAATGGATAACTTGGAGATAATTGCGGTAGCTAGAGTAGGAAAATTTGATACAATTTCCAATGGAAGTTGGTTGGTAATGATCAAGTGCAGAAATTTCAATGGTCTCATTTTAACTGGGGATGCTCAACCTATCAAATTCTGCTAATAATTGCAAATATTCAACTTTTGATTGCTTCCTATCATTTTGTGTTGATTGTAAATGATGATCAGAGTGTAATGGACATCTCAATTCCAACATAAC
Source organism: Dysidea avara (assembly GCF_963678975.1). Classification (NCBI taxonomy): domain Eukaryota; kingdom Metazoa; phylum Porifera; class Demospongiae; order Dictyoceratida; family Dysideidae; genus Dysidea; species Dysidea avara. Next base: position 2,234,870 of record NC_089280.1, read on the forward strand.
AACACAATGGACTTGTGAGTTGTATACAACATCAGGGCAATATGAAGTTATCAGAATGGATGTTGGGATGGTAGCTTGAGGTGCTTCACAAGCCCGGTAGTTATATAAGTCAACAAAGACATGAACAAATGAATAATCAGTAAAGCCTTAATGAACATTGTAGCTAGGATAGAGAGCACCTGATTATGACAATAAGTCAATAAGTGCAGTGCTGCTGAGACAATGAAACAGGGCAACCATTCAAGACATGAGCTGTTGTGGGTTGGATGCATGGAAGCACATAATGAGCACTTGGAATTGATTACATTGTATTGACCATCTCTGAAGGTTGACAGCATGGTGGGTAAAGTATCAGAGCCAGCTCATAGGAGAATAGTTAGCTGACCAGGGAGAAATCCTACTAGAAGTCTATTCCAGGTCTTGCAAGAACTTTCCAATTCAGCAGAGCTATATACCTGAAACTTGGATTGGACAGAGAGTATCAGGTCTTCAAGTCAGTGTTCTTCGCATTGAGACTTATTGCAATTTTTTTGCTGGGCTTTACGGTACAGGGATTAAACCAGATGGTAAGGCAGATACGCACCTGTTTCTGGACATTAGCTAAGATGGAATACTCATTATCATGAATTTGCAAAGCAACAGTCACAAGATGTAGTTGTAGACCTGAGACCTAGCTCTTGAAGCCAGGGGGCAGAAGTATATAGCACTAACACATGTACATGCAGGACAACAGACTGAGCTAAGTTTTGTTACTGCTTAAATCAGCTGCTATGTGCGAGGTTAGTTGTGAACTTGTGAATAACTTTAGCTATTGATATTGCACATATAAACAGGGAAATAGAACTGACCATAGATAATACCATAATATGGGGTGTCTATTAATATTATCTATGATAATACCAACCATAGATTATTGTGCGGTTATCTAGATTAGAGCGCACTTTAATTTCACGCCACGAGAATAAATTAGTGTTAGCGGGGTATGCGTTTCACGTTGTGGACGGTGATCATTCCGATCATTCTTTTACTAGTATCAGTAGTTGTAGTAAAGTGGATCAACTACGTGGATGTGGAAAGTGAGTGAGTACGGTATTCATTTGCCCTCGCCCACTCAATGTGTGAAGAAGTAGGCAACAAACTGAGCCACTTTTAACTATGGTTCACATATAGTGATAGCATTGCCACAGTATACCTAAAGGAACACAGCAGGGGCGGATCTAGTCTCGCGTGCCAGACGGTTTGTGTGGGGGCGGTTTATTTGCCGCCCCCACACAAACCGTCTGGCACGCGAGACTAGAGTGGATCCAGGAGCTGGCAAGGGGAGGGGCACAAACATGCCAAGTTGGGGAGAGCCAGATCAAGTTCTCTTGTCAGTTGCTGCATTTTTGAAGCAGCAAATAATCACCTCTTAGTAGTGTCTCACTGTTGATTTTACCATTTTGATCTTTTCAGGTGGTTGTGAAGTCTTAAAAGCTCTGAATGTCTTAAACATTTCCCTACTTAGGTGGCCTCCCCAAAGTTGGCTCCGAGCGTGACACTTGGCCGGAATCTGGGTGGCCTGCGGATCAAGTCACGATGGGGTTGGCTTTTTTTCACCCCTTCTAGGTATTTGTCCCGTTTCACTTTAGGATATTTAGCTCAAAGATTTTCGCTTAGGCTCCTAGGCTATGGGTAAACACCTCGAACAGGCTCTGCCTTCTGTGTACACCCTCCAGTGCTTAACTGGTAAAGTAGATAATAATAATAAAACAACAGCAACACGATAATTATTTTTAGTGGTGCTTAGTATGCACGAAGGTTCTGGGTGACAATTTCAGAGCTATTTTAGCTTTGGTTCGCTTTAGTTTCAAGTGGATTTGTAATTAAAATGTGCATATTTTCATGAGTTTATTTGGAGTATGGATGGTTCCTTCCACAAGGTGAGGAGAGGGGGGGAATTTGCCCCAAATGCCCCATCCTGGATCCGCCATTGACACACGGGGCGTGGCTGGGAGTAGTCTCGCGGCGCCCGGGATTGAGCGAGTCTAGGCTGGGAGAGGTAATGTTACTAGTTGTCTATGCAAAAACAGCTAAGCTGTTTAAAAAGTGCAACCTTCAAAAGCCTGGGTGGAAAGGTAGTGAAACGCAAGGAGGCAGGCAATGCAAATCAAAAAATCAATTTGCATTATTGGCATTAACATTGTTACAGCCGTTTGTTAGCTGCCACCACATTTCCGGAGTTGAGCAATGTAAAAATCAAAAATTTTGTGCATTTACAAGCAATCTCAAATATGGAAGTCTTAATATTTCAAGGATAAAATTTTACTATTGACCTCCAAACCTCAGAATCAGTGAAAAATTCTTCAAGATATTTATAGTTACCCACACAAGAAAACCTTGAGCCTTAAATTGTGACAATAACCATATGTGTGGTTGTGTGATTTGGAGGAGGGGGGTAGCTATATAAAATATTTTTGCATTTTTTTCATACAAAATATTATGGCATAAAACCGAGCATAAAACACATGTATGTGTGTTAAGTGATTGCTCTCTTTTCTTTTTTTTTTTGCTCTATTAGATATCTTCTTTTTCCTCAACTTGTTTGTTTGATTTTCTACTAGCTAGCTACACCAATAATTTTTCAAAATTTCCAAACATGTTTAGGCAGTCGATGTAGCATCACGCTCTGGTGCTCCTAGGAATAATTGGTGGAAATAAAAAAGAATATTGCTAGAAAGAATTATAAATCAAAAGAATCCATAATGATTTTTAGAGTGTCCCATTGGAGACACATTCTGAAAATGATCTTGTATGTTCAGTAAATAGGGTTTGCAGCTTGTTTGCTAATTTGAGGAAGATACTAGATTCAAAACATGAATCATGAATATCTTAGCCAAGTAATTTCAATACTGTCATTATAATACAGTACTTAGAGTTAACTTCACTGTAGTTATTTCTTGTGCCGCACATGTCAACATTGGTAGTTTATGTTAACAGGTTACTACAAGGACAAGAGGATTATACTAACTGGAGCATCAGAAGGTATTGGGAAGGATCTTGCCATTAGACTATCTCAGTTAGGAGCTAGGTATGGTTAGTGATTGTCCAGTAATGTGAAGTTGATGTAACTGTGTGTAGACTGGTGATAGCTGCTCGTACTGAGAGCAAGTTGAAGGATACTCAAAAGTTATGTCAGAAATATTCACAAGATGTGTTTGTGGTGAGAGCAGATGTTGGGAAAGAGGAGGACAACAAGTGAAGATAATCATGTAGTAGTGATTTGTGTGTCTAGTGTGATATTTGTAGGTTACTAGTTAGTGAAGCTGTTAAACATTTGGGAGGGATTGACATCTTGATACTCAATGCTGCCTATTCTCCTCCTCCAACAATGTTCACAGATTACGAGGACCCGGTAAGACCACACCCACTTCATATCAGTTATATTGTATACTATACTGTAGGGTGAAACCTTCCTCGGTGTTTACAAGTAAGTGTTATTGCTTAGTGTATAGTTATAAATGTTTAAACTTTGAATAGTAACCATATTCATTGCAAATCAATATATCCACTGTAATCATCAGGCATAACTAATTTTTTCAAATTTCAGCTAAACATTTCCCAGTGTTCATAGCCACTTTCAGTGACAGTACTGCATAGCCAGAAGAAACTTGCCAACTTCAGCTGAAGTTTTAATTTTGCAGTGTTTTACCAGCAACATGTGTCCTGCTGTGTAAACTACAATAGTGTACGTACAATTATAATATTAACTACATTACTTTTCTCTGGCTTTTCTTATGCTGTACAGCCATGTACTCACAAGCAGTCATGCTATTATATCATGTATCTGTCCACTCCATCAGCTGCATACACAATGAGGTGTCTGGGAGATCTGGAAAACGAAACTTTGAATTTAATTGTAATTCTGGGAAATCAAGGGATATGGGAACAATTTAAATATTGAAGTATTCAAATGATTTGCTAATAGAACAGTTACTCTTTTGCAGACCAACGCATGTAGAAGTCCCTGTTATACATTCATCACACAGCACACACTTTGTATAAACATCGTTATTGTTACATAACAGAGTGAATGTTCTTCAAGGAGTCTACCTCACCAAGTTTTCATTAGATCACTTGAGGGAAAGTCATGGTACTATACTAGCTGTATCTTCAATGTCAGGTAGATACTGTTTGTGAATGCTGCAACACTTACTGTGTAATTTAGGATGGCTGGGGCTGCCAATGTTTGCATCCTACACTGCTAGTAAACATGCTCTACATGGTAACCATAGCAACTTAGTGACTTACCATGATTATGTTATACAGGATATTTTGGTAGCCTAAATATGGAGTTTCAGTTGAGACAAGAGAACATCTCGGTTGTTATAATGCCATTACCTTTTGTGTACACTAATAGAGCTGTTGAGAACATGAAGGTTAAATCCAAGTTGATGTTTGAACCAGGGATAACTTCTGAGGTGAGCAATATTGATGGCTGTAGTAGCCATTAATAACTACAGATACTGAGGTATGTACGAAGCACCCAAGCCAGCCAGATACATAAAACAACTTTACTGTAACAGCCAGCAACTTTGAGCATGTAATTCGTGTCAAGAAGGGGCTGGGGTTCTAGCTTGGTAATGCCATGGCCTAGCTGTAAATCGAAGACAAAAAAAAGGTCACTACCTGCTGGCAATAGTTTCCCTCCAACAACTATATCTCTACACTTCTCCTCTAAAGAATACTGTGACTGCTCTATTAGAGTATATTGAATTGTTGATGCTATTGAGCTAGGCTCTCCATTACAGCTATAGATAACCCACCATAATTTTTTTCACAGGGGCTACAGTCCTCCTTTCCCTCCATTCTCTGTTGCCCCTGTTCTTATGAAGAAGTTTGCAACATTTTTGTACTTAATCATGGAAAAACAGTAAATTTCACTAACTAATCTGCAGAGCTAATTCACAGTGCTTTTATTTCATTGTAACACTGATTTAGTAGGTGTCAGAATTCCATTAAAGCATTCAGCAAATATTGGCCATTCAATTTGTCATAGAATAAGAAAGTGATTTTCAACCTTACAATAATGAGCTTTAATGTTCTCTGATTTCCTTTGGCTCATTTAAATCGTCATTCACTGTTCTTTCCAAATCTAGTCCGGAATCTAATCATGCATACCAGTCACAGGTTATTATGTAATTTATTACTGCCATGAAATGCTACATTTTGTATTGAGCATCAGTGTATTATGGGGAATTTGCTACACTGGGTTGGTTTAGGCCACTTTGGCATACCAGAATTGGGTATCGTTGTGCTCACAGAGAGCACATGTTACTCCCAGAAGTTCTAAACAGACACCAGGCAGGCGGTGCACAATAATTAATTTCATTTTTTAACAATAGGAAATGCCTGTTCCAGCTGGCCACGAACAAAGTATAGCAAATGTCCACAAACTTCTTAATGTGTAGGGCTGTTCAGTGCTGAACTCCTCACCCACACTGTCCCACATGTTTCTGTAGCCACTACAGGTTGCCATTTCTCTGATTGGGCTTGGGTCTGCTTTAGTCTGCATCAAATCCATGTTATTCACCCTCCGTAAAAACTCCCTTTATATTTATGGTATCATGTAGGACAACTGATAGAGAATATTTGGTATCACTTATAGACCTTGATTTTTGTGTTGCTATGTACAATAACCATGAGCTGCTTTGGTAGGATTGTGTGGAGAGGATGATCAGAACACTACCATTAAAGAGACTATACTGCTACATCACATGGGATGCATACTTCATCGGTCACCTCTACTCTCTGTGTCCCTACTGGTTTGACTATTCTGCCACTTATTTCATGCAAATGTTTTCTGATGCCATCAAATGATCACCCCACTACCTTGAACTATTTGAAATGTTATAGATGTCTTCATTATCAATTTAGTAGCAATACCTAGGTTTAACTTATCATACCGATATATATATATATATATATATATATACATATATTGTAGTTATTTATTTATTCAACAATATAATAATACATAGTCTATATATGCTTGAGAGTGTCAGTAAACAAATAATACTAAAACATTAAAATGTCTCAAATATGTTAGCTACCCACTTTGAAACCTCAGTGGTGCTACCACAGCTGTAAAGTAGAGCTATTAAACATTATTGTTTATGGATATACAAACACAGGATAAACTATGTTATAAATAGTTTAGGCACTAGGCCTTTGTTCATATCCATATCCTAACTCATGTTCCCAGTAAAAGTCTAATTGAATAAAGAAATGTTTGATGCAGACACCACATATTCAGGAAGTGAATTCCAACAATTAATGACTCTGAGTGAAAAAATTATGGCGTAGTGTTGTTCTTGGCTGTTTTTATAGAGCTTCGTGGAGTGTCCTCTGGTGGGCTGAAATTGGTTCAACACAAATAACTGTGACCATTCAATGTTGTAATATCCTTTCAAAATCTATTATGTTTCTATAAGGTCCCCTCGTTGACGTCGACAATATACAATGAATATAGATAGTCCTAACTTTTGCAATCTAGTTGTGTATGGAAGTCTTCCGTTTCCTTTGACAAGCTTTGTAGCTCTCATTTGCACCTTTTCAAGCAAATCCATGTCCTTAGCCAGGTAAGGACACCACAGCTGAACACAGTATTCTAAATGTGGCCTCACATAAGTTTTGTACAAAAACATGAAAAGATCCTTAGACATGCTTCTCCTTACCATACCGAGAAATCTATTAGCATTTGAGACAGCTTTCTGACAGTGAAGGCTAGATTCCACCTTGTTTGTAGTCCATACACCAAGATCTTTCTCATAAGATACATCATGTAAGTTTGTAAAACCCCCAAGTGTAGTTGTATCAGATACATGATAGAGTGTGGCGTTTTGCCAATGTGCATAACCTTGCATTTATCAAAATTCAAATTTAGGAGCAATGATCTAGACCAGTCCTGCAAGTTATTCAAATCTTGTTGAAACTTAGCAATATTGTGAATAGTCTCAATAATTGAGTATAACTTTGTATCATCAGCAAAAATTTCCAGGTCACACTGTATAACTTCCACTATAATATACAGGATAATCCCATGCAACTATCATACTTTAGACCGTTTTCGTTGCAGCTGGCAGGCAGCAGTTGTTGACCTATGGGATTCAATTCCACCAAATATTCTATTAGAAGGTCACACAAATGGATGGCGGACTGTTTTACAGAACATACAAAGATATATTATGACTCTATAATAACTGTGTATATAGCTATGTCTTGTACTTTTCTACAGCGAGGTTTACAAAACGTAAAAATAAAATAAAATTAAAAGAAACGGTCCAAGTACAGATCCCTGTGGGACCCCGCTTGTTACTTCAAGCCATTCTGAATTCTCTACATTCATGACTACCCTTTGTAAATGATTAAAGCTGTCAACCACGTCAAAAGTTTGCCACCAAATCCATAACCAGCTATAGTTTTCTAACAAGCCTACAGTGAGGCACTGAGTCAAAAGCTTTTCTGTAATCTAAGTAAATGACATCAATACCATAACCATCATCTACTGCATGGGTCCAGTTCTCATATGTCTCCAACAAATTAGTAAAACATGACTTTTTAGTCACAAAGCCATATTGGCATTGAGTTACTATGTCATTGTCTGTTAAATAGTGCATTATCTTTTAACGTATTAAGGATTCCAGGATTTTGACTATCTGTGATGTCAAACTATAATTGTTCGTGCTAGTTTTGGAACCTTTCTTAAAAATAAGAGTAGTGTTTGCTTTTTCCCATTCATTAGGAAGTGTGCCACTATTCAAGGAATATGTAAACAAGACTTCTTGCACAGTTCTTCAATGGCCGAGGATGCAAATTATCAGGACCAGGAGTCTTATTTGGGTTCAGTGACTAAAAATATTTTATGCAACTGAATTTTATTTTACAACATTAGATCTAGTATTGTAATCGTTATAAATGTGTCGGTGTGGTAAAAGCATACCACATATTATTATATAGATCACAATAATGCAGTTTGTTGGGGGTTAGTTTGTATAGCGGAAAATGAATACATGCTGAGACACAGGGCATTAATTCTCTAATAGAACAGGCCTAGCTAGGTGTACATGTGCAACTGTGCATTTAATTACGTAAAGTTCATTCACCAGTATACAGCTGATATCGAGGGGTTAAATTTTTGCTTTTTCAAAGTAGTTGGGAGCTGACAGTGAAAAATATTCCACATTACATTTGGGATTGTTTGCAAAATGCAAATCATGCACAAAATCTTTATATGCATTACTCGGTCTCCACCCCAAAATATTTATTTGCTTTAATATTATATATTAAGTGCTGTGACCACTAGATCAGGTGGGTGCACATGTGATGTAATAAGCATAAAATAATATTATTATAAATGTCACGTCTATCAATTTTTATTTAATGGTCACCCATGTTGTATCTTTCTCAGCCACACCTCTTGTGTTCCAATGTGGTATACTATATACTATCACAATCCATAATATAGTTATACATTATATGTTTTCAAAATATTTCCTCACAGTACCATCAAGAGTGCATAATATTTTTTTATTACGAACTCTTGGTATCATTACGCAATAGCCAATTTTTTTAGCCAACTGAAAACTTTATCATCTTTTACTTTACAGACCTTTCTTGCTATATTTTAATCTGGAAATTTGTAAATCTGGAAATTTGTAAATCTGGCTCAACCTCAAAAAGATTTTTTGGCTATAATAATTATATGGTAGCCTCTTGCCTACTTCATATGTTCATTACCACAATTCGCTTTATTTTTGCACAAAAAATTTCAGAAATTTTTTTTCTGTAAAAACATTTTGTATGATTTACGTGAATACTAAGAGTAGTTTGATCTTGTATAAAAATTTTTGTGCAAGAATTTTCCATACAAATATTGCATAAAAAGATTATTTTACAACAAAAAAAAAAGCAAATTACAATACTTCATTATGCAAGGAACGGGCAGTACCAGATTATAGTGTGTGTGTGTGTGTGTGTGTGTGTATGTGTGTGTGTGTGTATGTGTGTGTGTGTGTGTGTGTGTGTGTGTGGTGTGTGTGTGGTGTGTAATGTGTATACAGTTCACACAGTTTGTCTTTGTAGACAGATGCTGTATTAACAAATTAGAAAATATAATATTATAACACTTAAAATATTTCATTCATATAATAAAAATATTTCATTCAATGATGATACACATATACTAGTTACTAAAGTGAGGTGGTCACTTGATGGCATCAGAAAACATCTGCATGAAATACGTACCATAATAGTCAACCCAGTAGGGACACAGAGAGTAGAGGTGACTGATGAAATAAGTGTCCCATGTGATGTAGTAGTATAAACTCTTTAAGGACAATCCCCTGATCATCCTCTTTGCACAATCCTATTAAATAATTTACTCATTGTCATCATATCATACAGTACAGTATAGTAGAGACCATGAACATTTGTACTGTATACATTACATTCTTATAATAAAAATACTGTATAGCTGGTTTTACTGCATCTATACGAATCTTAAGAACACGACACAAATGCAGCTCTCCACAAAAAAAAACAACTGATGTTCAATACTAGATGTGTTGGAAGAGGAGAGGGAAGCATTGTATCCATGGCTACCATGTTTATAAAGACATTTTGGACTCCTGTCATTGGCAACGAACTTACTTGCATATAAAGAAGTGGGGAATGTGCACAATAGTCGTAGAGGAAGACACAAAAAATAAGTCAGTCAGTCAGCTAGCCAGCCATCCAGTCAGTGAGTCAGTTCGTACAAAATTCAGGTAAATCAAATTTTTTTAGAAACTTGTTGGAAGGGTTTGGGGGTCTAGTCTGAAGACATTTTGGGGTCTGCCAGGCTGTCATGAAGGAAGTGAGGCTGGTTTTGGGGGATATATTGGGGATTTGATTTAATTTCTGCAGTTGTTAGCTATTTGTGTTTGTGTTGTTAGGTTACTTGTTTCTTTTGTAAGGTGGTTGTTGTGCTGTTTGTTTTGTGCATATTGTATAGCTAACTATAGTTCTCAGTTGTATTGTTTTGTGAACACTCCGGTATGGAGGAACGGCCAGTGGAGTATAAACAGATCAATCAATTAATCGATCAACCTCATCAATCAGTCGGGAAGAAAGCTCCATGATCTCTAATACTGTACTAATTTAGCCTTGAAAGCCAGCTAATTGGGGAGTCCTGATGGACACATATTGTTTCATTTGATGCTGGAGTTGTTTACCTACAACCTTATGCAACTGGCCAACTTCTTTCTGTTCAAATAAATAATTTAGCAGCAGAATGTGAGTACCAAATGGCTAGCTAACTACAGTCTGAGGAATAACCAGCTATATACAGCCTTAATTCAGTATTGTACATAACATATTGCCTTAAGTTTTAATGCCACTGCTTGTAACTGGCTTATTCACCCAGTAATTGTGATCAGAGTTTTCAACACAAATGAAACAGGCAGGTAGTTAGCTAAGTAGCCTTCATATCATCACCAGGACAACAACAGTCTAGCCGGTGATACTATTATCTCAAAAACAGAGATAAAAGCAAACACCGCAGGAAACCACAGAAGTCAGAAACCATGATTTAGTTAATCACAGTAGCTGTAGAATATCTTTTATAGTTTCATTGACACTCATCCTCAAGGGCTCACCAGCTATTGGTATTACTCACCTCAGAAGTTATCCCTGGTTCAAACATCAAGTTGGATTTAACCTTCATGTTCTAAACAGCTCTATTAGTGTGCACAAAAGGTAATGGCATTATAACAACCAAGATGTTCTCTTGTCTCAACTGAAACTCCATATTGAGGCTACTAAAATATCCTGTAAAATGTATATGATGATAAGTCACTAAGTTGTCATGGTTACCATGTAGAGCATGTTTACTAGCAGTGTAGGGTGCAATCATCGGTAGCCCCACCCACCCTGAGGTGACATTGTAAGAGTTGTACTATTTTATGAGCAGTGTCTACCTGTCATAGAAGATACAGCTAGTATAGTACCATGACTTTCCCTCAAGTGATCTATTGAAAACTTGGTGAGGTAGACTCCTTGAAGAAGGTTGACTCTGTGGTAAGCATTTTGTAACTTCTCATCCTGTAACTACAAGTACACAAAAAATTTTGGAATTTTCAACTAGAGTAGGGACCATAGCACATCAACAAAAAGTACTGAAACAAGCTGGAGTAGTACATGCACAGTGAAACAATAAGAAGTGTTATATCTCTACTGTGCATTTCCATTATGGTATCTTGAGCACAGTAGGGATATAACACTTCTTATTGTTTTATTGTGATTTAATATCATGTAATACTCCAACTTGTTTCAGTACTTTTTATCTATGTTCTATGGTCCCTACTCTAGTTGAAAATTCCAATTTTTTTGTGTACTTGTTTGTTAACTTTTTTTTGTAAATAATAATTATTATGACTGGTGAACCCACGCATACCACATCAAATGAAATGATGCTGCGCATCAATTATCGTCTGAAAAATGAAGGATCCATTACGCTTCGTTGTCAGCTATGTTCAATCCATTATACAGCAGTACGAATCAAGAACTGTTCGAAAAGCACATCTGCAATCAAAGTAGCCACTATGAAAAATATGGACGATTTCCACTACAAAGGGAAGCCATCATGTGCTACTGCCAAATCAACACTTTTCGCTGTAAGCAAAGATGACTGGGGCACAAAGGAAGACACTGGTAAGTCCATGAAGAATGCATTGTATGTACTGTGGTATGACAAAAGGCACCTCTCGGGTCGAAGCGACTTTGAACAATGAAAAAATCAAGTCCGTAATCTTAGCCGTTATCGAGTTACGCTTGTCTGAAGGTATCAGTTACTCAGTCAGTCACTCAGTCACTAAAAATTCTGTTAAATAATTGTTTTAAAAAAACTCTATAGCAACTTGTTGAAAGCATTTCGCGTCAATCTGAAGGCTTGTTTGGCCTTAGTTTTCCCTAACCAATACTGCCTCATTGTCGTCAGGGAAAAGTGAGGCTGGCTTTGGGTGATGTTTTTTATAGACCATACCCAAACCTTTGTCTCCCTACTATACAGTACGATAGTACTGTATAGAAGTATATGTAGAGCATTTGTTTACATAGCAACTGGTGAAATGTTTGGGATATTAAAATCCAGCAGTTCCATAAGTTAGCGATACCGTATTATTATGATCCTTCTGTAGTAGGAGGTGCTCCATCTAGTTATGAGACACTTTTAATATTACTTTCATCACATTATCAAATGCTCTAATAGAATAGTCAGCGAACCTGTTAGAGTATAATTATTCTGTACACTTGGAATTATATTGTGGCAATTCACGTCAGTGACCTCACCACACATCACTGCATCATTGATACTTCATATTTTGCATGCTTTTCATTTCTTCAAAAAATGCTCTTCTACAACCTGTGCCATACTGATGGAACTGTACAAACACACACACCAGTCAAGAATATGAGTTAATTACATGGCTGCACACATTTCTAAGTTGTATCACTCACGCCACTGAATTTTCTATTAACTACCTAACTAACTAACTGATGTCTTCAGCCTTCAAAAAAAATTTTAGACTAAAATCCTTACAGCAATCACACTTACTTGTAAACACCAAGGAAGGTTTCACCCTACAGTATAGTATACAATATAACTGATATGAAGTGGGTGTGGTCTTACCGGGTCCTCGTAATCTGTGAACATTGTTAGAGGAGGAGAATAGGCAGCATTGAGTATCAAGATGTCAATCCCTCCCAAATGTTTAACAGCTTCACTAACTAGTAACCTACAAATATCACACTACACACACAAATCACTACTACATGATTATCTTCACTTGTTGTCCTCCTCTTTCCCAACATCTGCTCTCACTACAAACACATCTTGTGAATATTTTTGACATAGGTTTTGAGTATCTTTCAACTTGCTCTCAGTACGAGCAGCTATCACCAGTCTACACACAGTGACATCAACTTCACATTACTGGACAATCACTAACCATACCTAGCTCCTAACTGAGATAGTCTAATAGCAAGATCCTTCCCAATACCTTCTGATGCTCCAGTTAGTATAATCCTCTTGTCCTTGTAGTAACCTGATAACATATACCAAGGAAGAAATTTGTTGACGATTTGAGCATTTCTACATTCAACAGTTTTAATGTAAAGTTTCTAACTACTCCGTCAAGTGCCAGAACAAAGTTCCCGACAAAATTGTAATTGGTCGAATAAACATGAAGCTTACTGGACACACCAATACACTGCATGGACACAAATGCATAGCACTTTGCCAATTGTGCTGCCAAGTAGCCTGAGTGTTGTTTGTCACAGCCACAAAGCTGTTGTATACCATATAGCCTAAATATTTTGAGGGGCAAATTTTTTTGAGGTTAAGCAATGTTGCTGAAAGTAAAATTTTTTTGCAGATTTGCTAACACTCCCAAAATATATTAGACTATATGGAGGTCAAGGATAAAATATTGGTAACACCCAAAACCACAAAACCAGCAAATTTTTCCCTTCAAAATATTTAGGCTATACGGTAGCTACTTTTATGGGGTTTCAGTACAGCAGAGCCTGAGAGGGGTTGACCATATAGCCTAAATATTTTGAGGGATTGATCTTGAGGTATTGGAGGAAATTTTATCCTTGCAATATTGAGACCTCCATTATGGTCTGCTACATTCTGGGAATGTTTGCAAATCTTATTTTTACATACATTGCTGAACCTCGAAAATATTGCCCTTCAAAATATTTAGGCTATACAGTATTTGTGGTCCCTCCCTTGGGTTGCAAGAATGTAGCATCTCCTAGCAACCAAATGGTAGTTAGAATAAACAGTAATGCATAGCTCAGAATAAGGCTTCCCCTTGCACTTTTGAAAGGACACAATATCTTGCCAAATCCTGTATGGTCGAAAAATGGAGAATTTGTGTCCATTGTCTGTCTGTTATCATAAGCCTGCTTCCTGTTTAGGTACCTAGTGGGGTGGAAGACATTTGGTTGTGAGCATAGCCTGGCACACATGATTAATGAAATGCCAAAAATACAAGCAGCAAAATAAGTGTGCATGTTGATTCTTGGTACCTAAACAAACCATGAGTTCACTGAACTTGCCATGTCAACATATAGAGAGTCTAGATGACGTTGGTAGCAGGTAGGAAACCAATACCCACATTCCTAGGAATGGCCAGGATATATTAGCTATGAAAGGATATTAAAACATCACTGTAAGCCATGGATGGAGAAACAGATGGGTTTAACGAAACATGTGTCACTATATTACATCATTTTCGCATAATGCAATCTGGATTTATGTAGGGCAAAAGGATCGGGAAATCATTGTAGGGCAAACGTTTTCAAAGTGTTTCTGCACACTGCAGTACTGCATGAAGCAATCACTATCTGAAATACAAACCTGGTAGTCGTACTTTATCAATACTCGGGATTTGCTGAAAAAGAATAACGGGGTCACTTTTCTGTGTAGCTGGTTTATAAATGCAAAATTTAAATTACCTTCTAAAACTTACTGAAAAGTAACGATAAGTTCCAGTTGACATCGATTTCTTTTGCCCTACAAAAATGGCAGGTAATTTGTGCATGCAGTGCATTTTATGACCACGTCTTCTTGTTAAACACGCCTATAGGTGAGAGGGGGCACCACATGGAGGGGCAGTGCCCCTTCACTTTTCCAGTGCTCAGCAGATAAAATACAGCAACTATTATACCCTTTTACTCATTAGCCAACTTAATTTGCCTTGATTTAGTAGAATTAGTACTAAAAGTTATGCAAGAATGGAATACCACCTTTTCCCCCAGGTATTCCATCTAGCCTGGCAAAAAAGAAAGCAAAATATGTGAATCGGTATTGGTAGCACAATATTGAAAGATACTCCAATAGAACAGTTATAACTACTCTAATAGAACATTCAGCGGAAACATAAAAGTTAGCTCTGGTAGTATCTACAAGTAATCAAGTGCACAAGTCTATCTCAAATACTGATGATGCTATACTTGTACAGTATCTAATACTCATTGCCATAATTAGTGTTGTTAAATGGTACGGTTCTTTTACAGACAAACCTCTCTAATCCAATACCTGCGTAATCTAGAATCCTCTCTAATCCGACCAAAATGTCATTTACTAACACTTTTGTATAGAAAACAACCTCTGTAATCTGACACCTCTGTACTCCATAATCTGACACAAAATTTGATTCCCTCGACTTGGAAATATATTACTTTTGATGTTTCTAATCCAACAGAGAACAACAGCAGCATTGATAACAATCACAGAAAATAATCTTTGAGCAACCAAAGCATTTATTAGTTGACAATAATTTTATAAAAGCTGTAATACTTGCAAATTCTAAAATTAATTCATGTTAGAAATATTGTGTGATCCATTTTATCTATAATTTACAGTGTACTGCATAATCCGACATAATTCTAGATATTGCACAAATACACAGAGGTGACTTGATAATCCAACAACCTCCTTAATCCAGCAAAATTTATGGCTCCCATTGAGCATCAGATTAGAGAGGTTTGACCTTAGTATTGCAGGGGCGGATCCAGATTTTTAAAAAGGGGGGTTCCACTTTGGAATTGCAATTTCAGCCTAGCTGTAAGATGAAGACAAAAAGAAAAAAAAAAGGCCGTCACCTGCTGATAATTGCTACCCCTCACCATAGATGTCTATATTTCCTAATTTATAACTAGATACATAGCTTGCTACACTGCTCCTTAAAAGACTACTGTGACTGCTCTATTAGAGTATCTCGAGTAAGGAGGCTCTTTCAAAAGGGGGTTCCATGGAACCCTTTGAACCCCCCCTGGATCCGCCCCTGTATTGTGGTACAATTGCAGTATTGCATAATTTGCAATACATGCATATACTTACATTGATTTCAGCACTCTGGCTTGGTACAATATTAATTTTTAAATTTCACTATATAGTCCTAGTCACGGTAAACTGCAAGTTATAGACTCACTAGTTTTCATATTGGATGCTAGTGAGTCTGCCATCTTTGACCATAGTATGTCTGTACCTTTTTTCTTTGGGATCAGTTGCATACTACTGTACTTCACTTATCCATTTTCCGTTTTGAATGGTGCTTTGATACATTGATGCTCCAGTTAGTGTACAATAAATATTAAGCTGGCATAATGCAAGAAAGCTGTTTAAAGTTACAGGACTCAGTTTTAACAGTACTGCAAAAATTCAACACTATTTGCAAATGTTATTTGTAAAAATGCAACGGTATTTGTACTCGGTAGTTGAATGCAATTATAGTATTGCTCAATGCTAGCAATAATATTATAATCTGAGTATACATGTGCACACTACCGAAAATGCTCTCAGAATATTGAATTTCAAAGCATTCAGATTTCCTGTAGGGACATGCCCCCTAGTATTGGCACCCTTTGAATGCCAGTGTGCTTCACACACTAAGATGATTCTTAAATGCTTCCTAAATGGGGTGTGGCAGCCACCCTACATGACTTTTCCACCCACTTTGGTAGTCTGGCGCTGCCCGCCCCTTCGCAAAAAGTAAGGGTCTGGTGAAATACTAAATCATTTCTACTGCCCAGATTCGGCGGTAGCCAATTAATGTGTGCCAATGATGTTCACACATAAATCGCCTTGGCAACGCAATGCGTTTGTTCGAATTGAAGGGCAATCATCTGACATCACAAGCAGCAAGTGCGCTGTCTAATTGAATTCCTTTTGAAATGATTTGGTATTTGTATTTCCCCAGACCCTTACTTTTTGCGAAGGGGCGGGTGGCGCCAGACTACCACTTTGGAGTATTGTCTCTATCCTTGCTGTAAGAAATTCTTGGAGGGTGTTTGTATAATACATACACCAGTGATACAGTGGGACCATGTGTCCCACAGGCCTTTTGGTATACAGGCTCTGCCTTTACGAAGTACTTTAATCATAATATAATAACATCACATAAATGTTGTTTTTCGTACAAAGGCTTGCACTGCTGCACCTGTACAGTTGGCAAAGCTAGCCATGTGAACACGCACTCACTCACTTTCCACATCCACGTAGTTGGTCCACTGTACTACGACTAGTGATACTAGTAAGATAATGATCGGAGTGACCACTGTCCACAACGCGAAACACATTTTGACTCAGTCGCATAAACTTTAATTAATTCTGCAGGCGTTTTATGTTAAGGTCAAGCTTAATTTATTTTGGTGGCGCGAAGTACAATGCACTCTAAAACTGACCTTTGAAAGCCTCAATACATTACCGGTATTCCTCATGTTGTTTCCACAAGTGTATATTTCATGTACACTGTGTGCATGTAGCGTTAGTTACACCATCCCATAATTGTTTGCTGTTTCTATAGCTACATACTCCAATTAGTGCGCACCTTAGTTGTTTGCAATGGCTGCTCCGTTGAAGGAGAGTTTATTGGTGAACGAAAACGACCTCAAGTCCACTCTGATGAGCCAGAAACTTCGAGCTGAGCAGCATCGCACCAACTACGAGACGCTGAAGGCTCAACACATCGTACTACAGAAGGTTCATTGGCTGGTCAAAGGTTTACATGTAGTGTTACTACTCGTGTAACAGGAACACACGGGACTGCAGTCAGAGTACAAGGGACTGTCGGAGCAGTATGAAGTAATGAAGAGCAAATGTGAGGAGATCATTGCTCAACTACAACAAGAGAGAGATGATAAGATTGCTGAGTGTGAGGAAGTGAGGGCACAGGTTAGCATCACGTGCATTCCTCAGTAAATTGTTTACAGCAAAATATGCAGGTTTTAACAGGACAGAAGCTGGAGGTGATAAAGTTGAGAATAGCCGAGGAGATAGAAGGCCCATACAGGAAGGTACATTCTCTCTTTTGTGACGGTACAATAATATTGTGTTGTGTTAGCATATACAAGTGATGGAGAATGAACTGGAGACATTTCGCAGGTATAAACCATGCAGTACACTAAGTTTTTATTTATGTAAACTACATGGGTTTTGCACACTAACAATATGTGTACACTGTACAAGGGATTGTTATTTTACAGTGACTATAACAAGATGAGATACAACTACTCGTTTCTTAAAACAGAGCATGAAAATCTCAAGGTGTGTAGAGAGTGCACGTGTGTGTGTGTGTGTGTTGTGTTTTGTTTATCTCATGCTGCTGTTACAGAGCAAACACCAGACAATAGTTGAGGAGTTACAAGCAAGACATCAAGCAGAGGTGAGCACACAGGTGACCATTCCAACCTGTTAACAGTGTATACTACAGATCAGCCGGTATCAAGAAGAGAGGAGGGAGCTGCTTTCCAAACAAGAACAAAACATCCCCGCTAATGTGAGACAGACACGACAACTACAACGAGAGAACACAGAGGTTAGTCATTACCAGTTGTCATTGACTACAGGTCAAGTGATCTACAGTTGGAGCAGAAGATTAAGAGTTTGCTGTCAGAGTTGGAGGAGAAGGAAGGAAAAATGGAGCAATCTAACATGACCAATGAACAGGTTGGTGTGGAAGCTGTTGGGGAGGTGTTGTGTAACGGCTGCTATAGGTTAATAGGTCACTGTCCAGGAAGGTAGCTGAACTAGAGGCTACTAACCTTGCCCTGGACAGAGAGGCTGGTACGTTACGGGAACACATCAAGAGACTACAAGATGAGATAGCAATGACTCATAAACAACACTTGTCACTTAGTGAAGAAGTGATGAATGCTCAGAGAGAGAACACCACATTGCAGAGGTGGAGAATGATATGGTGTTGTATGATATAGACACGAGTTTATTGTCATGTGTTGTGGTAGACAAATGGATGAGTTGACTCACTCACACAAAACTGCTATCAGTGAACTAACAATGAGGTAGTGTGTATATGTGATGTGTGTGTTGTGTTACTGAGTGTTACACTCTGTCACTGCACTGAGGGCTTTGCCCCATATCACTGAGGGTTACATTCTACAGGTTACATACTGTGTCACTGAGAGTTACACACTGTGTCACTGATAGTTATACACTGTGTCACTGCGAGTTACACACTGTGTCACTTACACCCCATATCTTTTAGGGTTACTACACCATGCCCTTGAGGGTTATGTACTACATCACTGAGGATAATATATGTATTTCTCACTGTCACTGAGGGTTATCATTACAGACACTCACAGGAATGCAGTGACATCACCAGACAGAAGGACTCGGCACTATCAGAGTTAGACTCTTGCAGGTCAAGGATTGAAGTGTTGGAACAAGCCATACAACAGCAAGAGGCATCTTTATCCAACATGGTAATAATATGTCATTACATCATCTGTACACTAGGGAAATGTTGAGGTGTATGCTTATACCAAATTTCTATGGATCTCATTGGCTATATGGAGTTGTTGAAAATCAAGGTAGACGTAAGGGTCTGGATTCTGATAAGCCTGTAGTTCTCATTCCCTACAAGATGTTAGTGATACACCACCACTGGGTCCACTGGCTGGTTACTCAGTGATGGGAATCTTCAAACCTCAATGTTAAGCGATTGTTCAGGGCTCTAGTCATCCAAACACTTCACATGGCTGAGAATGTTGGATTATGTATGCATGTCATATGACATCACACAGGGTCGGGAGGTAGAGCAGAGAGTACAACAAGTGAAGGAACAAGAGTGGAGTAAGATAGCTAGCCTACAACAGGATAAGATACAGTTAGAAGAAGACCTCACTAAGGTTCAACAACACAACGCTACCTACTTGTCCAGTCAGCAAGTGATGGCTGATAAACATCGAGATGAGATGAGACAAGTACTAGCTGATAAGGTAACCATGCAGTAACTAGGAGATCATGTGATCCTGTTGTTATAGTCTAACATCAAAGAGGAGCTTGATGAGATGAGGTCACAGTATCATCAGCAATCTATCCAGTTGAAGGGAGTGCAACAAGTGAGCTGCTTTAATGAGGGGTTAGACTTTTTTGTAGCAAGACAACTTTTTTTTTGGGGGGGGAGGGGGAGGACCAACCACCTAATCTCTAGTTAGCTCATCTTGGAGCTATCAATATGGTAAAAATATAGTGGTTTTCAAAATTAAAATACAGTTGCCTTAACATTTATAATTCACCAGGAGGAGAAAGCTATGAAAGCATAACGACTGAAATGTGATCACAGCTTATTCATGGATGCCTCTACTCAAAATATTGTAGTAAATGTGCAGTAGCTATTTTAGTCATGCAGTTTGTATATCTATAACCTTCTGTGTTGTAATATTGAGTTATTGGACAAGAAGAAAATAAAACTGAGTATTAGCCTAACTGAGGGTTGTCTGTCATCCAAAATAATGTTTTCCTGTTTCTGCAAAAAAAAAAAAAAAAAAATTGCTGGAACAATTTCCTGGCTAGGTAAGGTGATTGTCTGTTAACAGTGACTGCTCAATTAGAGTAGTTTGATTAGGGGTGTGCAACCTATACTGTGTATTACGTTACGGGATATGTTCATTTTATATACAAGCAATGGTTTTATGTTATATTAAACTGACCTGTATTTATTTGTGCATGGTCATGATTTCCTCTGACATCATTTCAGATAGAGGCCATTACTGAGGTGGTCAATTGTTGTTCTGTGTATATTTCAGCCCCTCCACCTTTTAAGATTGAGATTACTCCACTCTAATAGAGCAGTCAAATACTTAAGAAAACACCTAGAAACCAAATTCAATCCCTGATTTTTCAAAAACTACTAAGAGGATGCCCCCAAATCCTAGATGCAGCAGCTGAGTGCATGTACACAAAGTGTGTAGATTGTACCAACAAATTATCACCTTTTGAGCCCCCTTAATTAAAATTGCTACATCCCGGCCAGACAATGTAACAGTCAAGTGCATTTTGAATAATGAGTTATTCAACTGCGGGAGATTTACTGCTCTGAGACTTAATATAATGTATTGCCTTGAACGGCCTATAAATGTCTGGTCACCTTAGCAACGAGGGGTAGAGAAACATTACAACAGAAATTAAGGTCTGAGCCACAATATGAGACAATACAGTACTTAACAGTTAGTGGCCAAAAAGTGTTACACTAGTCACTTCTACTACCACAGGAGTTGGTCTCACTGAAGGACAGCCACAAGAAGTACCACACATTACAAACTGAACACCACAAGTGAGTACTACATGTTAAGGAGTGATAGTACCTGTGTGTTGTGTGTAGTGTGGTGGAGAGGTCACACCAGTTACAGTCACAATGTGATAAGCTACAAAGTATGGCACATCTACTGGAAGAACAGTTAGGTTAGTGTAGTGTGTAGAGTGTAGTTAATAGTCTTAGTATATGGGATAGTATGGTTATTGGTATTAACTAGGAAAGCAAAAAATGCCAATGACCTATATCAAGAGTATTATACTATTACCTATATCCAAAATGACATCACAAACATAAAATGGCCACCAGTAGTGATGCTTTCGAGTACAGGCACTTATGGAGAAAAATTTTGATTGATCGTATTTCAGAATATACGGAGCTCTAAATAACAGGTATGGTTATAAATAATACAAAGACGAACTTACACTATAGTCAAAATCTATGATTAAAAAAGATGCTTAAATAATTTTTTGTGATGTCTTATAACCATGCCTGTTGGCTGTAGCTCCGTATCTTTTTTTCTCAGCTGAAATATGACCAATCAAAAATTTTCTCCATAGGCGTCTACTGGAAAGTATTATAGCCCCCCCCCCCCCCACTATTGGTGGCAATTTTATGTTTGTGATGTGATTTCAGATAGGAGTCAATTGTCTATGTCTCACACAATGGATGAGGTACTGTATAGCCTAAATATTTTAAGGGGCAAAAATTTTGAAGTTGAACAATATTACCTAATTAAGATTTGCAAACAATCCCAAGACTATATTAGGAGGTCTAAATATTTCAAGGACAAAATTTTTGCTGTTAAACCCCCTAAAACTTTGAAATCAGCAAAAAAAATTCCCTCAAATATTTAGGCTATACAGTACTGTTGGGACTTTGGGTGCCCACACCTTCACCTGTGAGACATGGTACAGTCTCCTGTCCTACCCCAGGAGGATTTGCCTGCACTGACTTGTAGCACCTGAGTAGCACACAGGGTAAGCATGACTGTGTATACAGCAGCCTAAGGTTTTGCATTGTGTATGTATTTTGTGTGTACATGTATGTGGTAGGTATGGTGAAGATGGAGTTACAGAAGAGCCAATATGAGTGTGCCCTGACCATAGACCAACACAAGTATGACACACTACACTACTGTACACATTACACTACACTACACCACACTACGCTACACTACACTACACTACACTGCATTACACTACTGTACACTACACCACACTACTGTTCACTACACTACACTACACTACACTACTGTACACACTATACTACACTACACTACACTACTGTACACACTACAACACTACACTACACTACTGTACACACTACACTACACATTACACTACTGTACACTACACCACACTACTGTTCACTACACTACACTGCTGTACACTACACTACACTACACTACTGTACATACTACACTACACTACACTACTGTACACACTACAACACTACACTACACACTACACTACACTACTGTACACACTACACAACACTACACTACTGTACACACTATACTACACTACAACACAATTCACTACTTGTATACTGTTAAGGAAATCCTGGGAAGAGGAGAGAACTCAGTTAACATCAAGACTTGCTGATTATAAGGACAAGCAACGATCTTGTCAAGCCAAGCTGGCATCTTTAGAAGAGTCTAACAAAAAGGTACAATGATTCTTCTCTTCTAAATTAACAGAATATCACCTCCATATAAGGGCAAGGATTTTGGTCCCAGTAGGTCTAGTCTCATACATTTTTACCTCTGGAAGAGGAAAACCTTGTTCCTAAAGTTACTGAGATGTCTTGTTACTATGTACTAACCATTATTAGCAACGTAAACTATACAAACACAAGACTCAAGAACTGAAGAGGAAGATTGAGTTGCTGGAAGCTAAAGAGGAGCAACTTGTGCTAGAACGCGACACAGAGAAGTGAGTCCCTCTTTGTCGCACTTCTTGAGGTGTCGTGTTTCTAATAGGAAGTTACGAGAAGTGGAGAAAGAGAAGATGAAACGAAAGTTCGTGGAGATTCAGAGGAGACAGAAGGAATTCCGTTACCTCTTACATCAAGACCACACACAACCATTCCTCCCAGGAGAGTCCACATTATTTACTGTCCCACCCCTAGTCAATCTAACCAATCAGGTAAGAGTATATGAGGCTTGCATGACACAATAATGATGATGTCACTATACAGGAAGTACAACACAGGAAGGAGCTAAAGGAAGTACATGAGAGATTAGAACACATTGCAGCTAGTCAAACACACTTTGATGACCAACACTCCATTAGTAGTGACTCGTTAGTCAGTGACCACAGCCAGTCATTATGATCATCATCTGTATATTTTAATATTTTATAGCTATAACCACTTTTATTGAAGTTGATGGCTTATACAAGTGATCCCAGGCTCTGTAGCTTCAATTAGGTACTTGTCTGGATTGCAAGTTATAGTAAACACCTGGGTCTGAGCCATATCATCTGAACATAGATTACGTACCCAGTATATTATATGTAGTTAGGTTGCTTAAAGCCAAATTTAAAACTAACGTGGACACAAGTGACAATAGCACCAAACTTTCTCCATATATGTAGTACAACCTTAACTTTAATTTTTTGATAGGATCCATCTTATTCTCAAAAGAGCCTTCCCATAGAAGCATTTATAGTCATGTAACTAAAAAGTGTTCAACATCGGCAAGCCATATAAGTGCTAGTTTTGTTCTATTTCATGCAAGAGAAAATTATGCAGTGTTGAAACCAAGAGCTGATAAACAATAATATTACTCTCACAAGCTTTATTCAATGCTGACAAGTAATTTTTTCATTCATACTGACTGTAACCGGATCCGCAAAAAGGTACCTTTTCCACACACAAAATTTGACCCATTTTAAAGCTTCATAACCTTTTGATCATGGTATGTAATAGCCTGAAATTTTCCATGGGTGCAACTACAGTATCTGGCTGCATTCTGGTTCTAAGAGCAATTTAATCAGTTTGAGGAGTCAAGTGTTACATCATTTTGTTTGCTGGTATGTAAAATGTGGCAAATCCGGTCGCCTATAGTTTACAGCGTATACAGCTTGTATTATCCACAAACTGTATAGAGAAATTTCTCTATAGTTGCTCACTATGGAAATGAATATACACTGTAATATTTGCAGTAATTAGTTTGTGATATATAAATGAAATATCTCTTACATAATACTTTTTATTTATTTATCTATTAATGCTTTGCAGCACAAGTGCTGAAGGTCTGGTCCTACTGCCTGTTCTAGCGTTAATCGAATGGCTGCAGGTTTGAGGCTCCCAGGACCAGTCATGGATTTTTTCTCCTTTTTTCACCTTTTCAAACATACTTTCTGTAACAACTTTAAACAGGCTGTATAGGACCAGGTGTCCTACAGAACTTCAGCACTTGTGCTGTAAAGCCTTAATAAATAAATAATTAAATACTGTAGTCATTCAGATGTCACATCTCATATACAGAATTCATTTTGTGCTTGCTTGGGAAGTAGCTGTAGCTTGATAACTTACCAGCTTATACTACACCAGCTCTTGTTATTTAGTATGAAAATATGTGTTATTGCTACATGCATGATTTTGTGTTTATGCTGAAGTCACATGCATGCATGCATGTGACTTCAGCATAAACACAAAATCATGCATGACCACAACAATAAGGTCCTTCATACCATTAATGCAGCAGTACAGCTGTACACCACGTAAGATAAATTCCTTTACTCAAGTCTCAAGTTGAATTAATGCTAAAAGTGTATATTTGTAGGAGTGGATATGTAATGTATAGGATTTCACCAGGGTTTGTGAGAGCAAAGTGTGGTTTAAGTACAGTATAACCATGGGATGCAGTCACCATGGATTTTTTTCATGAATCTCCAAACAGCTTTCATTGAGCAAAGGTAGAGTATAAATGACTAACTACGTACATGTAAATATAATTGCCTTGCTACCAGAGCTTGACTGGACATGCAGGTATGTATATATATCAAATGCTATAGTTTAGCAGTGAAAAATAACTTTTAGTGTAACATGTTTGCATTCACCATTACCGTGAAACTTAGCAGCTGAAAATTACGCATAGTTAACTTTGACATGCTAGAATAGGATGTAAAGAACACAGAATTGCAATATTTCATCGATCAGTTAATCAAAAGTGTAGAATTTCAACTATGACATGTTTGGCACAATTGGATGCATACAATATTGGGTAAGATAGCTGTGCTGAAATCACATGCAAAGAAGAATTCAACTAGCACAGCAGTCATGGTAATTTATTACTGTGTAGCAGAACTTTATAGATGACTGTTCTGTATTATTTATTCAATAAATTAGTCCTGCAAATATAATTTTGACCATGCAGCACTGATTAGTTTTCAGAAGAGTTTAGTTCTTTTCCTTGCTGTTTTTATCTTTCTGTTATGGTACGCTTGTTGTATCATAAGTAAACAAGTGATGAAATGTACTCTACTGGCTTCTCCTATAAGCAAGTACATGGTTGAACTTTTGAGGGGATAATCACTCCTAGATCTGGGCCCCTAGGCTGGAAATTGTACACTTTCAGAGCAAGCTAATCTAAAGATTCTACCTGTCAGAATACGTACATACTTGAGGAGAGTGCACATGCACTGCACATTGGTGCACAACACAGCGTAGGGATAGCTACTTGTGGTGGTCTGGTGGATTATTGCATGTTTTAAGTGATTGTGGTTCAAGTGAATGTAAAATGCAGTGTGGAGATGTGCTTATCTTTGTGTTACAGGACTGCCCGACTGCTCTAATAGAGTAATTGTGAATAAAGCTTAAAAACATAGACATGTGTTGATAAATATTTAATAATTTAATGACATAATTTATAATTTAATGCCACTTGAAATACTCTAGGTTATTCTGAAGTTTCAAATTACTAATTAAAACACCAAAATTGCAAAAAGGCATATTTCCGAGCCTTGGATGGCTTCCCAGCATGCATACCTTAGGTGTATCCTATAAAATTTTTTAATCTAATGTGGTAAGGAACTCACAGAAGAAAATTGGTACTCTTGTCAGTTGTGTCCACATTTTTTTGCCAAGCCACCTAACCAATAATCTATGATCTGAGGTTATGTAACTTTAAAATGTTTTAGCCCATGCGCTAGTAACTAGGCACAGCGACTTGACATTGAGATGAGCCGCAAGCGCAAGCTCGAGGACACTTCAGCAGGTAGTGCTAAGAAGCCCGCTACATCACTGGCGAGTTGGACTACGGTGGAGGATTTCAATATAACGCGCTGTAGACAGTTAAATGATATGCATATTGAACCGTTTAAAGGCCCAGTGCTTTACTGGATGTCAAGAGACCAGCGCGTACAAGGTGAGCTAAAAATTTGCGACTCTAATAAAACACACACTACAGATAACTGGGCTCTGATATTTGCTCAGAAACTGGCTAACAAAGTGAGGGTCCCTCTGTGTGTGTGCTTCTGTCTGGTGTCAAGCTTCCTCGGAGCTACTATCCGCCATTATGGGTTTATGTTGAAAGGCCTACAAGAGGTGGAGAAGGTATCTCACATATCTCCATATTTAACTGGTGACATTTCCACCATTGTAGGAGCTGCGTAGTCTACAAATACCATTCTATTTGTTGTGTGGTACGGCTAAACAACAAATCCCATTGTTTACATCGCAACACAAAGTGTCAGCAGTTGTGTGTGACTTTGCTCCACTGAGGGTACCACTACAATGGAGCAAGGATGTGGCTGGGGAACTGAAGAAACAAGGGCTTCCATTAATACAAGTAATGCACCTATCAATGTTAAGCCCCACTACCCCCCTCCCGGGCTTACTAGGGGATTATTGGGGGATTTTGACCTGATTTGATCTGAAACTCTGCTCCACTAGTGGGGCATTTGACCGCTCGAAAGTTTAGGCATTTGTTTTAACTTGCAAGCTAAAGGAATTGACCTGTTTCCTAAAGTGCCTAACAGCCATACTACATGGAGATTTGACCACTAGTTGCTCCCCCATGGGTGGAGAATTTGATTTTTCAAAAAGTCAAATCCCCACCATTTCCCCCACTACGCCTGGGAGGGGGTAGGTGGGGGATAACATTGATAGGTGCATAAGTAACAGAGCAATGTATACCAAATTGACTGTTCTACTAGAGTATTCAATGGTGTTACTATGTTACCATGTTCCATTGGTTCCACATTCACATGCTAGTCACATTTTGGTCACATGCTAGTCACACTTTTATAAACATTTCAGGTTGATTCTCACAACATTGTTCCAGTATGGGAGGCATCAGACAAACAGGAGTATGCCGCTCGAACTATTAGGAGTAAACTACACAAGAAGTTACCGGAATATTTGGAGGAATTCCCTTTGGTGGAGAAACATCTTCACAAACAAGACATAGTCAGTCATTGTGTTGTTAGCCTGTCCACTTTGTTCCAAATATTGTTGTTATTATTATAGCCACCATCTACTGATTGGCAGAAGGCCTTTGCCAGTTTAAGAGTTGATAAAAGTGTTGGAGAAGTGTCCTGGGCAACCCCAGGCACCAGGGCTGGACTAAAGAAGTTGGAAGAGTTTTGTGATAAGAGATTGAAGCAGTTTGATGCTAAGAGAAATGATCCTACCAGTGATAGTTTGAGCGGCTTATCACCATGGTTACACTTTGGTGGGTAATATATAGAACACTTTATTGTATTGATCATGTGATCCAGGTCAGGTGAGCACACAACGGTGCATCATGAGGGTCAGCAGTCACAAGGGATCGTCTGTTGCTGCATCTGTTGCTAGTTTTGTTGAAGAGGCTTTTGTTCGTCGAGAGCTTAGTGAGAATTTCTGTTTCTACAATAATAACTATGATAGCATCAATGGAGCTGCTGACTGGGCCAGAGCTACTCTACAGGTGAAAAGTTGGTGTGTAGTAGTAGTAACATGTGTAATAGTAGTATTGTGTGTATTGTTTGTGTTGTGTGGGTATTGTAGTGTGTGTAGTGTATGACTTGTGTGGTCCATATTACGAGTGTTATGAGATTATTACATCTCCCACTGACTGTTCAATTAGAGTATTTTGTTGTTAGTGAGTGTATGTTCTATTAGAGTTGTTAAGCTGTGATCTTTTGCTGTATCAGTAGAATGGAATATTCTATTATTAATTGATGTATAAGGTGATGTTGTGTCATACATCACATCACATGTGTCATGTGTAGGTACACTGTAAAGACAAGAGGGATCATGTCTACACTCTGGAGCAGTTTGAGAATGCCAGAACACATGACGACTTGTGGAATGCAGCCCAGGTGAGCCCCACCCCCTAGTTCCTGCATATTCCAGCCACTCACACACTACTACAGCTACAAATGGTGAATGAGGGTAAGATGCATGGCTTCCTCCGCATGTACTGGGCCAAGAAGATCCTTGAGTGGAGCAGCTCACCACAGAAGGCATTAGAAATTGCCATCTACCTCAATGACAGATATGAACTAGATGGGAGAGACCCCAATGGATATGTAGGTATGTTACCTTATCACTTGCCGCAGTAAATGTTAAGTTCACATAGTTTGCCTCTCATGTGGTAGAGACTCTGATATTGATATGCAACTTTAAGGGACTCCTTGGTAAATACCTGTGCTTGCATAGGGGATCCCCCAGACCTTAATCTCTCTACTAGTTATCACACGAAATATAATAGTTCTCAAATAATGACTACAAGTATACTGTAATAGTGACAGAGCGTTTTAGTTGTTTAGTGCTACAATTGGTTCACGGTATTCTTCATATGTTCCAGTAACCCAGTTCTCATCTGGTAATAGTTTAGTATCCATCTCAATGCTATGAGTGAGTGAGTACCTCATCCTCCACTTCATCACCTTATCATGTAGTGAAGTCTTCACCAGTCTCCCACAAGTGTGCTGTACACAGTGACACAATAGGGAGATAGTGATGTAGGCCACTGCCATACTAACTATTATTAGTATTACTAATGATGACTGGTCTACATTAACTAGTACATAAACTGTTAACACGTTGAGCATCAGCCCTAATTCCTGGAGGTTTAGTAGGTTACTGTTGAATGGTGACAAGTATCCATGTACACACATCACACAGCCAATGATCAGGGTAGCTACTGTCAAGTTATTATTCTTACTAAGTGCTGTAATACCCAGTAGTATTGTTCTGATAACTAGCTGATATCCAGTCCAGTAATAGTATCTGTCTTGATATGGTGCCTTGTAGGGATCAAGAAGTGGCTTAAACCTTTGTATCAGTCTAAACCTTGCTAGTTGCCTGTTAAACAACAATACAATATTAAATGGTATCAGTATGAGTAATGAGATGAGGTTGATGGCAAACAGTGGAGCGTGTTGTCGTCCAAACAATGGCACATCAGTACTCACTGACCATACCAGCCTACTGGACTGACCTGATCTTGATAACGTGATTATTTCAGTATAGGAGAATAGTACAATACAAGTTGTGATCAATATCTTAGTATAAGACAATAAGAACAGTGTAGCTAGTACTGGCAGGCCTCTTTGTGCTGTAACTCTCTGCACCAGGGTGGAGTAGCGACTAGCGATGATCAGTAAACCTGCAATGAATATGAGGTAGAAGGGGAATGCCAACTGTAACCACATCGTCATATATCCATCCATCCCATCATAGAAACACACCTCTACACCGAGGTCAAGATTAGCCAGTGCTATTATCACATATACCGGACTATGAGAGGAGTTGGTTGGGAATAACAATGTCTTGTTGATACTCAGTAAATTAACATATAATATAAATGTACTAATAACTCCATTCACAATAGTCAAGTTAAACACAAACATCATTAATACCAGTACTATCCCTGCTATGGCTATGGGTAGGATTATGATTAGGTAATTATTAGTACAATGTTGACACCTTGATGAGCCAAATATGGTACTGAGGTTGCTAGGGCAGTGTCCACAGGCTGGTCCGGTCCTATTGAAGTCACACTGAACATCAGGGTGTTGTAGGTGTATGTGAGAGGAGTGTGGGTGACAATAATCAAATGGACAATTGACTGAGATGTAGTAGATGTACTTGTAGTCGTTCACTTCATGTGGATCCTTCACCTCACCATACATCCAACTGTTAGGAGGTCTGAGGATCATCTCAGTATTAATATCACATGATAGAGGGATCGATGTGTTTGTGAGAACTTGGTCGCACTGACAGGTCCTGTTGTCCTTATTACTGAGGGAAAATCCCAGGGGACAACGGTTTAGTTCTATTTTAAAGCTATCGGTGACCAGCATAGCAGTCTCAGTGAGGTATAATTCACAATGATGATCATTGTCAGATGATATGGTGTAGTGGAACTCACTACAATTGTTTGGTTTAGTCTGTATCAGTTCATCTTTGTTCAGTACTCTGCAGGTTGACTGTGTCTCATCCACTGATAAAGTCATACTGTCAACGGCTTGTCTTAGAACAAGGAATGAAGTCACTGTTTGACCAGGATACCTTGCCTTTAGTTCATACCGGTCACACCATCGCTGGTGATCATTCTTACAGTTACATATCTCTTGTTCCTGTTTGTTCTTATTGTCCTTCAGTATTGTATAGTTACCACCTATCTCTGAGTAAGAGTATTTATCAAATGCAGCCCCAGCTACCACCTTACAGCGTTCACTGCTAAATAATTTAACCGGGCTTTTAAACAATGATCTGCTCTCCTTATTGTTTTTAATAATAATCTTATACTTTAAATATCTCCTCTTGGCCATTCGTTTTTTTCTGCTAATAAACTGTAGTATGCAAGGGTGTGAACCAGTAGCACCACCTTTAGTCCGGTCTACATAAAACAAGCTGCGAACACTGTTATCAGACACCTCATAAATGCTGTCATCAAGCAACAAGCCCATGTAACTACCCGGTGTGAATGCAGCAAGATATTGTATCTCATTGTTTGTGAATTCTAGTCTAGTCTCCGCTATAATCAGTGATTCGGTTAGCCACATAATTGCTGACTGGCCACCTCTGTACCACTTAATATTGGTATAGTTTATAATGAGTTGTCTGACCAGCAGATGTGTGTGCTGCACAGCTATCAATGATGATGATTTCTCCTTTTTATTGTCCAGGGTGATAGCAGATATGATAGTGTTAGTGATGAGGACTTGTGTAGTGTAGGGCCAACCAATATCATTTGCACTTTCAACTTTCAATATAAACATGTTTTTGTTTTTCGTGAAGTTACAGTTTGAAATCAACACCTGAGATTTAGTAAATACAGAAAACTTGGCTTGTACTTTAATTACCGGATTAGCTGATGACCAGGTGTTGTACATAAACTGACAGTGTGTCAACAACACAACACTGTCCTGTGTAGTGTAGTGATCTCCCTTCAGCCAGCAATCCTCAAATGTAACATCAAACAATGAGGACATCAGCCCCACATGACCACTGATCACACTATCATTAATAGTAAGCTGGTTATTGGAATGTGACTGACATGAATAGCTGTGGTATTGGAGTACTTTACTATTCACTGTATTACTAATGTTGAGTCTATTGACTTTGATGGTTACATCATTGTACATGTGCTGGTGAAATACACCCAGCATGTAACTGGTGCAGCTATCAGTGTTCAGTAAAGAAGTATTATAGTTAATTGAGGCAAACGAGTACATTGCATGTATGTTGATAGTAGTAAAGTTCACTAGTATGCCGTACAGTGTGGTTGTAGGGTGAGTGTCACACCCAGACAATGTGATGGTGTAGTTGTTAACAATAACTGGTCCCACAGTGTCTACTAGTACTACACCATTAGAGGACAGTGTTGCTACAATGGTCATGTTAAACATTGTGATGTTGTGACAGTGTAGGATATACAGGACTGTAACTGCTGGGTAGGGTGGTATACTACCTCCACAATGTTGAAACTGTATATTAGTAATTGTCAAAGTTACCATATTCCTAAATATCAATGTGACATTTGGTCCAATACATTTGATGATAGTAGACATACCAGCCTGACCTTGTAGTGTCCAGTGCTTCCTGTTAGCAATGATAGTCTTGTTGCCTTTATTAGTCAAGTGGTGTTCTCCCGGCTGGAATAATAGGGTCATGTCATTATAACTGTTGTCAACTGAGTTGCCATTCATGAACCGTTGAAGGGTGTCACACCCACCACTATTAACTGGACATTTACCATTGTATGGCCTCACTTTGTACACATAGTGAAGCGTGTGGGCCAGTGGTAGTAGTAGTAGCAGCAGCAGCACGAGTAACTCTTGCAGCCTGTAAGATGAGTACTAGTGATACAGTTACATAATGATCACACATCAGTTAACTATATACAAGATATTCTGCAAGTCTTTATACACACGCTTGGTAACACAGGGGAGATTAGTTTTTGATGGTGCTATTGGCTGGGATAGCAAGGTTAACATGAAAACCCAATTGGTGGTAACGTACTATACCTAATAGCTTGTGAAAACTTGTAACAATTGAACATACTTCAATTGTCCCATAGCTACTTAACATCACAAGCCACCTACAACTATTACTCTACACAGCCATCATCCATACCTCATCATTGTGTCCAGTCAGTTCTGACATATCCTAGCTATCTAGTTAGTGTTGAGTGATGGTCTCTTATAGTTACTAGACTAGTTTTGATTTCATTACTATTGTGACACTATCACCATAACTGGTCGGGCGGTTATCCCCCGTGTATATAGCCAGTAATGTGTTGACAATAAACTGACTAGGGTATTGTGGACACCAATAGCTGATATTAACATACTGAAAACCATACCAGTGTATTGATGTGTGTATTAAGCATTCACTATATTAAGATGACATATAGGGGATGATTTATGATGAGTCTGTTTGTTGAGAAATACTTGCACATAGATGGTGAACTGATTTTCTAAATTTGTATCAATGTCTTATATTTTTGTCCACTGTATGAACCAATGTAGTCTCCATCCTGTTATAGACATTATGTACAGTACTGTAGCAAATATTGATGTACACAAAAAGTGATTTAGTTGGGGATTGATTTACAGAATCCCAAACCTTATTTTTGTATCTGCAACTATTGACGCAGTTAGTGTCTATCATTTTTAAGAAGTTTGTGTTCACAAACTTAACAGCATCAGCTTTTGTATTTAGTGCTACTGCTCCATGGAGCTATATGGTAACCATATATAAAAAATTCAGTCACCTCATCCCTAAGTTATGCTAATTTTGACATAACTGGACAGCACTCACACCAAAATCTTCATTGTGTCATGTAATATTTTTTATCAGGTTTTGAATGTGATCTGTTACAGGTTGTATATGGTCGATATGTGGTGTACATGATCAGGGATGGAGTGAGAGGCCAGTGTTTGGCAAGATACGATACATGAACTATGCTGGATGTTGTAGGAAGTTTGATGTGAAGAAGTTTGTAGCAAGATATCCTGGCAGCAAGACAACAAAGTCTAAATGATTGCTAACTGTATAATTGTCATCATCAACCATTGACATACTGTAACACTTCTCAAAATAGTACATTTACACTTTGTCCTTACTAGCTATATGACCACTAGAAGTAGATTCTGTTTCCCTTATCTACTTATACTGTTTCCATTATTCTGTGTATACAGTACAGGCTCAGTAAAATGATTTTTAAGCATGTCAGATCATGGTGTTAGTGCATGTGCTATCATTTCAGCACAAATTCACTTTATGTCTGAAAAGGTAATGAACATATTTATTAAGCAATTTGATCTATAGGGTCATACCCAGGCAATAATGGATTGAAAGCTGCAAACTTAGCTAGTTATACTCATAGAATGGAAATGGATTGCCTACCAGCATGCATCTAATGATGTCTGAATGGATGACAGGAAACAGAAATTATTTGGTGAAATAGGCTACATTGTAGAGGGGTAGGTAGCCCTCCACTACATATCTAACTGGTCACAACATTGATGTTTTTGTTTTTACCATAAAACCAGGAGTATATAATAGAAACTGATTTTACGCCATAACATGCATTCACTATATGGGGGCATTTTTGTTGAAGGATGACAGCATCATCCAACTAGGCTGTTCTTCAGCTGTGCCCTGATCAAACCTAGAACCTTTCAATTACCAGGCTAATGCCTGAGTTACTACTACCTCAGCATCTGTTAACTAATAATGGAGGGTAACTAGTTACTTTTGTGAATGTGATGGTGAATGCAAAGATACAAAAGTGTAATGTGTTTAATTACCGATAATCTTAAATTGCTGTAAAGAAAATTGATACACTGCACTAGGATGCTAATGTGCATGATGACAATGACTAATAGTCCTATATAAGTCTACAACTACACATACTCTAATAATGCAGTCGCTTGTTTATGTTATTATCTGCTTTATCAGTTAGGCATGCCCTGGACCTGTAACGTATGAGGTGTCAAGTGTATCTGATAACAACAAAGCTTGCACTGAACTGGCCTGGCCTGGTACAGCTATTAAAGACACTAATGTAAATATGATCTACAACAATTATTATCATTATCAACAAAAGAAATCTATTACTGGATTAATAAAAGTACACAAACTAGCTAGCTATAGATAAATTTAAAAACTAGATCTTTTAAAAGGAGCTCAAGAATAGGGTTTGCCATGAAATAAGAAGGGATCGCTGGGGTAGTAATGTAAACCACAAATCCCTATTTTGACTCGACTCAAAATGATGGAGCATGACACATAAAATTTATAACAGAGAGTCATAATAAGGATTTTGTGTTTTACATTACCACCTCATTCTTCGTGTTTCATGACCTTTTCAGTGATCCCTATTCCCCTTAAAAGTTTCATTTTTTTATTCATCTAGTTTATTATTTTGTAGTTATCCATATCTTTATTCCCCAACTGCAGGCTAGAATCCATAATCAAGCGAGAACAATGCTGACATTAAGTGTCCCCTGTTTTTCAGGACTGAGGTTGATAGCTGAAACTGAGCTATTATACATTTATTAATACATCCGGCACTACCCCTCCCGGACCTTTGAGCGGAAGCTTAATGAATGGTCAATTAAATGTCCAGCATGGTGGGGGCTGGAACACATGTAGTTTTACGTCAATTAAAAGCTCCACCTACTCCTGAACCGGGGGCCGGTGCATGGTAGCTAAGGGCAATACATACATTATTTCAGAAAGTCAGTTCTCTTATTCCCTTGCTATTGAAAGTTTATCTGGTCTCTGGTTATGAAGTTTTTTTAAAAATAGAGTAACTATTAAGCTCCGGTCTATTATGCCCAAAATTTTACCTATTATGCTTTTGAGCATTGCTCAAAAATTAAGCCTATTATGCTCAAAATTATGCTTTCAAAATCAAGATTATGCTCTAGAGCTGACTGTTTTATTAGAGTATATCAGCCTTTCCGGACTGCTGTATTAGAGTAAGTGACTGCTCTATTAGAGTATCTCGATCTTATTTCTGCAAAGTGTGAATAACCAACAAAGAAACGGTTTAGTAAGTTATATTACATTTTAAAAAAAATATGAAATAGTGAATATTTGACCTTTCAGGCGCTCGTATAAGTCGTATTGCGCATTTTAATTAAATTTTCAAATATCGTATATTATTTACCTATTATGCTTTAAATTATGCTGGCATAATCGGCCGGTGCCTAGTAACTATTATGCACATGTACTACCGTGACACTGTTGCAGGCAAAGAATTGGCACGCTAAAATAAAATTTTTTGTTGTCTTCGCTGAGGGCGAATTTTTTTTTTGGACGCACTTCTGACTTAGAAAATTTTTCATGTTTTGTGAACTTACCGTTTTTCTTTGTTTTACGGAAAGCAACATTGTTTGCGGAGAAGGAAAAGGTCACACTGAAACCGTTAGCCCCTCTGTATTAAGTGTGTTGGTCGTCTTCAAAGATGTTGTAAAATACGGACAAGACCTACCTGGATGGACAATTCTTCCCTGCCACCCGCCTGTCATCTCACAGCACTGGCGTGACTCGATCGCTGAAAACTTCGAGTGAAGGCCAAGGTGAAGGCATGAAAGGATAGAAGGACACTTGTAAGAAGGTGTCACAACTAATAAACACAGTTGGGAACTGAATGTGTAGTATGTGACTATTGAGAGCTGTAATGATAGACTTTGGGTATCTAAATGTTTATGTTAATATCTTTACAGCGACCAGATCTGAAGGTCTGCATGCATGTCACTAATTTTACAATATGTAGCTACTAAGTGGATTTGAAAATATTGTTACTTGTGTACTATAGAAATAGTGTTTTTTGGTATAACATCTGTGGAGCTCCACTACAGTGAAACCTCTTTTTATGGTTGGACACATTTGTTATGAGTAGTCTAACACTGTACTGCCATCAATCATCAAGGATGTACGCAGGTTTAGAATACAAGACACAAGGTTAGGGATTTAGGAAAAAATGTGTGGGGTCTTAGGCCACTCCAAATAAGTTCTCTGTTTCCCGTCCACTGCCCACATCTAGTTACTGTGAGCTCTAAATATTCCATTATTCCGTATTCTTCCATTATTTTCCAGTTCTTCTTGCATACTGACAGACTCAGTAAAAGCCATTTTGAATCAGTGTCAGCAGTGCTATTAAGTCAGCACAAACTTCACGTTTATGCTATTTTTGCAACTTAAAAAGGAAGGAACAAACTTAAGCATGCTTTTATGCAGCTTTTATGGTTGTGCTAGGCAAATAATGGCTTGAAAAGCTGCCAATCTTATAATGAAATAATAGAAATGAATTGCCCGCCTGCATGTAAATATGCTTGAGTCCAGGATGGGAAACAGAGAATTTATTTGGAGTGGCCTTAGCTATATACTTGCATAAGTTAGTGGTGAATATGTAGCAGTTGGTATATTATGGTGAGTAGTGGTGGCAATATTGTTGTAATTCAGTGGAAGCTGGTCCCAATCACTGTGGGCACATCCCCGAATCATTTAATACTATACCTTAATAGTCAAGCAACCTTGATTATAATTTTAGTTCAGATTTAGCCTTAATAAAATATACAATCTTTTGAGCATTGGGTTATAGAGGTTTCACTGTACTTGTGTTAGCATTTATTACACTTGTTCACAAAATTGATGTAACAACTATTCAAACTTGACCACTACTCAGTATAAAACAATATATATATATATATTTTTTATTATGACACTGCTCAAATTCGGCCACTGTTAAAGGTCTGGTGGTGTTTAGCTACGTAAAATGGTACTTGTTTTATGCATGAAGTATATAATTATACTTTAGCTAAGGCTTGGGACCTAATTAACATGGACGTTATGATCTTTCAACAAGGTCTTAAAATACACATGAGCTATGTTTGGGACCTACTTGAGTTGATCACTTTAAATGAGATAATCTTATTAATGAGCTTGACAAGTATACCTTAGCTATGTGTGGGACCTACTTGACATGGTCACTATAATGAGGTGGTCTTATTACTGAAGTCATGAAGTACACCTTAGTTATGTTTGGGACCTACTTGACATGGTCACTATATTGAGGTGGTCTTATTACTGAGGTCATGAAGTACACCTTAGTTATGTTTGGGACCTACTTGACACTTGACATGGTCACTATAATGAGGTGGTCTTATTAATGATGTCATGAAGTACACCTTAGCTCTGTTTGAGACCTACTTGACATGGTCACTATAATGAGGTGGTCTTATTAATGACGTCATGAAGTACACCTTAGCTATGTTGGGACGTACTTGACATGATGAGGTGGTCTTATTACTGAGGTTGTCAAGTACACCTTAGCTATGTTTGGGACCAAAATGAGGTCATGCAGTACATCTTAACTAGGGACATACTAGACATCTTCACTATAATGAGGTGGTCTCAATGAGGTTGTCAAATACACCTTAACTATGTTTGTTACTCAACGTGAGTATTACTATGTTAAGCATTATAAGGTATCACTGTGTATGTATGTATGTACTTGTCATGTTCACATACTGATTTGGCTTCCACGAACACAAAATCAAACTCATCTTTTGAATTGCTGGCTAAATAGACCACCACATTCTACTCTTTGTTTTATGGAATTGGAGAGTCTGGTTTCTGCAGCTTTGGCACTTCTATAGCCATGGCTTTGTTGGAAATGATGTTTAGTGAGCTGAAAAACCATGAAGGGCCAGTCGTATATACACAAGAAGCCAGTACAATACTTACGCATTACTGTATATGCATACATGAGACAACTTGGAGTGTGTGTATGAGGTCTGCAAAATAGTGTACTAGGAAAAGTAAATCCTATCACATTGTTTTAAAAAGCTGCTAAAGAGTATACTACATAACTATATAATGTTGTACATAATAATCACTGACTCGTAGAATATTCTTAACATCGATGTAGTAATTAATATATGTGACTAGATTTGTTAGCTCCCGTACATATGTACATGCTTGTGAAATTCTCAGGTATCACATTAAAGTGTTCGATAATGATAAAGCTATGTCCATCTATACCTTCAAATCAACCAGGCTGCTTGAAGACATCTTACGTTTGACAGCCTTGTACAAAGGCAGCTGAATGTATTGCTAAAGTGGAGCAAGGGAAATTATGTATGGATGTAGCAATCAAGTTGCGGGGTAGTATACCAGAATTGCAGGTTGTGCTAACTAGTCAGATTTGGTAGATCCAATCAGATATTGCAAATCAATATATGGGCAAGAATTTTTTTTTTTTTTAATCTATAAAAGTAGTGTGGGCCAGTAAGACCTCAAGTAAGTATCAACTAATTGGTAGATGTGCAGCACGACCTCAATATCCAGCCATTCATTAATGGTTGCTACAATGATGTTCATCTTATCTCCAAATGTGTAGCTGAATTCAATGTGTATGCACACGTCTCCAATGGCTGGCTAATTGACAGTTGATTACATTTTTTTGGTCTCATCGTTACCCTTACATGTTTGATTATTGGGTGGAAAAGAGATGGACGTGGGGTTCTTCCTTTGTTGGTGAAATAGCCAGTACAATGATTTGACTGATTCTTACCAATATTGATACTCCACATAAATTATTTATATTGATAATCCATATAAATTATCAAACCAAGGCCTTCAACAATAAATACATGTGGTCTAAGTGTGATTTAAATCTAAATTTTGAGTATATAGTAAAGTTAAGTAGTTAAGACTAAGTATTACTTTTCTTCAACGTAAATAACAATCTTGTTCCATGGTCTGGTCGATGGCTGACTTGTTTTGGATAGAAAGCCAAAACAGTTATAATTTCATGACCACAGTCAGCCTAAGCAAATTACATTCCCAGGCTATATGCTACCTTTGAATGCCCATTATGTGACCACATTGTGAAATAGGTCTGCAGACTGGATAGATAGCTATTGGCATGATGTTTGGTCACAGGTTAGTATTAACATACATTAATTTGATCATGGATGCTGCAATAAGTCTGTGGATCAAGTCACTATCTGGTCTAGGATTTATTCCTTTAATTACTAGCTAATTTGCAGTCATTCCAATAATTAATCAAAAGCGGATGAGACCTGCTAAACCTGGACAAAATGTAACCCAAAGGATGAAGGCACTTACAACATTGGTAAGAATGACAGCATCAGTAACATTAATTCACAAAGCAGTATTCAAGGGTACAGTACAATTATAGAACAAAACAAAATTCTTGTGAGAGCCAAAGATGTGGCACAACACAATATTTAAACTCTTACAGTGTGGATCCCATTTGTAATTTGCAGACTTTGAATGAAACTAGTAAGGCCACTCCAGATAAATTCTCTGTTTCTCTTAGCATGTGGGCAAGCGGTCCATATATTTCCATTACCCTAGTACGAAATTGGCATCTTTTCAAGTTATTATTTGCCTAGGTACAGCCATAGCAAACTACGTAATAACATTTTCAGCTTGTACCTTCATCATTTACATTGCAAGAATAACACAAACATGAACAGTGATAACATTCTGACTTGTGAGCTGGCAAACCTTACAAGATCAATTTTATTAAGCCTGTACAGTATGCAGAAAATAGTGGAAGAATACGGAATAATGGAACATCTTAGAGCTGGGAATAAAGAGATGTGGGTGGTGGATGTGAAGCAGAATTTATTTGGAGTGTTTTAAAGTGAGTGCTAGCCTTTTCATACCTCAGCACGGGTCCTGGCTGTTGCAAACTTTATTCAATCACACAATAGCTACTACGGTACATAGCGTAATGAAAATGATGTTAACTTTACACAGAACAAACTACTGTGGTCACAACCTGGATACATACATAATGACAAGTACAATATACTGCAGCTATAGGTAGCTTCACTCTCAGAGTGTATACAGCAAACAAGGATATTATAGTCACATACTACACATTCAGTTCCCAACTGTGTTTATTAGTTGTGACACCTTCTTACAAGTGTCCTTCTATCCTTTCATGCCTTCACCTTGGCCTTCACTCGAAGTTTTCAGCGATCGAGTCACGTCAGTGCTGTGAGATGATAGGCGAGCGGCAGGGAAGAAATGTCCATCCAGGTAGGTCTCGTCCGTATTTTACAACATCTTTGAAGACGAC
The DNA here is from genome assembly GCF_963678975.1 of Dysidea avara. Lineage (NCBI taxonomy): Eukaryota > Metazoa > Porifera > Demospongiae > Dictyoceratida > Dysideidae > Dysidea > Dysidea avara. The sequence continues at coordinate 2,275,589 of NC_089280.1, forward strand.
CAACACACTTAATACAGAGGGGCTAACAGTTTCAGTGTGATCTTTTCCTTCTCCGCAAACAATGTTGCTTTCCGTAAAACAAAGAAAAACGGTAAGTTCACAAAACACGAAAAATTTTCTAAGTCAGAAGTGCGTCCAAAAAAAAATTCGCCCGGTGAGGTGGGAAAGGTTAACTCTGTAACTTTATAAAGATGTTCGTGTTCATCATCCCGGTGTTCATGCTTGTCGCACTCTACTGGTTATTTACAAGAGAGCCGATATCATCTTATCGTAAGGGGAAACAGCTGAGAAAACCAGCGAAATGTTTAACTGATGATGATTGTAAGTACGAGCTGAAAAATTTAAGCATACCCAGAGTGACAGGACTAGTGTTCAAATTGTTTATGAAATTCGTATTCACGAGGTTCGGCAGGAAGGTGATAGTACCACATTTGATGAAGAAGAGCGGCATGTTTGTATTGGATGGGGTGTGGTTACCAGAGACACCGACATTCGCACCTTTAGTAGATCACGAACCTGTGATCGAGGAGAGTAGTTGTGAGGAAGAAGTGGAGAAGTTGTTGAAGAGATCAGCTACATGTCCCCAGCTCACTATAGCTGACTACACACAAGGATATCAATCAGGACAGTTTACCCCAACACAGGTATACAGCTGGTAGTTAGTCTCATTACAGCTAACATATACCTCCAGATATACTATATATGGAAACTCAAATAAATTTCCTGTTTCCCGTCCACCACCCGCATCTGATTACTGTCAGTTCTAAATATTCCATAATTCCGTATTATTCCATTATTTTCTGGTTATTCTTGCATACTGAAAGGCTCAGTAAAAGCTATCTTGAAACAGTGTCAGCTCATGTGTCAGCGTGCTATCAAGTCGGCACAAACTTGTTATTTTTTCAACTTGAAAAGGAAGGAACATGCTTTTGTGCAGTTTTTTTTATAGCTGTGCCAGGCAAATAATGACTTGAAAGCTGCCAATCTTATAACGAAGTAATGGAAATGGATCACCCGCTTGCATGCAAATATTCCTGTGGTCAGGACGGAAAACAGGAAATTTATTGGGAGTGGCCATTACCTCATAAATAGTCCAGAGGTATATACTATCTATGGTCTCATACCAGACCACTTGTTACCTTTTGTGTTTCCCCTACCCAAATACAAAAGTGTTCTGGGCACACTAGACAATAATAGCTAGTGACTGGCTGCATGTGAAGTCACAAGTGTGGTGTTCAGCTTGAATATTAAGTTGCTTAATTGTCCTTTCTGTTTGTGTGGGGTCACATAGAAATTATAGCTAATTTTTCCAGGGAGGATAGTAAAAGTGTGGCTCATGTATAATGTGCATATGAGTTGAGATGAGATGTCTGTATTGCGCAGTCAGATATACAACTGTTAAATTGATGAATATTTAAGGCCAGCTATAGAGAATGAAAACTCAAGGGTAACCATGTACTGCGGTGTGCCTAAAAGGCACCTTTCAGATAGAAGTAACATCTAAAACAAATTTATTGACTGGCAATTAGTTGGTGAGTAGAAAATTCCACTAAATAAAATACTTTACTTCATATCACTGTATTAAAAGTGTTGCAGGTTGCACTGAAGGCACTTTTGGGCTTGACTCTACCTAACCGATACTGCCAAAGTGCCATTGTGGGGCTGGTTTCTGGTCAACCTGTTTTAGTGGGAAAGCACAAACTTTCACGGTCCTTACTTTGCGGTACTACATATTGTGCTTTAAAGTAGACTATCTGCACTGTTACTCTGTTAGCATAGAAAAGTTAGTACACAGGATTGAGTACAAGCAAGAGTATATAATAGAAACCAAGAGTATCGAACGGGTGTATTACCCCGTGATTATTGATTGCATAAAGTAACATGGATATTTTAGTAATTGTTCGTTTTCATTGCCATTAAGGATTGCTGTGTTTAGCCCAATTCGGCCACTAAACCAAGCGAAAACATGATAGCGTTAAAGAGAATTGGCTAATGTTAAAGTTCTGGCACTGCCAAGCGAATCTCTGAAGGCGTGGCAACATGCTTGTTTGTGCAACCGCTGCTTTAGCGAGCTGGAGTTATCTTGGGTCTTTACTACACTTTAATAACTGTTGAATACTTGGTTGAATAACACAGAAAACTGGCGAACAAAGACCCGTTACCACGTACGCATTTCAAATTACCATTTTGTGTAAACAAAAAATTACTGAAATATCCGTGTTACTTTACACAATCATTAATCAAGGGTTAATACACCGTTCAACACTCTTGATTTCTATTATATACTCTTGGTAAAGTGTATGTTCTATTAGAGTATTTCAACAGAGCTCTGTATATAAATGTATGGGCTTCAGTTATCCAAACTATTCACTTATCTGAACACTTTTACTATTGCCTGAGAATTAGTAAGGTTTGGATAACTGAGGGTTCTACTGTATGGGGTTTTGGTGGTCCCTGTATGTGTAAATCTGAAAAATTCATACCTGGGACATGTGTGATCTCAATAATATGTATTGTATGTGTTATCAGGTGATTACTGCTACTATGAATTGTGTGGAGAAGTTTGATCCCATCCTCAAGTCTGTTTCCCAACTTGATCAACAAAGTGTTATGAAGATGGCTTCATCGTCTACTAAACGATGGCAGGAGGGAAAGCCCCTTTCTGCCCTTGATGGGGTACCAGTTGTGATTAAAGAAGAACTCAACGTGGAACCTTATGTGACATATAGTGGCTGTACATTTGTGCCAGCTTGTGTGGAGGGTACTGAAGAGTCCACCATCTCATTGAGACTGAAGGAGGCTGGAGCTATTGTATTAGGAGTGACTAGTATGCAAGAAATGGGCTTTGGTACTTTGGGGTCCAACCCTAATAGAGGAATGTCACATAATCCTTACAACACTGACCACTATGCTGGAGGGAGCTCCACAGGTTCAGCCATTGCAGTAGCTGCTGGTTTCTGTCCCATATCTATTGGCTGTGATGGAGGTGGATCCATACGTGTCCCATCAGCTTTGTGTGGTATAGTGGGGTTGAAGTCAACGTTTGCTAGAGTTAGTTCTTATGGAGGTGCACCTACTGCCTTCACTGTTTCCCATGTGGGACCAATGTGCTCTACAGTTGCTGATACTGCCATATTGTACAGTGTTATTGCTGGCCGTGATGAGAAATGTCCTGTTGGTTTACAACAACCCACACCATCCCTTAGTAATGTGTCAAATTTGCTGTTAGATGGGATTGCCATTGGTGTATACAATGAATGGTTTGAGGATGCTGAGACCTCCATTGTGCTGGCATGCAAGAAAGCCTTGAAATCACTGGAGTCCGTTGGAGCTACCATTGTACAAATTAAGATACCAGAATTGGAGGAAGTACGTGTTTGCCATGTCATTACAATTGCATCAGAGTTATGTACCAGTATGGCTGTCGAATTTGATGAACACTTTGATGAGTATAATTTAGAAACACTTGCAGCTGCTTCTGGAGGTTATGCCACTACAGGTACACAATATTTTAACTCACAAAAACAACGTACCAGGTCTATTGATATCCTCAAGAACATATTCCAGAAAGTTGATTGTATTATCACTCCAGCAACGGGTGTGGTTGCCCCCAAAATACCAGCAGATGCTTTAGAGAAGGGACAGATAGATGCGACTACCACTGGTACATTGATGAAGTTTTCTGCCCTAGCTAACTTTACTGGTATCCCAGGGGTGGTGGTTCCAGTTGGTTATGATGAGGATGATCTTCCTATTGGTTTACAAGTGATGGGTCGTTGGTGGGAGGAGCATGTGATCCTTCGTGTTGCTCATGCTGTGGAGAGTGTAGTGGAGTACAAACCACCAAAGATCTACTGTAATCCTCTGGAGAATATTTGAAGTTTGTTTGCCTTAGTCAAAAACAGTAGTTAGATGTCAACATCATATATGTATGTACAATTAACACACTGATATTCTATTGTGTTACGTCTAGTAAACATGGATTAAAGTTCAAGTTCATTTCACCTATTTAGTTAATTGCTTATTTTATTATGCAATATGTACAGATGGTAAAAATCATTGTACTATTTGCTATAATATCTGCACAGGGGCAGATCCAGACTTATGGAAAGGGGGGGTCACAATGAACTGAGGCACTACATTAATATTGTCACTGGTTTGGGGAGACCAAAAAAAGTCATGGTCAGCTGACCACCTCAACGTTATCATTGATAAAGTACAAAAAAAATCCTTAAATAGCTCACTACACACTGTTTCAATACTGTGACTGCTTTATTAGAGTGACTTCTCTATTAAAGTATCTCGATCTTGGTATACTAAAAATAATAAATTTTTTTTTGGGGGGGGGGGTCAAGAGCCCCCCCTGAACTTGCATGCAGTTAGTTATATTTGAAACATCATATTCTAAATGTGAACTTGTATGTAATGTCTTGTCTGGTGGCATTGAATGAAATATCTTTGTTCCAGGTTGGGAGTCACATATTACCCAAAAAATAAAGTAACTATAATAATATTACATATTATATTACTTTGTGTCCACAGCCTTAAGCTGTCATGTGTGAAACTACCACCTTATCACATGACATGATTGTGTAGTTGGACAATGTGCAACCTATCTATAGCAGCATATTGGTTGCTATGGTGTTGAGTTCAGTTAATGAGGTGGACATCTTAGTGAACACCTTCCTGTAGGGATCACATGAGCTCAGTGATAATCACATGATCTAGGACATACCTTGCTGCTGTCAGATGGATCACCTGATCAGATAGATTGCTGCATGGCAGTAGCACACTCATTAGCCTTTTGTCTTGATAACTGTAGCTGGAGGGCAAACTGCTCTGTAGTGCTCCTGATCTTACGTTCTTTATCAAGCATCTTCTGTAACTGCACCTGTAACAGGCAGGACACTGGACTGACACACTGACAGACTAATGTACAGGTGACACACACATAACATAATTGTAAGGCCCGACACACTGACAGACTAACATACACATAAACATATAGACACATGGTACACTCTATAGTATGTTCATGTTGGGTTGATACCTTTCATGAACAATGGTGTGTGATACATATCCATATATCACGATATTGATATCATGATCATTTTGATTGTGCAATCACGGAATGTGAAGGTCAGGTTTTGTGCATTTAATTAAACAGTATAGCTTAGTTGTTTACCAGTTTCCTAGAGTGTTTACGTTTGTCACAAGTACACAAAATAAATTAGAATAAGATGCACAGTAGGGATATAACACTTCTTATTGTTTTACTGTGATTTAATATTGTGCACTACTCCAACTTGTTTCAGTACTTTTTATTGATGTGCTATGGCCCCTACTCTAGTTGAAAATTCCAATTTTTAAAATGTACTTGTTTGTTAACTTTTTTGTAAAATATAATGATCCCACCCATATCAATAATTACCGACCAATATCCCTACACTTCAAAAGTGCTGGAGCGACTACTGTGTGATAAAATTATTGGACAATGTTACCAGTAAAATCAACCCAGCTCAGTTTGTATTTATTCAGAATCATTCATCAGTTCAGCAACTTTACTCCTGTCTGATATTTTCACCTCTCGTCATCAATTGGATCTTATTTACTTAGATATCACCAAAGCTTTTGATTCAGTTTCTCACTCACATCTTCTTCGCAAACCTATTACATTTAACATTGGCAGTGAGCTTTGGGCATGGTTTCTGGCATATGTAACAAACAGATCTCAATTTGTATCAATCAATGGTTGTAATTCCCATCTTCTTACTGTAGAATCAGGAGTACCTCAAGGTAGTATTCTTGAACCTCTCTTATTCATTATTTACATGAATGATATCCCCTGTGCAGTTGAGCTTGTTTGTTTGCAAATGACACAAAATGCTTTAGACACATTAAAGTACCTAGTGATATGTAGCTTCTACAACACGATCAAAATTACTTGTCAAGTTGGAGCACAACGTCCCTTCTATCATTTCATTCCTCCAAAAGTACTCATCACTCATTTAAATGTAAATTTACAACTTATTATAGCATCAATGGCAATCCTATAAACTCCTCCCATTTACACAAAGTGTGTTTTGATCAGTGATAATCTTAATTAGAATGAACATCATGACTACATCCTAAAGAAAGCTTATAAGACCCTGGGACTTGTTTGAAGAACTTTTAGTAAAACCATTGTTCCATCAGTTACAGTCAGGCTATATAGATCCTTAGTTAGGTCACAGCTTATGTATTGTGCACCTGTATAGTGACCTTACCTTTTGAAGGACATCTCTAAAATCGAACAGCTCCAACGTAGGTCAACCAAATACATTTTACATGACTTCACCTCAGATTACAAAACACGGCTAATTTACTTCCCTTAATGTATACCTTTGAAATATCAGATATAATGTTTTTCATCAACTGTCTGAAAAATCCAACCCCAAGCCTTGACATCAATTCTTACGTATCTTTCTCCCAGAGTATTACGAGATCTAACTCAATCAAGCTACACCATAACATATCCTTTAACAACAGAGAGCGTCATTTTTATTTTAATTGAATTTGTCGACTTTGGAACTCCCCGCCAATCATCAATATCAGTTTATCTGCAAACACTATTAAAAGATGATTAAAAACTTTTCTTTGGAATCATTTTATCACACACCTCAGTTTCAATGACCCACATAAATTCCATTACCTTTGTCCTTGTGGTAGTTGTGTCAACAGTCAACCTGTCATGAACTTTTGATTACCTGTAGCTATATTAGTAACTTACTAGTGGTACCCGCGCAAAATGCGCGTGATACTAAGACAATTGTTACGTCCTATTGTGTGAATACACTTAAAATTGAACATTACTAATGATCAAGGAGTAATCACATCATTCCATACCAACAAAGACATGATTACACATAGCTACTGATGTGCATACATAATTTCCTCAATTGTGTGTGGCACTAACATCTAGTTATAATGTCGGTGGCCTTGTACACTGGAATTTCTGCACATCTGTACAGTACTCATGCAGAACACAGATCTTATGAAGGTGGCGTATCAAGATGTGTCCCATTACAACCATGCACATACATGAAAAAGATTAGTTTTGAATGGCAGGGATGTACTCAACTTTGATGATGTTGCATGAACTAACAAAAGTCTTTGAGTGTGGTATGAGGATCAATTTACCAATAGTTGGTGCATCACCACAATGAGCTATGTTCTAATTCAACTTGCATTTGGCACATTCATTTTGTATATTTATGTAGTCAATTTGAGTAATTGTAGTTTTATTTCTACATCCTAGTCATGGTAGTGTAATGTTTACTTATCGCATGACCAAGTGTGTATGAAGTACAGTATTGAGTATGGGTATTCAAGTTTATCAGCTGTACTGAGCAAGGTCAACACAACCACGTGGATTTGGATAGAGAAAAGTTCTTTTGTTGCTTTCTGAATCAAGGTGCATTACCAAGATGAATCCTTCATATGAAGAGTGGTTACTCTAGAGAGGTTGAGAGAGAGATTGACTGATTGATTGTTGGCCAATTGGTAGAGAGGTTGTGTGTGTTCTATTAGGGTAGTTCAATGGAGATAAGTAATGGAGCTTCTAGAAGTTTCAGCTGTCCCTGTGGAGTTACCAAGGATCTTATGTCTCCCTACACATTGAAGACTGCAACAGTCACTTCATGATGTTGTCCATGATTCGTAGCCTGGTAAGGTAGATATATGTTTTATTAGAGTATTTGAACGTAATCTTACGTTCTTCATCTCTCATAATGCTAATCTTCCTTGTGTAGTCTGTTAGGTAGCCTGATTGGAGTGATCATAGCTCGTTAAATTGCCACCCCTAATACGGCAGAGTGTGTATTCCTGGCAAGTCTTCCCTATGTAGACTGTCAAGTAGCACGATCATAGCTCGTAGACTTGCCACACCCACTACGAAACTCTCCTTTTATACTCGTGGGCGTGATATTAAAAAAAATTTTTAGTTGCCGGATGATAGCGTACACACCAGATCACATGATCAAATTAGCTGATGTGATTGGTTAAATCATGAAAAAGTGATTGATCCTATTTCATTGTAAGCTTTTAGACCAATACGTCATCTGATTTTCTATTGGCAACGCGTGTGTATACCGGAACGCCGTACACGCGTATCGTAAACTTATAATGGCCATTGACAGTGATAAGTATCTCGCAACCAAGGTTAGCACGTAATGACAGACACGAAAACCACCTTATGACACATTGTTTTGGACGGGTAGTTGGTCTAGCGAGTTTGAAGCTAATCGGGGGAAAAACCAGGGAGGAGTTTTTGTTTAAAAATTTTATGGCCTCGATTTTCTGTTCGGGCTACTTGACAGTCTACAGAGGGAAGATTCGCCGTGAATACACACTGCTGTGCTGTCTACTACAAGGATAGAGAAGTGTCAGCTACTGCGACACGAATATAAGCAGGTCAGGGACTACAGACAGACCTAAAACGTAGGATTACCAGCAACACCACTGTAAGGGAGAAGGAAACAATCGTAGTAGGGGTGTCAATTTAACGAGCTAATCACTCCAATCAGGCTACCTAACAGACTACACAAGGAAGATTCGCCATTATGATAGATGAAGAACGGAAGATTACTACGTTCAACTACTCTAATAAAACATACGTTTATCTCACCAGGATACGAATCGTGGACAACATCATGAAGTGACTGTTGCAGTCTTCAATGTGTAGGGAGACATATGATACGTTTTCACTCCTTGGTAACTCCACAGGGACAGCTGAAACTTCTAGAAGCTCCGTTGAACTACCCTAATAGAACATACATCGCGATATCTATACCCTAATAGAACACCCACAACCTCTCTACCAACAGTCAATCTCTCTCTCAACCTCTCTAGATTAACAACTCTTCTCTATCCAAATCCACATGGTTGTGTTGACCTTGCTCAGTACAGCTGATAAACTTGAATACCCATACCCAATACTGTACTGCATAAATGCTTGGTCATGCGATAAGTAAACATTACAATACCATGATAGGATGTAGAAATGGAACTACAATTCAGTTACTCAAATTGACTACATAAATATACAAAATGAATGTAACAAATGCAAGTTGAATTAGAACATAGCTCATTGTGGTGATGCACCGACTATTGGTAAATTGATCCTCATACCACACTCAAAGACTTTATGTTAGTTCATGCAACTTCATCAAAATGAAGTTGAGTACATCCCTGCCATTCAAAACTAATCTTTTTCATGTATGTGCATGGTTGTAATGGGACACATCTTGATACGCCACCTTCACGAGAACTGTGTTCTGCATGAGTACTGTACAGATGTGCAGAAATTCCAGTGCACAAGGCCACCAACATAACACACAATTGAGGAAATTATGTATGCACATCAGTAGCTATGCGTAATCATGTCTTTGTTGGTATTTAATGATGTGAAGTAATGTTCAAATTCAAGTGTATGCACACAATAGGACATAACAATTGTCTTAGTATCACGCGCATTTTGCGCGGGTACCACTAGTCTAATTTATTTAATAGGCTTATTTGTTGTAATTCTTACGTTAATACCATACCTGTTTCACTTCCCGTACAAAAGTCTCAATAGTAGCAGTGAAATTTATCCCGTATTTCACTGACAGCAGTGAAAAAGTTGTTATTGCAATTTCATTGGCTAGAATTTATGTTAACAATGTAGTGCCAATTAGTGTTGACGCGTGTTTAGTACATAGTGACAAATTGCGTACATAGCAATGCTAATGCACAGCATGCGTATATGCAGCGAGTATGGTATTAACTGGGAATAGCATGGGTAGCAGTGAAATTTGGGATAAATACCACTCTTGTTGTATTGGAAATGGTAAATTTCCAACACTCGGCTTCGCCTCGTGAAATTTATCCCCATTTACAATACAACACTCGTGATATTTATCCCAAATTTCACTGCTACCCATGCTATTACTAGTACAAATAGAACTAATTTTAATTATAATTACTTTTGTTTTTGGGCACTGGTACAGGATGCCAGTGTGCCATCAGTGTATTATCAAATCAATTATTTGTCACTATAATATATACATGCACACCCCTCTGTATATTTTTGCACTGAAAAGCTTTAATAAATAAATAAATAAATAATAATTATTATTATTATGACTGGTGAACCCCATGCATACCGCATAAAAAGAAAGAAATGGCACCGTGTACCCCAGCTATCAATTATCATCTGAAAAGTGAAGTATCCATTACACTTTGTTGTCAGCTATGTTCAATCCATCACACAGCAGTACGAATCAAGAACTGTTTAAAAAGTACCTCTGCAATCAAAGTAGCCACTATGAAAAATACGGACAATTTCTGTTACGAAGGGAAGCCATTGCCAAATTGCCACCTTTCGCTGTCAGCAAAGATGAATGGGACACAAAGAAGGACACTGGTAAGTCCATGAAGAATGCATTGTACGTACTGCAGCATGCCAAAAGGCACGTGTACGGCTGAAGTGACGTCAAAAAGTGAAAAAATCAAGCCTGCACCCTTAGCTGTTATCGAGTTACGCTTGTCTGAAGGCATCAGCCAGTAGTCACTAGAAAATTCTGTTTATTATTATAAGTATTTCATAGCAACTTGTTGAAAGCATTTTGGGTCAATCTGAAGGCTTGTTTTTGTTTGGGCTTAGTTTTACCTAACCAATACTGCTTCATCGTTGTCAGGGAAAGTGAGGCTGGTTTTCGGGAGATATTTTTCATGGGCCACGCCCAACCCATTGTGGTCCCTACTATGATATAACAGTGGAGCAATAGCTGGTACACTAAACAATGGAAAATTATCAACTGCCCACACATTTAATATGAAAGTCATTAAAACGTGTAGCTGGGTTGCTTATTGAAAATTATATTAGCAGCCAACACATTCAATAGCACTAAGGCAATATTGTACCATATTGTGTATCATATCAGTGACTACACTGTTGTTAGACACAGATACTGTATAGTCTAAATATTTCGAGGATAAAATTTTTACTGCTAACCCCCCAATACCACAATATCAGTGAAAATTTCCCCCACAAATAGTTAGGCTATATGGTACGCTATTTCAGGTGTATAGCATATCACTGATCATGAAGAACTGGAATTTTCCAGCCAAAAAAACATCACTCTAAAACCACCCTCAATTTCCCTTCACGACAACTTGGCAGCATTGATTAGGCATATATAGCCAAGCCCAAAATGAAAAAAAAATGAAAAAAAACACTAACTGGCTGATTGATGCAAGCATAACTTGACAATATATAAGGCTGCGGGCTTGATTTCTTCACTGTTTGACATCACTTCACCCCAAAATGTGCCTTTTCACCAACCACAGTATGTACAATACATCATGGACCTGCCTTTGTCCTCCTTTGTGTTCCAGTTCTTTTCACTGACAACGCAAAGTGTTAATTTGTGATAGCACGATGCAGCTTCCCTGCGGCTGTGTTGGCTATTATGCTCATCACCCATATTTTCTGTAGCGACTGGATTGATTGAATATAGATGCTTCTCGTACTGTGCTTAGCTAGTAACACTGTGCAACTGGCTGAAAACAAAGCGCAATGGCCAACTCCCTTTCTGTAATTATAATGGGGCACGTGTACTGACGCAAAATTACTTCTATGGCATTCCTGGCACCATTATTTCTTTTAATGTGGTTCATTTGGCTATTAAAAAGTAAACAAACAAGTAGAAGGAAAACAAGTTGATGTTGTGCTACTTCTAAAGACCAGGTGCCATGCAGCTAGCTAACTCATCTGGAATTAACCAACTATATGGTATTACTATTTTAATATTGTAATCAATAGGTTGGTTTATGATTATGCAATAATACGTAATCATTTATTTAAAGTCTCCAGTTCTTGTTAGGTTAGGTAATCCAAAGGCTGCAGCACATGTTGCTGTCAGACCTTCAGTGCTGGTCACTGTAAAGTGCTAATAACAATAACAATAATTAATTAATTGTAATCTCAGATTTCGTAATTCATGAAATTTTCGTAATTCCGTTGCTATGTACTGCTAAGGTAGCGCTTGTTAAACAAACTGCTATTAACAACATATTACACACAGAAGTATCTTCTAAACTGTTTTATAGTTTTACAATCGTGTCTATTCCCACAAATTCTCTCAACATAGCCTCAAAGCTGCTCTTCATTTTTGTTCGCGTACGTAGGAGATACGCCCCCTTTCCAACTCGAAGGGATAGGCTGTCTACGAGGCCTGCACAGTTGTTTGACGCCTGTAAAACCTGAAGGGAAGGTAATTCACAAGGTCTGTGAAGAGTCGCCACACCCATATTTCAGACCGCTGAAAAGAAACCACTTCAGAGCAAAGTTTACTTGTGCAAAAGTTTAATACAGACTTCATTTCACTTCTTACATAAAAGATGCTTTTACCATTTAATGATTTTGCTCACGTGGGTGCGTACGGACAAACATACGTAGATAGGTAGACACAAGTCCTGAATGCTAGAAAGACCAGACCCTATTTTTGGGGTGCTTATAAGCACCTAAATAAGGTCAGCGGCGCCAGACTAACCAATACCATCATATTGTCATGAGAGGAAGGAGCTTTTGGGTGATATTTTATCATGGGCTATATGCCCAAACTTTCTACTATATACAGTACTACTATCTCACTGTATGATACAGAGTTGTAAACTTCAACCTTGAGATTATATGTACATTGTTGATATAAAAATTATTCAAGTAACAATGTACAATTAATTTATTAATTAAATACTAATTACTATCAGACACACCACTGGTTGACCAGGTGTAATATCATAGTAACCAGTATGGTCATCACCATGGTTACCATCACGGTTACCACAGAGAACACAATATCATTTAACTGATTAAAATGATATTACCACATCACCATGGTAACATGATGACTATCACACTGTATACCCCTGGACAACACTATTAACAAATCCTCCACACAAACTATTAACACAAAATACCTCATAATAAGGACTGGTCCCTCCGTTTTTACCTCTGAAAGAGGATTGGTCATAGAGAGGTGTCCGTTACAGTCCATACAATACACTAGTCTGGTGGTGCCTGCCTCTTCACATAGAGTAAGGGTCTGGTCATTCTAACATTCAAAATTTGTAGCATGTTACCAAAAAAAGGTAAGATTGCATTGTTGGTAACTACTAAACAGTTGTGACGTCTGTTACCATATACTGTAGAGTTACACAATGTGTGAAAGACTTTGTTATGAAGTTTTGTGAAGATGTGATATGATTGAGGCTGGTTGTAGTCACCAATAGGATGTTCTTTAAAAGAACAAAAGGTGGATGTAGTGAAAGAGCCTTGTAGTTAGAATTGATGTACCCATAAAGCTACCTAATCAATATGGATAGAATCTCGGTTATGTTAGCAGCCTTTCGTTAATCTCTCATTTACTTTGTGGCTGTTAGACGTGTCATTATTGTGACATCATTGTTTAATTCCATTCCATTGTTATAACTAAGTAATGTTAGAGTGACCAGCCACTTCCTCTTTATGCGAAAAGAGGCAGGCGCTGCCTGACTACCGATACACAGAGGTCACGGTTACACATACAGGGGGCAACAGTTACAGACTCACATAAGCTATCAACAATTCCACGATTATCTTGTGATGTCCGTCCATTGCAGCCTGCATGAGAGGGGTCACTTGATCATTGTCACTAGAAGGGGGAGGATATTGTCACAACACATTAATATGGCTTCCTCACACTACGTGTAGCTACAGCACAACACACACACACGTGGTGGACTCACTTGTAACAAGTAACACACGGACTCTATACCGGACCCCGCTGAAACCATTAACTGGCTGAGCTTCTTTGTTGAAACCCCCGGTTGAAACACAATAATTATGTTCGCTCCGCCATCTAGTAGCAACATTACGATAGTATCCCGTCCTACATAGGCGGCGTACATTAGCGGGGTCCAACCGCCTTTGTTCCTCTTGTTAAGGTCCTCTTTGTTCATTACCGCCTTGTTCACGATCTGGTAGTCTCCAATGGCGTACGCGGTGTGCAGGTCCAGCGGTATTATAGCAATTGATGGATCATTGTAGAGTTTCTGAGATATCGCCTGTGACTGTCCAACGGCATATCATGATCCGTTGCCATCTCCAGCTAAGCGTTTGATTATCTTCTTTAAGTTATTATCTATAAAAATATAAGTTATCTTGACACGCCTGTTGAGTTTCGATTGTGGGCAGCAGTGTGACGTTTATATGGTTACCCGTGATCGAGTACGTAAGCGGCTGAAGACTAGACTACAGTGTTTACTATTGATATAAACTAAGGTAGAGCTTGTGTCAGATTTTCCTTTCTCTACTGAATATTCCCTAGT